>NW_027287316.1:82421366-82791366 GCF_022747635.1 Hetaerina americana
TGAATTTCTGATTCTAAGCCATTCTCTCAGTGAAAACCCGGGTGAAATGCTTTTAATGCGTGCTTATTCATGCGCCGTAAAACGTGAGTTTATATTCCAAAATTTAATGTCCCGTTTCTCAGGGACGCATAGTGACTGATTAAGAGCTACATCACTCGGGATAGGCTTCTGCCCAACTCGCACCGAACAATGAATCTCACGCGGAATTCTATTGAAATTCTGTGACAATTAAATGAGACGTTGGGCGCAAGAAAGAATCAAGGGTAGTCGCTATTATTCCCCGTGAATTGAGCGCCACAAAAGAGGTTCTGGAGTCAAGGGTCGTGGTTGTTGCCAACAAAAGAGGGCGAGCGAGCGAACATTAAATAGATGGAAAATGGACGACAATGCGTCTGAAATATAATTCGCAATTAAGATGGGGCGGATATTTTGATTCACCGTGGGGCGGGTTAGATTCCATGTATTTGCGACATTAAAGAACTGCCCGCAGAAATAACCTTTTGCGATTTCCTCGAAATTATAAGTGGGTGAAAGTACGCCACGGGGCAAGACACGTACAAGCTGTCTCGGATGTTGACGAAATCTGGCGTTGGAAACTTGAACTGGTTTACAAGGCATCTCTTAAAATCTCTTAAAAATATGTAACACTATGTACTGTCCTCTCGTACGCATTCCGATCCCAAGTGCAGCTCCTCCGGATTTGGGATCGTCTGATGATACTGGGACAGCATATGTGTTGTAAAACACTTCCATGGATTCTTTTCCTGCAGTACCGCTGCCCCTTTGAAAGCGTATGATTCAGGCTTTGACTTTATGATCCAGGTAACTTAGCGTGCCTCGCAGAGTACTAAATTATAAAATATCAATTACTTCGCAATGAATGCACTGGGCAGGAGGAACCCTTAGCGTTGGGGAAATGACTTTGGAAATGAAATTCACACTACTGTTTATGACACTTGGGCGAACCGATGACGGATAGCGCGGATGAGTTTATAAGATACTCCTTCTCCTGCTATCCTCCCTTCACCCATACAACCAACGGTCCATACCACTAACGTTGAATATTAATTATGCTAAGCATTTCATTTTTACACCGACTTACCTTAAGACGACCATCACAGGACCGCATATATTAAAGGTGTTTTCAAGATATAGATGGTGTTTCCTCTGCTTTAGTGGCTAGAGAAGATCGAAGGAGGCAATTGAAAATGAAGTTCATATCCATGGAGTAAGTATCGCCATGGCACGTTCCTCAAGTTCAATGGTAAAATAATAATTTGTGACGAAATTTCACCGCCAATGGTGGAAGTTGCTGTGGGAAATCCGAAGGAGGCGGAGAGGAGATGTTGAGAGCTGGGGTAAGATGTAGATGAGGTTGTTCTGAAGAATTGAGGGCAAAGCCTAGGGGGGGGGGGCGGGGGGATATTGGGGAATAGGCCTTTTGGGGGTGGCATGGAGGTAGGCACGAGCAGAAGTCGCGAGGAATTGAAAAGAAAACAATAGAGGACAAAGGAGAGGGGGATCTCTCGCTGCGGAGAAGATAAGATTCGTCGGTTGAATCGTCGATGGTGGATTTTCAATGACGATGTTATCATGGGAGGAATTACAATTGAACCGCGGGAGAGGGGAATTGACCTTCTCTGGAGCGATAAAAGAACACTTATTTTGTCGCCCAACTCGCGATCAAAATCGTGCCACGTAATATAATTTAAAAAAATATTTTCTAAATGGTTTCAACTTTTGGTATTCTAGATTGGAACCGGAACCTAGAAAAATAAAGCTGGGTACTATTCCCTTAATACGTTTCAGAATCGAGATGCTGTTGCACGTTGGCAAGATTCTCTCCCGAACACCCGCTGAATTGGGGACGCCGAAATAGAATGAGTAGACTCAATTAAATACTTAGGCGTTATTCACACTCACGATCTCCAATTGGTTAAACAAATATGGGGAATATCTGGATAAGCTGACAAAAAATTAGGATTTAATAGAAGAGCACTGGGTAAGTGTGATGAAAAGGTCAAAGAGAAATAATACTTGTCGGTGGTTAGGCCTCATTTAGAATATGCTGCTAGTGTATTATGGGATCCTCATGAAGTTGGATTGATTACCGAATTGGGTCTCGTGCAGCGTAGAGGAGCTAGATTTGTGAAGCGTTGCTATGATAAACATAGTAGCGTATCCATAATATTAGAGCAGCGAGGCGGGGAATCACTCGATGGAGTGAAGGTTAAATTACAAATTAAATCTCTTACATAAATTGGAAGGACCTCTTTATCGAAGATGTTGAAAATGTATTGTTGCCCCCATCGCACTACGGTAGGAGAGATCATGACAGTAAAATTAGAGAAATTAAGTGCAGAGCAGACAGATTTAAGATGCCATTTTTTTCACAAACGATGGGGGATCGAAATAAATTGTACGACCGGGTAGGGTCATGTTCGGGTAAAATTATTCTGGTGTGTAATCACCCCCTGCCACACACCCAAGCGGTGAATTTTAGGATACTAAAATATCTGACGACTAGTCTGTTCACTTTTCTTTCAGCACCGAGTTAAAAGGACTGGGCTGTCGACGAGATAGTGCCCTTTCCCGTGCCTCCGTTCTTTTCATCGACACCCTCCGCTCTAGTCGTGCTCCCGCCTCGATGCTGGCCCGGATTCTCTTATCGGAAGTGGCCACAGCTTCGATGCGGGCGAAGGGGCCGCAATTATTGCCTCTTTCGCTTGTTTTGGTTCCACTCCGTGATCCCCCGCCAAAGCCCCCTTTGACCTTCCGCCCCCACCCCACTCTCCCTATTTGGCACGACGCCGCCACCCAACTTTTTTCCGCTCGGAATGAATCCTTGGAAGGCTGCCTCCTCCTCTGCCGCCACCCCCATTCCCGCGTGGGGGCGGCGGGGGCTTGGACACCGTGCGGGGGGCGAGCACTTTCCCGCATCCCTTTTAGAACATCATCCTCACGGTCAGGAGCACTAATGGCTGCGTAAGAGATCGGAGAGGGAAATTGGAACGATCCCGAACAGCACCGCAGAAAAATCACGGTCAGGGCTCCCACGGATCCCACGGCCAAGGTCGCTTTTGCGTGCATCCGGAAACGATACACAGATAAACACTTAGGTTCCAATCGTCTGCAATCTGCACTTATGGTGCTGGGGTAATGCACAGTTCAGAGCTAACCGATGAATCTGAAGGTCAAATAAAGAAGGGCATCCGTCGAAACTGTGTCCTGAAAAATGGAAGGAAACGGAGATGACTGAAACTACACGTTGCGGGAATTTGTATCTTGCAAGATAATGGAATATTTAACTTTCAGATGGATTACGAGGAATCCCGGCGCCAAGGTGTTTCAATGGAATACCAGCATGGATTCCGAGGGGGTGGACATTGCGAGGCAAAACTGGCGTCTTTTGCACACGATATTTTGGATTCGGGGGAAAATAATGTACAGGCGGACGCGGTTTTTCTATACTTAAAATGAGCCTCCGAAAAAGTGGCTCGCAATAAACTACTCACAAAGCAAGCAACTTATGGTGGGGATAAACATATTCTATGCCGGATTAAAGTTACGTTAACGACATTGACTCCATAGTCACTAGTGAGATACGTTTATTTGCCGAAGATGCAGTGGTTTACCGGGATATTCGAAAGCCTGAGGACACATCAGCTGTATCAGGCGACCTTAACGCTGTTCAACGCTGGTGCGACACTTGACAATTAGAATTACACGTAAGAGAGTGCGCAGTGATACATTTTTGGAAAAAGATCAACGCCTTCTGCATCGGGAGCACCGAAATGGAATGTGTAGACTCTATTAAATATCTAGGCGTAGCCCTAACTAAAGATCTCTTCGGGGTGAAACACATACCAGGGGGAATATAGTATGTCGACAAGCTAACAAAAATTTAGGAATTATTAGAAGAGTACTGAGTAAATGTGATGAAAAGGTCAGAGAAAAAATTCACCTTTGACTGTTTAAGCCTCATATGGAACATTAATTTTATTGTTTCCCATTTTATATTCCATTACGTATGTCCTAATAACATTTTTCCATAACCTCGCGGGTCAAATTACAATCGACCATTCCGGGATTTCCCATTCCTCGCTCTCCTGCCCCTCGGCATCAGAGTGACGGGTGCTCGGTGCTGCGTTGGGTGTCCTGCCTTGAGGGGTGGGGTCGAGCAGGGCGCCCCGCCGGCGGCGGATCGCAGCGCTCATCATCGAAGTCACAACGCCCATGTTCCTTCCTTCCGCGAGCGGACGATGGAAAACATTTGCCCGACGGCGTGCAGAGCTGCCAGTGACTGCGCTCTGTCGATGGCGTCAGGGCCTGGCAGTGGATCAAATTGGCGCGAGGCATTCGGCGCATCCCCGTCGCCATGCCAACGGCGTGCCAGGGGTCGCCGACGGCATAACGGATCCGAGAAGACGGTTCTTTCGAAGTCTTGGAGAAGAACCGCTTCGCCTCCGTTTCCTCGGCGGTTTCCGTCCGCCACCCGTCCCACCCGGCCTTGGACTTAATATTGCTTCGCTCGGCCTCTCGGTCAAGGGTCTCCTTTGATAGCCACGCCAATGAATTCGTATCTACCTAGTTGATTTAATTTAGTGCGTTCCGATTCTTCGTCGGCACTCCTTGACATGCGGGGCCCCGTTCCGCTAGGGCCACGCTGGGAGTGACGATGCGGACTCAGCCAATGAGAGAATAGGAGCCTTTGGGGACGGAAGGCGAATAAGCGACGTCGGACTGTCTTGCTCTCTGTTCCTATTCAAAAGAATGCTGTTAGGGAGAGTGTTTCCATCAAAGGAGAAAGATATTTTCTGGAAAGAGTGTCTGTTTTTAACTGGTGAATAGAAAAAGATTTGGGCTGCAGAAGTGGTGATTTGGAAACTGTATGAATGTACAAATAAGGAAGAATCGACGTCGTCATAAATACCTCGCGATCCACCTAAAAGGTGAGTGGCAGGGGGTGTAAGCAACACGTAGGAAGAATGAGTGATAAGGGAGAACAAGGAAGAGGAAGGGAAAAAGGAAAAAATCAGTAAAAAATTATCCAATAACGTGCAAATTTGCACACATGCTGGAGGAAGACTTGATTCGCCTGATAAATAATGGAGATATAATTAGGCCCCGAATTACATTGGCAGGGTCGATGATCGTCACAAAATTACAAATTTAGATTGTCAAATTGATGGATTCAAATCTTATTTTTCCCACGCACTATTCGCGACAACAATAAAAGGGGGAACACCTAAGAAAATAATAGGTACAAGCTGTCGAAAACAGGGGTATACAAGATTAAATTTCCACAGAACTTTCTCCACGTCCTAACGACCCAGCTGTAGACCCACCGTAGAACAGCTGGTCACCTACCAGCCCCTGCCACACGTCCCTGCGTGTTGCGGGGGTTTTTACCCGTTCACACGTTTGGAGAAGTTTTTCAGCAGAGTATAAGGTGCGGGAAGTCAACAGTATTTGCAGAAGAGAGGAGTGGGCGCCCGCTCCCCTCTCACGCGTGCTTTTCAACTTCTGCGCCAAGGAAGCGGTGCAAGGGGATCATTGCTGGAAGGAGGAATGAAAGGAGGAGGGGGATTGGTCAAGTCAATTCGATTTGTGTATGATGAAGCCTTATTCAGTCAAAGGATTGCGATAGCCATTCAGCGCGTCGCATAATCAACAGGGTGGGACTAATCGGGAGCGAACCAAACTCATAAGGCGACCAAGAAAGAGGAAGGTTAGGTTGATCTTTACAATTGATGAGCATTTATTAGAGCAAGTGAAGCAACATTTCACTTGTTTCGGACTGTTTTCTGCGAAATTGTGCAAATACATTAATGAGGGCATTAATGCGATAGTGCATTGGGAGAAAACCCCTTATCAAAACTTTAAGGTGGAGAGATTCAAATCATGACGTAGTGGTATGGAAGGTGAGAATGGGGTTGCTACGTTAATTAAGCTGACTCAAATGTATCCTTTATCTTGAATCCACATCAGTTGCTTATCCTGATCTGTTAGACATAATAATTCTCTAAAGTTGGTTTAATCATATGTTATTTTTTCAAATTGGACTTGATCCTGAAATAATAATCCGTGGCATTTGCTGAAGGATTTGATGTTGGTGAGATATTTCATATGAATCGCCCAAAATAATCACCACCAAACCTTGCTTACAAAGGTTTGTGTTGTAGGAACCGGGAAAAGGTTTGATAAAATAGATTTGTTTCACTTTTTGCTGCAATGCCTCAAAATTCTTCAAAGTACTTAATTCCTTGAGTGTCGAAACAACTTTTGCCAGAGCGGCTTTTCCACCACTCGAAGGCTCCCTGGTAGGTGGATTCCCGAAAGGTCCCCTAAAGGGTACGCGTGCAAGCTTCTTCGATGGCGCTTCAGTGTCCCATGGTCATGAGGGAGGGTTTCACTTACAGGAATAGGAAATAGTCTATTGGGGCCAAGTTGGGACTGCAATGGGGCTGGGGAATGGTTGCGATGTCGTTGCAGAAGGTCTTCCCGAGCAGACACTCGACTCAGCTCCTTTGGTCGTCCGTCCAAAGACCTTCGGGAAGACGTGTTCAGCGCAGACCTTTCGCATCGCCAAATTTTAAAAAGATAATGGTGTGTGCACTATCATCTTATCTATGCTAATTCGATATCTGCGATCATGCGTAATTTTATCAGATAGTCTGAATTCAGCACTTCACGCGCGCGTTGTACGTTGTCGCCGGTTCTAGACATCGGTGGCCGTCCAGCGCGGGGTTCGTCCTCCACTCTCTCTCGGCCATCTTTGAAGAGCTAGTGCCACTTAAAAACTACGGTTTGTGACATGCTTTCATCCTTGACTTGACGAATCATGCCCAAAGTCTCCGTACCCGATTTCAACAGTCCAACAGAAAATTCGATGGCGCACCGGTGTTCAGTCGTTCTCTGTATCTTACTGAAGTTTGACTACTCGACGGGGGTCCGCCAGAAACACGTTCCAGCCCAAACGAACGTTCGCAGGCTATTGGCGCTTGGCGTGTGTTAAAGGTCAAATCTGTTACCATCGAGCATGCGCGTTACGAGCGCGTGGCGCTGTAAAATGTCAAGAAAACTGTACAGGGTCAAGAAAAAATTGTTGGCGATATTTTTTATATAAACCTTGTAGATCACACAAATCGCTCCAGAAATAAAATGTGCCTGCAATGGCCGGTGAACTAGCAAACAGGACAATACGTATCACACTCCGCCCCCTGTTAATTTACAGGGTAATGTGCGGATGTCGAGGCAGCTGAAGTCCATTTTCAAACTGGCAAACTGGCGAAATTATGTTTGATTAGGCGAACTGGGAATATTCAGTGAAATATGCTGAAAGTAAATAGCAAAGCACAACTTTTTCCAATTCGATTGCAAATGATTCTCTTGATTTTTTTCTATTTTTATGGCACATTTTTCTATTTGCACGAAATTTGCAAATTTTTTCTTCCATATTTAGATTTTTTCTATTAACTTGGCAAATTATGACATTATACAGAGTACGTTCCGAAAGTAAAGCATTATTAAAAAAAGTTATTTATTGACAAGATTTGCACAAACACTTAAAATTCTTCAAAGTACTGCCCTTGGGCGTCTACGCATTTTTCCAGCGACTCTGCCATGGCCTATACGTGCCCTGGAAAGCGTCTTCGGGAACCTCTCGCAAGGTCTTCATCTCGGCTGATTAGGTCTATCCCATGGAGGAAAAACGGGCTACTTTCAGGGCTGCCTTAATTCGAGGGAACAAAAAGAATTCTGCAGGGGCGACGTCAGGACTATAGGGGGGTTGGGGCAACGTTGGAACCTGATGTTTGGGCAGGAACTCGAGGACTCATAGCGCGTTGTATCAAGGCGCGTTGTCGTGCTGGAGTTGTCAGGTTGCGGAGATGTCTTTTCTCGTCCTGATGACCCTTTTTCGGAGTATTTTCAGCTCTTCCACGTAGTAGGCGGCGTTAACTGTCTTTCCGTGAGGATTAAACTCCTTATGGACCACTCCTTTACTGCCGGAAAAGACAATGAGCATTGCTTCTCGTTTTGATTTGCTCATTCTTGTCTTTTTGGGCTTGAAGGACTAGTCTGTGTGCCAATCAGAGCTTGGCTTTTTTTTCTGGGTCGTATTAAAAAACCCAGGTTTCATCACCAGTGATGAAGTTGTCCAAAAAATCAGGTTAATTTTCAATACGTTGCAAAAGTTCCCTTGAAATTTACGCTCGGTTGGTCTTTTGGTTGTTTCCGTGACGCGGTCGGGGCGAAGAGATGTACAATGGCTGACGCCCTGCCACTTTCACAGCTTGGAGAGCACTAAGACCGCTTTTGCGGCAAAGCTAAGCGTCCCTCCCCCGCACCTACCTCAAGTAGTTTGATTCCACTACGACCAATAGGAGCGGCGGCGGAAATTCAATTGCATTACTTTTGGAACACACTGTTTAAGATTAAAGAAAAATTTTAAATCAAGTCTTTAAATTCCCCGTTGTGCCATTCCAAATAGAAAAAAAACAGTCGGCACCTTTTAAGGTTTGGGGGGAGATTCAATTTGCGCATGAGACCCCTTGAAGATCGTCTAAGGACGTCCACGCCCCCGTGAAGACTCAGCCTATTACATTTTTAACGATCTCTTGTTAGCGGAAGAAAGTTTTTTTGCCACTCCAAACTTTCCGGAAGAAATTACTGGGCCAATTTGTTACATTTTTTACTCCCAAAGGCTGCAGAAGTTTCCTCTGTCGAAGCGGTGTAAAAAAATCGAATGAGAAAACATTTCGGGGAAAAAATGAGAAGGAAGTTATCCCAATAAAAACTCGTAGTCCCAAAAGTATATTTGCATTAATTTTTCTTTTGAAAAAACTTGAAAATACCCGGAGGAACGGAGGTGGATTTGAAAAATAAATCTTTTCATGCATTTTTTGGAAAAAAATAAGCGATTAACTCGTTGCATTGCGATAAAACATCATTTTTTGTCAAATTCTCAGTTCATACGATCCTCTTGATTACAGCTTTAAAGTACTCCTCAAGTGAAAATGTTACTTGCAGAAGATGTTTCGACGCTTAAATTAAGGGTGAGTTTATATTGACTCAGAGCCCCCGCTGAAGTAGCTTAGCGGGGTCAAACAAGATGACGGACCGAAGTGCGCTTTCGTAAAGAAGACGTGATCTTTGAAGAGAAAATAAGAGAAACTTTACACTTGCACACACTTTTAATGTCCTACGACCATGGTTTCGATGCTGTGCATCAGGTACAATAGAACGACATTTTTCAACTTATCTAGTCAGGGGCCAACAGGGGAGTAAGGTAGGGGAAGTAAGGGTGTAGATGCAGCACTCATTAGTGGGTGAGGGTGTGTATTGGACGGTTTCTGCCTCAGACGGCACGAAAGGGGGGGGGAGTGTTTGCTTACAAAGGTTGACCCTAATTAACAGACGTACGGTGTCCATCACCGCCTTGGTGGGGTGGTGGGGTTGGCGTGGAAAGGTATTTAAACATTAAAGGAGAGGGGAACGGGAGAGGTATAAGATATCATTGACCACCTCAGGATTATCGGACTGAAGGGATTCCCAAATTTCCAACTCCTCCAAAGCAATCTGCCTGCGACCTTCCATTTCCGTGTGTAAAATGCCTGCTGTGAAGTTACTGGAATGATTGCTATTGAAGAGGTGTTTGGCGAATTGTGACCTCGTGAAGGTGCGCAGAATCGAAACCATGGTCGTGGAACATTGTGGAAGTGTAAGGTTTCTCTTACTTTTTACCCTAATCATGAAGGAATTCCACAAAGTTAAGCCCAAAACTGTTAACGTTAACGTGATCTCTGAAGTTCCTCGTAATTCATACTAGTTCTTTAATGTGTTGCAATTATTAGCTGTATTCTTATATACCTTTTTTCGGAAGTATTGTCGACGTAAAAGGATAAACTGAGAGGGAAGATGATAGACACTCATTGGGATTGGGTTCCGACTATATGAACAAAATAAATCATGCCAAAAAGAGCGTAAATTAATATTTTTTCGCAAGTTCAAAGTCTAAAATGACTCAACTAGTCGTGTGATCAATCAGTGCGTCTCATTCGTTTTCAAAGTACTTATCGCTAAGCGCCGTGAGAGGGTTTACCCGCAGGGCCATATTTTCATATTAATTCAGCGAAATGAAGGGTGCGTTTGAATAGCGCTGTAATGTCGACCAGGCAGAAGGGGCGCAAATACTATCCCCTGAAAACGCCCCCGGTGCAATCAAAACGGAAGAAACACGAGAGAAGGGATAATCCATAGAGCGACCTTACATCACATACGTCCCCCCTCCCCATCTCTCTCTCTCCCCACACTTTCAACCCTCTCCCTCTACCCTCAATCGGGAAACTTTTCCAGATTAACTTACGCCCCCCACCTGCCCTCCCGCCCCCTCCCCGCCTTTGCCTCTCCGGGGAGTTGGCACGGGTCGGACTGGGGATTCCCCAAAAGGCCCCATTCCCCCTTCTAACTCCCCTCCCTTCTTCCTCCCCACCCTCCCAGCCTCGCCTCTCGGGAAACCCTTAAGCCGCGTCCAATTTTTATTATCTCTCTCTGGATATCCTTTCATTCCGACATCCGCTTGCACTCGACGGTCGGACCGCTACGCCCCGGGGCTATTTTCCGCCCTTGCGGCCCCCTGCTCACTACTCCGTCGCCCCCCCCCCCCCGTTTAACGCACACCCGACGGACGCCTGCCGCGGCGAAGAAGAAGCAATTCACATCAAAAACACCCCCCCCCACCGTCTCCAGAGATGGTTGCGGGTCCCTCCTCTCATTGAAAGGCGAAGCACATACTGTCCAAGAAATACGCAAATAAGAGGCCATAAAAACCTTTCCATAAAAGTCGTTTCTTGCTTTATTATGCCCACATCTTCCCAGTGATGTCCCCTCATTACATTTTTGCATTTTGGGAATAGGAAAAAGTCGCAGGGAGCGAGATCTGGCGAATAAGGAGGATGACCAAGGATGGTGATTGAATTTTTTGCCTGAAACTGGAGAACAAACAATGCTGAATGTGCAGGTGCGTTGTCATGGCGAAGGATCCATCCATCGCCTTGAGTCTAATTTGGTCGCACACGACCTCTCAAACGCTGTACGAGAACTGTAAGGTAGAACACTCAGCATTTACTGTTTGTCCTTGAGGAAGAAATTCATGATGAACAACACCTTCGACAACAAAGAAAAACCAGGAGCATTATTTTGGTATTCGATCGGCTTTTACTTGATTTTTTGGTTTGATTTAATCCACTTGAAATCTGATGTTTTCTTCAGAGCATTATAACCGTAAAGAGCTGTCAAAATTTCAGTAATTTCTCGATTATTCTTACCGCACTTCACCAAAAAACTTGATACTGATTCGCTGTAATTGGCACATTTTCCAATTTAAACAATCTCAGTTAAATTTTTGTCAACTCAGCATTATTTTTCACTTTTCGTTAAGGAGAATTGTGGGAAGTGATCTCTGCATATTTTCTTCAGAATAGGTATTCGGGCATGTGTTTTAAATGGAGATTAGCGACATCATATATTTAATAAGCTCATGTAGTTTCGCTTGATGACCGTGTGGTCATCCAAATATCGACTTGAAATATAATTTAGCGTCTTCCCTCGGTCGGATACCCGCCCGCTCGGTCGGATAGGACAGTCACTCGGATTGGATTCAGCGGACGCTGCAGTGGTGCGTGCATATACAACGCCCCGCACATGCCCTTGCGGCGGCGGGGTGATAGGTCACCGTTAGTCGCCGCACATGCGCAATCGTTGCATCCCCGCGCAATTATCATTTCAACCGTGCACTCGTAAAAAAGTTGGTAACCGCAAAATCGAAACCTGGTTTTCCAATTAGGAGCCCATTGTCCAAACCACTGGACTCCTGACTACTATTAATACCTACCGATCCCCTCAGGAAGGATATAAATGATGAGTTGAATAAATATTTTAGATATTTTAGTACCCTGCAAGCCACCGCTAACGTGTGTGGCAGGGGGTGAACACAAACCAGACTAATTTTAACCCGAATATTTTTAGCCCTATCGCGGTCGGATAGTGCTATTCCGATCCCTTATCGTTCGTGGAAAAAAATCAAATCTTGAATCTATCTGTTCTACAATTAATCTCTCTAATTTTACTGACATAATTTCTCCTACCGTAGCACGATGGGGGTATTAGCATATTTTTAACATTACTAGCTAAGGAGAGAAATCCTTGCATTTTATAAGATAGGTTTAATCTGTAATTTAACCTTCACTCCATCGAGTGATTTCCAGCCTAGCTCCTCTAATACTTTTGATACACTACTCAGTTAATCATAGCAACATTTTAAAAATTTATCTCCTCTACGCTGCACGCGATTCACTTCGGCAATCAATCCAACTTCGCGACGATCCCATGTACTTGCAGCGTATTCTAAATATGGCCTAACCAAATATCGATAAGAAGCTAAAACTCTCCCGAAGTCAATAAGAATTCGATTGGAGTCAAGGTGGAGAATTTAAGAACTGGGTTAAACGCCGAAGAAGTTGCAATGGCAAGACTTTTATCATTCGGAAGCAGGTTTCGGGTTCCGATTGCTGCCGCAAGTCACCCTATATTTATTCGGGCACATCTAGGATATCCATCCGGCCTTTGATCCACCGGGAGATTCAAGGAGATTGGATCCTTGGGATTTATGCCCCTTACTTCGGGTTTGATCTTTTGGACGGGATCCTTGGTTTTCTGCATTCGCTCCTTCCCGAGAAGGGCCGTGATGGAAATGATCCTTTTGGGCCAACCGAGCCGTCGGGAAATCCGCCAACTGCCTGCAACCGGGATCATTCAAACGGCCCCCGAATGCCCACCCCAGTAGGAGGGCGGTATTTGGAAATAAAGGTAGTGAGTGCCACGGGGCCACGCCGCACGGGGGGTCACGGGGTAACATTACGGGTAGCGTTCAATCTTACGCACATGGTTGGTATGAAAAGTAGAGGGAAAAGTTTCGGAAAAATAGATCGAACGGTACAGTGGCAATTCCCTTGTTTCTCCAAACAAAACACAATCCAGCATCCTACTCTAAATCAGGTCCCTCTTCATCTCTGTGTACTTCCTTCCTTCCTTCATCCCGTCCAATATTCCTATGCCATTCCTGACCTTTCCTCGGTTGCCTAACATTCTCCCCTCTATTACAGTCTTCAACATCCCCCTGCCACTTAAAATGCTCTTCATCCATTTTTCCTGTCTCTTTAGGATTTCTCCCTACAATACCCTCAACTCGCCTACCGTACTTCCTCATTTGTTTTCTTCTCCGTCCATTTCACCTTCTCCATCCTTCTCCACACCCAAATTTCAAAAGCCTCCAACCTACGTCTTTGTTCCTGCTGCAGTGACCACGTTTCCGCGCCGGACAAAACAAGGACGTTAAATACATATTTTATTTCATTATAAAAGAAGGTCATAGCACCCAATCCATGCTCTCGCTGTCGAATCCAGGGCTTCCAACATTTTCTATGATTCCTCCGACGAACACGTCTGCATGTGGACGTGGATGACCTTCCTCATCCAATCCCTCGGTTATTAGGGCAGTCTTAACTAATGTTTGGGTAGCCATTTCAAATCTTACGGAAACAGCAGCAACAAATCTTTAGCCCCAATCTCCGATGACGAAATGTCAACCGTTATTGGGTCGCATGAAAGGACAGCACGATTTTTGTGACTCTAAGTTGCTCAGACAGTTCCTTTCACAGAAAGCGTGCAACTAAGACACTAAAAACAACTTATTGGTTATTAAAATAACTCGCTCTTTAATTTGGAATGTTTTATGCCACATACGCCAATCCGTCCAAAACGTCTTTTCTTCTCCTCATCCACACTCATTACGCAACATGTCCTCCTCCATCCGAATACGACCGCAAATGAATGTAACCATAAAATGAGTCTCCCCATCGCTGTCTTAAGCATCCCTCTGGTTGGTTCTCCTGCGTCAACCTTTCCTGCCTCCTCTGGATTTATCCTGGCCACCCTTTCATCTTCCCATAATGCTCTGCTCTTCTACGCTTGGTTTCCTTTACGTCCATTCCGTTTTTTCCACTTCTATCCCCAACCTCATCTGCCCTAATCCTCCCTCTGCAGCGAGGACAGTTTTCAAGCTGTACAAAACTATGTACATCCCGCATTTCATGTTTTCCTTACATCTTTGCTGCGGGCCTCTGCCTATGTCCATCCTCTTTGTTAAAGGTACTTATCGAAAGCATAACTTCTCATAGCGCCCCTAGTATTTTGAACACCTCCTTTTGAAACTTAAACATGGAATGAAAATGGAAAATTAGCGGCCAAGTTTCCCGAAATGACAGAAATGGAGAATTCTAAAGTAGAGAGATCTTTCTTGTCTTTGCCTCTCCCCGATATGGAAGGTCTTGAAGGCTGCGCATGTGGGCTGAGAGGGCCCGGGGCTGTCCTGCCCCTATTCTGGAGAGGTGGCTCCCCCCCTGCTCCGCGATTACGAGAGCCGTTGCCCGCCTTCGTCCCTTGACCTCGTTTGGCCCTTGCGACATCGCCGACGAAGCGAGTGTGCCGTCGTTCACCCTTATCTGGGATTCGTCGCCGTCGACCTTGTCCCTTTACCGACCACCCCTTCCCCTCCTTCCCCTATCACCTCCCCCCCCCCGCACGCCCAAGGGCTATCGGAATGTCCTCTCCCTCGAGGTGCGACATCCAGGGGACGAGGGGCGATATTCAGGTGTTTTCCAGACTCCGACGGACGTCAGACCGAGAGCGTTCGTTTGCCGGAATGGGGTGCTCAATAAATAAACAATGAAGGGATGAAGGAAGTGAACAGGGAAGAAGATGGACCTGATGAAGAGCATGATGCTGGGTTTTGTGTTTTGGTAGGAGTCACAAAATATTTATTTGGCAGTTGTGTCCATCCAAAACCTCCCTTAATCAATAGATTACCTAATAATGATGTACTGTGAGTATGTGTTTGCAGAAACGATGCTTCCTTCCTAGCCTTCTCTCTCTCTTCCCACGCCTTATCCATCTCCTCTTCGGTTCGGCGACCGTGCGAGGTAGCCATTGCAACGTGCGTTTTCCCAGCTCCCCCGCCAATCTGATGGATTCATTAAGTCTTTAATTTAATGCTTTCCATTCCAGCGTTATGTGCGGTTTTTTGGCTTTAAACTCCCACAGTGAATAGGGAATGCAAGACTAAACATTTGGGAGATAATTGAAGGGCTCGGAATTCGAAGGAGCAGCAATTCAGGGAGAACCCGTCCGAATGCAAATCCGTGCTTCAGTGAAAGGGAGGAGGGAAAAAAACGCGGCGGGTTGGGGGAAAAGGGGGGGAGCGTTTCGTTAAAGTCGCGACCGCGATCCGATGCTGCTCCCTTGAATGAGCGAGGGCTTCCTCTCCCGTCTGCCGCGCGCTCCGTTTTTCTTTTCTTTTTTAAACAATATTCTCCTCGCGCCAACAGAAAAAATAAGACGCACGAAAATCCGTCTGCGTACACATGCAGCCGATTCGCAGACCGATTATTTTTATTTTTTTTTGGGCTTCCCGATCCAGGTCGATTCGTCCCCCTCCTCATATCAGTGGCCCGCGTGCCTCGTCCTCTCCCGGGGGAAACGGGAGGAGGAAAAGAATGGAAGACGAGGAATTAAAAGAGCGGGGAATGGAGCCGTGGAACCCATTCATCGACGGGAAATTTTGTGCTTTTGAATTAATTCACTGGCCCTAAATACGAGTGTGCTATGCATCCTCCAATAATTCGCTCCATTCAATGCCCTTTCCAAATTGGATTTCTGCCTCAGAGCAATTTATTTTCTTCTTTTCTTCGGCTTCCCAGTCTCCACTCGGTAGGCGTCACCCCTTCTTCGCACGCCCCTGCCGCGCACGATGCACGCACGCCCTCCCGCGGTCCCGCGCGCATTCTCTGAACGAGGGCCTCACACCCATCCGCCTTGCGCTCTTCAACTTTTCCCTCCTCAACTTCTCGGCCCACTCCCGAAGCATTATTCTCTCCTGCGCCCCCTCACGGATCTTGCGATGGCCTCACCCAAGATGCGCGGGTCGAGATTATCTCTCTCCTCATTGAACAGTCCAATAATTGATTCCCACGTTGTAAAATAATGATGAAATGGTATCTGTCATCGGATGAGAGATGATTCATTTGGCGTTGTGGATTGGACCCATCGGTATGATAGAATGATTCTACGTTACTTTTGCCACGATCGGAGGATTGGACTAAAATATTGAGGGGAGGGTGAATGGTCAGAGAGAAAGGGCAGTGAAGGGACAAGCGGAGTGAATCATGCAGGTCAATTTTGTAGAAAGGGCTCTCATGAGACACGAGGAAGATTAGGATTCATAAGAGGGATACATGGGAGTTGTAATGAAAGGGTAAAGGAGCTTTGTTATTTCACGTTAATTAGGCCTCACCTAGAGTATGCTGCAAGTGTATGGGATCCTCATGAAGTAGGCTTGATTTTGGAACTAGATTGAGTGCAACGTAGTGCAGCTAGATGCGTGAAAAGTCGCTGTGAACAAGGTAGCAGTGTCTCGACACTATTGGAAGAATTAAGATGGGAGTCACTAGTTGACCTTAGACTTAAATACAGGTTTAATTAACATCCTAAATTTGAGGCAGGTCACTTGTCTGAGGATTTTCAAGACACGTTACAGGCGCTCAATTACTCTGGTGGATCAGAACACCAACGTAAATTTAGGGAGATTCAATTTGGAGCGAATGGATTGAAAATGTCGTTTTTTACTCGAACCATTAGAGATCAAAGTACATATGACAGCAATCGCCATGGGGATAATTAGCATTGGTAGTGTACATATTTTGTCGATATCATTCGTATTCTTTCCTGCATGTTATTTTTTTATTTAGTAAATCCACTTTTAAACAATTCTACAGCATGATTTGAATATACATGTCCTGTTATCGAATACTATTTTATGGGTAGTACTTTATTTCGTGTGATCAACATTTTTTGAGTGCATGATCAAATTAATACTATTTACATATAGATGACATGATTGCGATTGTACATTCATGGTTGGTGACCTCCCGCCACACGCTGATGCGGCGGCTCGCGGGGTATTATGTAGTTGTAGCTGTAGATGAAGCGACGCAAGGAAGATTGGGAGTAATAGAAGGGAACAGGAGTGCATGAACGAGAGTGGCGTGGATGCGTGGGAAGGGTGAAAGGGCGGGGTATTGGGGAAAGCGTGACGGAGGTTTTTCTTCGATCACCCTAGCCATGGTTTCTCCACCTTTCCCTGCCTCAATGCTTTTTTCATTTTCTCCTCCTCCAGATCCCATTTCACTACTTAAATACCTTAATTTTGCTTCTGAAAGCGTAATTTCCCACGGCGCGCCTTTCAACTATCCTCCGAGTTGTTCCGGCATTCCTCATAACGCGCGGGCTTTGTAAGGAAATCAATTCTGAGAAGTGTTTCCCCTCCTCCTCAGATCGCTGCTGGGAAATGACTCTTGGGCATTCGGAGATGAGCGCAATTGTCGCGTGAGGCGGTCGTTGGGTTCGTTTTGGGTCATCGGGAGGAGAGGATTGGTTGGCTTGGAGGAGAAATGAAGGAGATGAAGGGAGGGTGCTCATAGGCTCATATGGGCTGGGTGCACGGGTAATAGATTATAGTAATTAAACGTCGTCATTGGGGCGAGATTGAGAGTATTGCGAGTCCCTTGTTCCACCTAAGGCCCATCCTTTTATGCCATTGCATGCGGATAAGTGCACAAGTGGTGGTTTGGTCATGGCGGGGGATTAAAGAGACGAGGGTCGAAGCATCGTGCGCAGATTCTAGATGTGAGAAGAGAGATTAGGAATGTTTCGAGAGAGAGGGGTGGGAGGGAGGGAGGAGGGAAGTGGTGGTGGACCCAAAAGGCCATTGAGTGTGTGCTCCATGGGGTCCTCGAGGAGCATTAGGAGGAATCTCCGGAGGAACAGAAGTTCGTGCACGTTAACAGTGATGAAGGCGAGACAAGTATTGAAATTTTCTTTTTCTTCGAGAATGTTTTCGTCATCAGTGTACTCTTTTCCGCAAGTAAGCGGTCAACATTTGCAAGAGCGACTAAAATCTATGTCCTATACATGTATTGAAACGGGGTTATCCTACAAAAAGTGCGCGCATGCGCGCAGACTGACGGCGGGGAAAACAGAAGCCCGCGACCATTGCGTGAGGGGGGAAGAAATATAACCGAAAGAGATATCTTTTTCAAAAAGCGAAAATGCATTTCCGCCACTCACTCTAACCCTTCTCCTCCGGTCCCATTCTCAAAGGACA
The DNA here is from genome assembly GCF_022747635.1 of Hetaerina americana. Lineage (NCBI taxonomy): Eukaryota > Metazoa > Arthropoda > Insecta > Odonata > Calopterygidae > Hetaerina > Hetaerina americana. The sequence continues at coordinate 82,439,647 of NW_027287316.1, forward strand.
GGGACGGAGGGTGTGTCACTGAAATCGTGCAGCCGGAGTCAAAAGGTACGCATAATCCCCTCAACCCACCTTCCTCCGGTAATGAATGGATGATCCGGGGATATTTCATTCCGCTCCCTTCTCCCCTCTCCCCTTGCCAGGGTGCTACCGGAACCCGCCCCTCGTTTAAAGGCCTTTTTGCAAGTCCGCATGCGACCCCCTTCCACATCACTCGAGATTTATTTGGTTCCGTGCGACGCGGCGTATAAATATCATATAATTTTGCCTACATTAAATACAACACTCAACCCCCTATTACCGAGCCAGTTCGATCTTCCATTGAAGCACTCACTGAAAGGTGTAATTGTTCATCGCATATGATAATCACACTTTTCTCAAATTTTCCCTCATTACCGACATTATTTTTATGCGATAGGGAAATTTTCGAGCAGCTAGCCTGACGAGTCTCGCGGAAATGGCGCGGCAATTCGTTGAAGACTGGAGGGAAAATAGGTCGAGTACCTACCTGAGGACCATTAAGGATTCAAGAAAGGTAGAGGAACAAGAGGATGTAGTCTTCTCATCTACATCTACTCCTACTTAATACCCCGCAAGCCAACGCAAGGGCGTGTGGCGGGGGGTGTTAGGACACCACACGTAATTAAGAAAGAAAAAAAACCGCACGAAAAAGCCACAATTGTATACCATCCGCAAACAAAACATACCATTCCCCCATGCAGGAGCACATACACCCCACACATATGGAAACCACCAACTAACATACACATGCACCTAATATCCTATACACTTACACCGATAAATACACCTAATATCCTTGCAATGTCTAATTTTTTCCGACTTATAAACTCAATGTTTTCAATATTTCTGAAGGGACTTCGGTTTCTTACTATTATGATTGCTGATTTTTTAGGAAGAAATGACTGTTGGGATCTATCTGTCAAGGAATTTATCTTCCTTATTTTATCTTTGTGATCTGATCTACCAAAGTAGTGTGGGGCCATAGTAATAATACCTTTTGTGCCATCGTTAAACTCGTCTGTTCTGAACCTTTCTAAGAGTCTAAGTAGCGCTTGTTCTCTCCGAATTTCAAGTGGCTTCCAGCCTAAATCCCCTAAGAGACCTGTCACACTTGCTTTCCTATGATAAAAATTTGAACGAGTCATATAGAAGAGGTCAGAGAGAGATCAAACAACTTCTATTGCAATTATAGATCTCGAGAAAGCTTCGGACAATGTGTAGTGGAATAAAAATATTTTTATTATAGGTAATGTACAGATTAAGGTAGGTTTTGGATGGACACAAGCTACCAAACAATTCTCTTGTCTCTCCCAACAAAAATAGCCCAACAGACTACAATGCGCCCCTCTTCAATTAAACATAACTACTTCCTCACTTTATTTCGTCTAACATGCTTATTCTATCCTCACCTTGCCAGTTTACCAAAAATTCTCCCCTCTATTAAAGTCTTTAACATCCCACCGCCGATCAATATGCTTTTCATCCATTTTTCCTGCCTCCTTCTTATCTCACCCAACAAACCCCTCTCTTCGCTCACCATACATGCCTAGCACTCCCTCTTCTGTTTTGCTTTCGGTCCATTTCACCTTCTCCATCCTCTTCCACACCCACATTTCAAAAAGCCTCCAATCTACGACCTGCTTCAGTGACCACGTTTCCGCGCCGTACATAACGAAGCTTCATATAAATGTTTTTACGAGTATTTTCTTAGCATCCTTAACCAACGTTCCTATCACCAACTCCCTCCTTCTTGTGAAAGCCTCCTTCCCGCAATTCTCCTCCTTACGTCCCTAATACTTTGACCATTTCAGACCAGTCCAAAACACTTCCTCGATACGTAAACTGTTCCACACGCTCTAGTTTTTGCCCTTCTATTTTAATGTTTAGCTTAGCCTTTTTCTTTCTAGAAAATCTCATAACCTTTGTTTTATTAATATTGATTCTCATCCCATACCTGTCGCACTGAATTTCCAATGCATTAAGCAATGCTTTCAACCCCTTGGCTGACTGATAAACTAAAGCTTGGTCATCAGCAAACCAAACTGATTTCACCAATTCCCCGCCCACTTTCATTCCTACTTCTAGTTCTTCCCATGCCTCTTTGATCATTTCCCCCACATATACGTAGAACAGCACCATCTACGTTGAACATCAGTCGTTTTCCGAAATTCCAAGCAAATGTCTCCTTCGTGCATGCATTCCCAGCTGATTCGCGGGCGCGGAGGCGTTTGCCGTGGAGGTTGATAATGGGAACAATGGAAGGTGGAGAATGTACATGTGCGGATGATTTATCGCGCGTCACGATTCCCTCCCTCCCCTCCCCCCGCGACGTGGACCGACTGCCCCACTTCTCCGCCGTGCCGTGCCAAGGTCGGCGCACCAGAATTGGTCGGGCTCCGCCGGCGGCCTGCGCGCTCATGCGTCGAGCACCACTCACTCCGGCCGCGGACGAATTGGGTGCAGTGTTTTGGTCCGGGCGAAGTGGGTGCTTTCTCTATAATCCTCGAGCATTTCCAGAGAAATATATATATACTATATATATTCATTCATATAATATTTGTTCGCTGTATGGCGATATATATAAAACCATAAACACAGTAATCAACCCGAAGGTCGGTTTAGTAGATGATGGTAGAGATCGCCCAGTACTAAGCCCTATACGGCGATATATATATATATATATATATATATATATATATATATATATATATATATATAATCTTATAATCTTATATATATTGTTCGAGCTTTCGGCCCTCTCAGAGGCCTTCAAGTAAGACTACTGAAGAAGGCCTCTGAGAGGGCCGAAAGCTCGAACAATATACCGTGTGAGTGTCCTTTTAAATGTTGCTATTCTATTCTATTTGTATTATATTGTGCCGCTCGTGTGAATTTTTCCGTACAATCGTGGTATATATATATATAATTATATATATATCTATATATATATAAATATAGACAAAAACACAGAAACACACAAAAAAAGAGACTCACTATTTTTCGAATTTTCGGTGGTCGTTGCCACCTTTATCAAGGAGGAGAGGGACAGAACTGAAGGGAATACGAGGGCTGGAGCGATGGATGGAAGGGGAAGGTGGGGAGGCACATACCCAGCACAGATTTTCTCCTTAGTCTTTCCGAGTTCATCCTCACCCGCAACTCCTTTTTCTTTAACGACAAATTCTTCTTACAAATCAAGGGCTGTGCCATGGGTAGCAGGTTCAGCCCTTCCTATGCAAACCTCTTTCTTGGTCTCGCAGAGAAGAAATTCCTGTCAAAACAACCACTGAAACCTCTATTGTGGCTCAGGTACATCGATGATATCTTCCTCCTCTGGCAATATGGTACCGATTCCCTGAAAGCTTTCATTTCCGACCTCAATGCTTCGTCCTCTATTTCCTTCAGTTCTACAGTATCCTCCTCCCAAATCACCTTCCTAGATGTAAATGTTACATTAAGAAACCAAACATTTCACACCTCTGTACATATTAAACCCACAAACAAACAGCAATACTTACACTACAATAGTTGCCACCCATATCACACAAAACGCTCCATTCCTTACTCCCTATCCACAAGGGGACACAGAATTTGTAGTGACCCTGATTCCCTTGATTATTTCCTTTCAAGTCTACACTGTTCCCTCCTAAAAAGAGGTTATCCCGAATCCCTCCTGAACAAAAGAATCCGAAAACATGCGTACACTCCCAAACCTTCCTCCACCGCAGAACCCCACCCTCTCTCAATTTGCACTACATACTTCCCGGGCTTAGAATCTATACGATCAATCCTGAAAGACCTCTACCCTATCCTAAAAAATCATAATGCCACCGCCAACCTTTTTCCCAAATGCCCCTCAGTTACTTTCAAACGCCCCGCCAACCTATCCGATCTCCTCAAATCAACAAATCCACTCCTTAAATCCCCAACCCGTCCTAAAACCACTCCAACGCCTTGCAATAAACCCAGATGTAAAACATGCCCTATTTTCAAAACCAAAATTCCATCCCTCTCCCACCCGCTTTTTAACTCTCTCCCACCAATTCCCTCCTCTACTTGCACTTCTAGCAATGTAGTGTACCTTCTGAAGTGCCAACTGTGCCCTGCCTATTATATTGGGCAAACCACCACACCCCTCAATATCAGAATCAACAACCACCGAGCCTCATGCAAAAACTCTTCCTTCATTGACATGCTCCCTATCCCCAAACACGCCTCCGAACACAACACTCCCTTTGATAAATGCTATAGTGTATCAATCATAGCATCCCTCCCACCCTCTGATCCTCCTCTGAAACTGAAAACACTAGAGCAATCCTTCATCTGGCTTTTGGAGTCCTGGAACTGGCCAGGAATCAATATTAGGCACTAATTACCCTGTTCTAATTATATTTTCATCCCCCTTCCACCCCCATCACCTTCTACATTTTCCCCACCCTTCTAACGCTGCCCCTCCAAACCCGTCCCTTCGGAATTCCCTCCCCACCTTCCCCTTCCATCCATCGCTCCAGCCCTCGTATTCCCTTCAGTTCTGTCCCTCTCCTCCTTGATAAAGGTGGCAACGACCACCGAAAATTCGAAAAATAGTGAGTCTCTTTTTTTGTGTGTTTCTGTGTTTTTGTCTGTGTCCACTAGTGCTAAGTGTTATACATTATTATTCACGTCCGTGAGTCTTTCAAAAAGTGTTATATATATATAAATATATATATATATATATAATTATATATATATAATGTATAACACTTAGCACTAGTGCACGCAGACAAAAACACAGAAACACACGCAAAAGAGACTCACTAAGTTTCGAATTTTCGGTGGTCGCAGCCACCTTCATCAAGGAAGAGAGGGAAAGAACTTCGAGTCGTTGAGAGACCGCAAGGGCAAAAGTGCGTCGACCCTCATGGGATGTACTGTGAAGAAATTTGAGATACTGTAACAGTATCTGAAATAAATGTATTTCTCCGATACTTTTTATGCAAACCATGAATGTCATAATTGAGGATCGCCTACTGACCGATTCGTGAAAAACGAATCAGGTATTTGGAACGTATTTATTTCCGTTAATCCATTTTGCACGCGAATGCTGTGCTGGCTTGTTGTCGGTGGGAGCGATTTTCTGCGACATATAGTTCGGCCTCATTGAAATCCGCCCCCCCCCACCTTTCAATGTGTCCTCCGAATCCACTTCATCTCTCATCTTTGGATTTTCCCTTTGCAACTCCCTTTCCACTCCGACCATAATTAAAGATTCTACCTCAGTCTTTGTCTTTTTACTGTTTACAGGGTGTGTTCCGAAAGTAATTCAATTATTTTTAAAAAACTCATTTATTGAACAGATTTGCCCAAACACTTAAAATTCTTCAAAGTACTCTCCTTGGGCCTATACAAATTTTTTCCAGTGACTCTGCCATGACCGGCACGCGCCCTGGAAGGCGTCTTCGGAGACCTCTCACAAGGTCTTCGTCACGGCTCATTGGATCTCTTCCATGGACGAAAAGCGGGTTCCTTTCAGGGCTGCCTTAATCCGAAGGAACAAAAGAAGTCTGCTGGGGTGACGCCAGGACTATAGTGGGAGGGGGTGGGGCAGCGTTGGCACCTGGTGTTTGGCCAGGAACTCGCGGATTCGTAGCCCGTTGTGGCAACTAGCGTTGTCGTGCTGGAGTTGTCAGGTAGCGGAGATGTCTTTTCTTGTCCTTATGACCCTTTTCGGAGTCTTTACTGCCGAAAAAGATAATGAGTATTGTTTTCACTTTTGATTTTCTCATTCTTGCCTGTTTGGGCTTGCGGGACTGATCGGTGTGCCACTCAGAGCTTTGGCGTTTTGTTTTTGGGTCGTATTCAAATCCCCAGGTTTCATCACCAGTGATGACGTTATCCAAATAATCAGGTTCATTTTCAATACGTCGCAAAAGTTCACTCGAGATTTCCACTTGGTTGGTTTTTCGTGACACGGTCGGCGCGCAGAGGTTTACAAAACTGATGTCCTGCCGCTTCCGCAGCTTGTAGAGCACTGAGACCGGTTGCGCGGCAAAGCTTTAGCGTCCCCCCACCTACCCCAAGGGGTTCGATTCCACTCTAATCAATAGAAGCTCCGCCGGAAATTCAATTGCATTACCTACGGAACGCACCTTGTATTTATTTTCTGATTATCTTCCATATCATGCAAGTTAACTGGTATGCTTGTTTCACCGAATCTTTTTCTTCACAGGTAAGTCGTAAGCAGAGTTTCGCGTTGGACTGCTGGCGGTGAGCTCTAAATGTTTAAATGTTCCTCCCGAGTCCTTCAACGCCCAACCTATGTCTTCTCTGCCGTTGTTTAGTTAGTTGTGAACAAGTTGGAGTCGCGCAACAGTTTGCGCTTTCTTTCTTCCGACCCAAGAAATTAATTTGCGAATGAATGTATTAGAATTGACAACCGATAGCAATCATCCATTTGGCCTCTCCACTGCCGCGGAACGGAATCTACTCCGGTCTGGGAAATGAATGCTACGAGGGTCATCCGGAAAGTAGTACCCGTTCGTGAAATAAAGACACAAAAGTAAATATTAACAAACATAAAAAATTTTATTTGAAAGAGGATACTTTAAACTACTTCTCAACATAATCTCCAAGCAAATTAAGGCATTTGTCATAACGTGTGACAAGTTTCTGTATTCCTGCTGCATAGTCCTTCGCCGCCAGCTCATTGAGATACGCGAGGGACCCATCTTGCACAAATTTTTGCATAATGCAGATGGTGTTTAACAATTTCATGAAAAATTGTTCGAGAAACATTGGGAAAATGCTCACAGATGTCATCAATTGTGACGCGCCGATCGTTCCTCACGAATTCGTCAACTGAGCTCACCAGTTGGTCTGTAATGACAGACGGTCTCCCCGAACGCTCATCGTCGTGTGTGTTCCCCCTCCCCATGTTGAAGTTGCGACACCACCGCCGAACAGACGACTCGTCCATTACATTGTCTCCATACACCTCCTTTAATTGGCGATGAATATCACATGGGCGAACGTTTCTTGCATTGAGGAATTTAATCACTGCCCTCACTTCACAACTGGCGGCGTTCTCAATTTTTTTAAACATTGTAAACAATCACAGAAACAACACAGGCAATGCTAGCGTCACGCAACTTGGCTCAGAGAAGGCAGACAAGCCACTGAAGCTATCTGACCTCGTCCAGCGGCTACTCGCGTCGTCAGCACTTCATGCGGCACGAACGGGTACTACTTTCCGGATGACACTCGTATGATTCATTCGGGCGGTGGTGCGCCTGTCTGCTCTTGACTTGACCTCACCTTTCCTTAAATGGAGAAAATAACCTCGAATGGAATCGGTCGTGTGGATGAACGTGGAACACTTGGCCATACAACGACAACGGCGTCCATGACAGAATGCTATTAAGTGACCGAAACGATGAAATAATTACAAAGGGCAGGATTCAGGTGACCTGTTTGGTCGTTCGGTACTTGGCGGTATAATTTTCTTAAGAGGTACTGCTAGCGTAAGCATTATTTCAATATGAGGCTCCTGCGATAAGTTTATTCTATTTCATATTTTATAAATGTTCATCTCTAATTTTGTCTTTATGTGTTATTCCCACGTTAATAAATATACTGTGTACTGTCACCCGCCTGAATATTTGTTATCCTTAAAATTGTTAGCTCTTAAACCATTTGGCGTGATTGTTCCCTGTTGACCAAGATTCGGAGTTACTGGAGGCTAAGCAGACATATTCTATGGTTAGTACTAGCCGCTGTCAGTAGAGGCGCGCAGGTGCTGAGATTGATTGCTCCACTTGGCACGGCTGCTTTGAATTTGAGAAGGGTTGGACGTGATATCAGTTCTCTTGTGGTGCGGTTAATGTCACCAGTGCTCCCTCGGTGTAGTCACGGAGTATTACTACTTTAATTGGATGGAAAGAATGAAATATTCCAGTGAAGCTATCTACCATCGGTGATTTGAGCTACCGATATTTCGATGATTTCGTGTTATCGATAATCGAGCATTAGTGTTCGATGGTAAGTATCGAAGGCCCTCTTCTTCCTTATTTTGGTTCCCACCCCTACTGCCCAGTCCAAGGGTCGGTTTCGGCGGTGGCCGTCGAGGCGGCAGCGGATCATTCTCCAATCTTTGCCCCCTCACACAGTTACAACTTACTGGCGATCATTCGAGCTGCATGTCATGTATTCCAAGTTGGATCACGTGAGCAGGGAGTCGAGCGAGGGACGAGGGCATCCTAGGCGCGAAGCAAGTAATGTAGGCGTCGCGACGTCAACACGATTGGCCATTACTTGCAACTCACATTGACGTCACAAAGCGTGACGTCCATGTTTACAGCAGGTAATGCGGATGCCTATTGAGGAACCACTACACATCCAACCAAAACCTGGATTCGAATTCCTAGAGTCTGGGCTTGTCAAAGCAATCTTTGCAGCACGAAAATCCGCAGAATTGTTTGCAGGCAATGGCTCCAGTGCCCGAGGAAGCTAACTATAGTCGAATGATATTATAACGAGACGCAGAGACCGAAGATGAATGCTTATAATAGCCATTACTTGTTTCATTTGTTAAATGTGGTTATGTTTTCACTTACTTTCGGTGACTCAGTGCTTTTATCTCTCTCGTAAACATTCGCAAACACATTCTCAAGCAGAAAGCTAGTTAATACCTGCTGCAGAGATTTACATTCACGGTTAGCATAAAAGGTTTCGGCAACAGTTTCGGTAAAAAATAGATTTATATCCGATTTTGCTGCAATGCCTCAAATTTCTTCGAAGTACATCTCTTGAGTGCCAGCCAACACACCTTTCACGCAAGCGGCTTTTCCACAACTCCAAGGGTCCCTGGTGGCCGGAGGATTCCGGAAGGTCATTAAAGGCACGCGTGCAAGCTTCTTTGATGGCACTTATGGTCCCATCATGTGGTGGTGTCCTTAGAGGGAGAATTTTTATTGGGAATAAGAAATAAACTGGTGTCAAGTCGGGACTGTGAGGGGGTTAGGCCATCGTCGCGATGACGTAAAAGAAGGTCTTCGCAAGCAGGCACATTAAACTCTGCTCTTTTGGTCGTCCGTCCAAAGTCCTTCGGCAGGGCGAGTTCAGCCAGCGCAGATCTCTCGCGTCGCCAAATTTTAAAGTGATAATGGGGTGTGCACTGCCATCTTATCAATACCAATACGATATCCACGATCAGGCGCACACTTAGCCGACAGTTTGAATCCAGTACTTCACGAACACGTGAGGAAACAATTGTCACCGATACTTTTTATTCAAATCTTGTAAGCTGTTTACTCCATTCCGAAATCTCTGTGGATGTATGCAGACAAAAATATCTTCAAAACGGTTGGAAGATAATTTACATGCGGTAGAGTTTCCCCTTCTTGCTTTTTAATTCCATTTTCCACGCTGTTGGATAGATTTATTCTAAATTTGTAGGTGCATGTGTATGTTGGTTGATGGTATATGTATTTGCATGCCAGTGGGTTGAGAAGGTTTTCGCCTCTGTGTGTGTGAGTTCGCATGAATCTGTTGGCTTTGCATGCGGTTATATTTTTCCTTTTCGGGTGACGACCCAACCCCCCCCCCCTGCCACACGCCCTTGCGGCAGCTGGCGGGGTATCATGGTGATGCAGGTAAAATTGCTCAATTTCGCCAGGAATGTGGGAAGAGGGAGAGAGGAACCTAAGGAAATTGAGGGGGAGGGGCAAATAATGCTAATTTAGAACATAAAGGACATATCCTTTGGTGTGATCGTATTCCGGTCTCTGAAGGTTCATTTTGTGATAATAAGGATTCGCTCCCTTTCCCCGTTAGGCTCTCTCTACTGCAGCAATCGTTTTGACCGTGACGCGTTTCTCATTAAATTCATGATTTCTAATCAACTCCTCCTTGGTTTCTCCAAACACTAGAGAGAGAAATTCATTAGCTATCTAGCTTTAAATGTATTTTAGTTTAGACGCAGAATAAATATTTTCAGTTCTTTCCCTCTCTAGGGAAAATTATTTAAATGTGTATCTTACGAAGCTATCTTATGACTTCACTAGACCAAAATCTTTTTCTTTTACTTGTTTGTAATTGCTCCCACTAAGATACCCATGGCGGTGGCGTGGCAAAGGAATTTCGCATCCCCCAACCGTCGTGCTGGATCGCCTCGACGCCCACGGAGTACGCACTTACTCGTGCTGATCATCCGGGAGGTTGTGGTCACTCTCGGACTCCCGTTCGGCCCTCGGTCGTATGTCTTTCCCGAACGCGCCATGAGTGGGTCAACCCTTGTCTCCACGACTAGGAGATGGACATGGAAATAAATACCCCGCTATCCACCAAAAAGGTGTGTGGCAGAGGGTGAAAGCAGCAGGTTGGAAGAGTATGTGATGATGGAGGGTATGAGAGAGGAAGGGAGAAGAGAAAATTATTCAGTGAAAAACTATCAGATATCGTGCAATTTCATTCAGATGCTGGAGGAAACCTCAATTCAAAACAAGGGTTCATTCACCTGAAAAATTATTCTTCCTTTATGTGAAAAAATGGAATCAAAATGAACCACAGCCATTTATACGACATGTCTCCACCATAAAAAGACAGTTCATGCAGAACTGAGAAGTAAGAATGGGTAATTCTAACATCGCGTGGGCATGCTACTCATGGTCCCCACCCCTAAAGTCACCAATGGGGGATATGACACACCGAAGCAGGGGGAGGAGGGTGGGAGCCGCTCCCTTTTCCACAGAGAGAGAGAGAGAGACGAGGGATGAAAGGAGAAAATTGAAAGCAACAAAGCAGGGCAGGCAATATTCTCGTGACGAGCGGTCCCCTTGGTCTATACGGACTAAAAAATCTACACGGCCACGCGCTCCCATTCCCTGCCCTGAAATGTTCCGTTCCACCAACGCACACCCACCCCTAATCGCACCCCTTCACCCCCATGTCTCTCTCCTTCGGCACACTTGCTCGTCTCCTCGCCACGATTCGTCTTTTGCCGGACTGGACCGTGTCTTCCGGCGGAGGTGAGGCGAGGGAGGGCGTGGGAGCGTTGCGTCGCATTCATCCGACGCCTTCACGCAAAGAGGCTTTGCACAGCGGCGATAATGATCACCCCCTGGACGCCCACCGCTCACGTGATCCCTTCCTCGACACCCTAAATCTCACCGGGGTCCCCACCCTACAATTATTGCACATCGAAATCCTACGATCACCCTGCACGCCACCACCGATCTTTAGAGTAAATGGTGATAATTGGATTGGATTGGTTCGGTGGCTATCGTACTGGCTGCCTACCCAGAGGGCCCGGGTTCGAATCACGGTGGCGTTAAATATCTTTCAGTGGTATCTAGATCTTAGGTGCTTGAGGTGCTTTGTGGAGGGCACAAACAAATATTATTATTATCAGGTAATCTACCAGTTAAGGTAGGTTTTTGGATGGAAACAGCTCCTAAATAAATATTTTGTGACTCCTAACAGGCCCTCCTCAGGTCCCTCTGCATCTTTGAGTACCATACATATATATATTATTATTAGATAATCTACCGGTTAAGGTAGGTTTTTGATGGGCATAGCTCCAACATAATATTTTGTGACTCCTAACAAAATACAAAACCCAGCATCCTGCTCTACATCAGGTCCTTCTTCTTCCGTGTTAACTTCCTTCATCCCTTCATCCCGAACAAAATCCCTATCCTGTTCCTGCCCTTTCCTCGTTTGCCTAACATTCTCCCCTCTATTACAGTCTTCAACATTCCACTGCCGATCAAGACGCCCTTCATCCATATTTCCTGCCTCCATAGCATTTCTCCCAACAAACCCCTCTCTTCGCCCACCATACCAAGTACTTCCTCATTTGTTTCCCCTCTCTCATCTCATTACTGCAATGGCATCACGCGTGCCTCTCCCCTTCCTAAACCCAAACTGATCATCCCCTAAGTAATCATTTGCCCTACTCTCTATCCTTTTGTTTATGATCCTGAGAACAGCTTTAGCTGCGTGGGATATCAAACTAATTGTTCTGTAGTCCTCACATCATGTAGGCTTTACCTTTTACGGAATAGGAACTAAAACTTATCTCACAAAGTCTTCCGGCCAGATTCCTTCCTCATAAATACTACGAATCAGCCCATATAGCCTCTTCCTCCCACATTTTCCTAAGCATTTTAAAAGTTCCACGGGAATGTTATCCACCACCACGGCCTGATTTAGTTTCATCTCCCTTAATGCCCTTCCTATCTCATCGTCGAGAATGCCTGGACCTAAGCTATCTTCCTCTACGTCATATTCCTTTTCTATGTCTAACTTTGTTGGTCTAAGCTCTTTACTATACAGTTCTTCTATATACTCCTTCCATCTCTCTTGGATCATTCCTGTGTAAACTATTACCTTACCCGCCTTATCTCTAACTATTAGCATAGATCTCCCTTTCTTGCTTCCCGTTAAAGATTGAACTTTGCTGTACAGTTCATCGATTTCGCCCTTCCTCTGCAGACTTTCCATATCCTCGTCCTGTGTCTTCCACCATGCTTCTTTTGCTTTATTTGCTGCCCGCCTCAATTTATTGTTTAATTCTTTGTACTTCATTTTGCCGAACTCTGTATTTAAATTTTTCCATTTTCTCCGCTCATCCATCTTTGTAATCATCTCATCCGTGATCCATGGTTTCCTAGTCCTTTTAGCGTTAACAGTTCCAATAGTGTCTTTTGCGGCTAGAGACAACCCTTTCTTGATACATTCCCATTTTTCTTCGATAGTACTTAGCTCGTTACCATCCTCCATGATTTCCTCTACCGCCTGTTTGTATTCCTTCCTTTTCAAACCATTTAATGTTTCTACATTCCATTTTCTAACTCGCCCCTGCCTTATCTTTTTGAAACGGACGCTACATTTCATAATAACTAAATTGTGGTCTGAGTCCGCATCCGCTCCCAGGAAGCTGTGCGAATTTATCACACTGTTCCTAAACCTGTGTCTAACCAGGATATAACATAGCTGATACCTTTCTGAGTCACCTGGCATTTTCCATGTATACCTGCGTCTTTTGTGGTGTCTAAACCAAGTGTTGGTGATGACTAAGCCCTGTCTCCTGCAGAACTCAACTGCTTTCTCACCGCGGTCATTCCTCATGCCTAAACCGTAGTCCCCGACCTCGTCACTATGTCTTCCTTCCCCTACCGTCGCATTCCAATCCCCCATCACTATCAAATGTTTCCCGGCAGGGACACACGCGATTATGTCCTCTAACTGATCGTATATCCTATTGACCTCTTCTTCTTTATGGTTGCTCGGTGGCATGTGTACCTGAATAATAACCAAGTTCGTCGGTTCTGCTTTTATCTCTACTAGTAGAATTCTATCCGTTACCTGCTCTATGTTGACTACGCTTTTTCCTACCTCTTCATTTAATACTGTGGCAACCCCTCGTTGGCTCTTGTCCCCGCCGCTGTATATCATTCTTAAATTATCACTCCAGTAATCCCCGCTATCTTTCCATTTCACCTCGTATAGACCTAAAATATCTATATTTCCCCTTTCCATCTCTCGCTTAACATTCTCCAATTTCCCTGTCCTTATCATTGTCCTAACATTCCACGTTCCTATTCTAACTAATTTGGTCTTCTTCTCCGGCGTCTTCTGTCCCGCTGCTGCTGGTTTTCCCTTGCAAGGGTTTCGTGGGATGACGACCGCGGAAGCCTTGCCTCCCCCGCCGCCGGGCACGACACACGGCCGATTGGGCCGAGCCCCGTAGTTTCCAGGACTCAAAATCTCTGTTTTGTCCATCATTTAAATCTTGGGAATGATAATTGAGGTGGTTTCCCTTTGCCTTCCTCAATAGTGTTTTTAACGTGACACCATCACTTACTGGCCGCCCCACTGGGGTCAGACGCCATTGCAGCCGCCTCACTGAGGAACAGACGCTGCGTGGACTACCTTTCGTCTGGCTCCTAACCTTCGACCTATCTGGCATGGGTGACCCTACCAGGAACAATTATTATTGGTCCCGCCAGCACAGCTCTAGGGGTCATCGGAACCCACAAGCCCTTCCACCACGTCAAGGTTGTAGTCCGGGGAGGGATTTATAAATATACAGGGTTCGTCCGGAAAATAAGTGTACTGACTCCTGGGCTGGGCGCGCCGCTCCAGGCGCGCCCAGCACCGCTCTGACGGGCTGCGATTGGAGGGGGGTATGTTGGCAAGCGACGCTGAAAAAGACAGTCGGCTCTGAGCTGTGGTGTATTGAGGAGCTCTGTTAACGCGAACCTCCACGCTCGACCCACGTCACGGAACGCGATGCCGAAGTTTTTGGAGCAGCGTTATTCCATCAAATTTGCGGTATAGCTTGGGAAATCGTCTACCGAAACTGTCGGTATGATTAACCAGGCTTACGGGGAGTCAGCCATGTCCAGAAACATGATCTTTCGGTGGCACAAGATGTTCGTGGAGGGCAGAGAAGAGGTCGACGACGAACCACGGCCTGGACGCCCATCAACGACACTCACCGACGAAAATGTGCGAAAAGTTCGCGATGTACTGAACTCTGATCGTCGTCTTAGTGTTCGGATGATAGCAGAGCAGTGTAATGTGCCAAAAACAATAGTTCACGAGATTATTAGGGAGCAATTACAGATGCGAAAAATTTGTGCAAAGTTGGTGCCGAAAGTGCTCAGTGATGATCAAAGACTCAATCGTTTGGAAATTGCGACACAACTTGCGGATCACTGCAAAAATGATCCACATTTTTTAGAGAACGTTGTTTCGGGTGACGAGACGTGGATCTTTGAGCACGTCCCGGAGTCGAGAAGACAAAGTGCGGAGTGGCACACCCCATCATCAACCGTCAAAAGAAAGCTCACATGAGCAAATCTCGGATCAAGGCGATGCTCATTGTCTTTTTTGACAAAAGGGGAGTCGTCCACTACGAATTTGTACCTGAACGACCAACTGTAAATGCTGCATTTTACGTCCAAGTGCTCGACAGGCTTCGAAAACGAGTCGCCCGCGTCCGGCCAGCGATCAAAAACATCTGGCGGCTGCATCACGACAAAGCGCCGTCTCACACCGCGCTTGTCGTGTCGGACTTCTTGGCCAAGCACGGCGTTGCAACGCTGCCGCACCCGCCCTACAGCCCGGACTTGGCACCACCGGACTTCTTTCTGTTCCCGAAGATAAAGAGGAGTTTGAAAGGAACGCGATAAGGGACTTTGGACGCCGTCAAAGAGGCCGTGACGACGTGTCTTCGAGAGGTTCCCGATGATGCCTTCGCGGGAGCGTTCCAGGAATGGGAACGCCGATGGAACAAGTGTATCGACTCACAAGGGTCCTATTTCGAGGAATATTAGCTTAAGATATGTAAAAGTGTAATACATTTTTTTCCGTAGCTCAGTACACTTATTTTCCGGACGAACCCTGTATATATATATATTTATTTGAGGAAAAGGGATGGGAAAACATATAAATACATATTTACACTTAAACACACAAATTGTGGGTCACGGTAGTCCAGGTCAGACTGTTTGACTGCTGACCCGATATTTCGGGTTCTTTTCTCGGGCAAGCCCCTCTGGGTCCCCTCGTCTTAACCCAAGCTGTATGATTTTTTGGGTACCAGATCTTACAGGGAGACCATAACCGGCACAAGGAAAGCAGCCGGGCCCCATACCCTGATGTGTGAATTTCACACGCCTAATAGGGCTAAGTATGGAATAGCTTATGTGAGAAACTATGATAATAGTTATTATTGGCCATAGTTGGTTCTGAGTTTTTTTAAATATTACTTAGCTAGAAAACTATTTCTCAATGCATCGATATGATTGCAATTCGCTGCTATTTTCTCTAACCCGGTTGTAAATTTTGATGATGTTTTGCGAGTAAATGAAAAATCACCCACCGGCGGCCACTGCTAAAGGCTGGCTGACTGACATCCGTTGGCCTTTTAGTTGGATATTTTTGGCAAATGCGAGGGAAGGACGGCTTGGTGCTCCCGGCGACGCAATTGCACTTGTGCTCGATCGTGATCCCATTTCCGCGGTGCGTCCTTGGCATTCCTGGCGCCACTCCGCCCTGCCCTTGACCCTCAAGCTATAATCGATAGCGTTTGGCTTTCCCTAGGGTGCCATCGGGAATCCTAGAACTCCGAGCAGCCTATTTTGCCATGAGGGCCTACGAATGGACGGACATTTGTAAAATAAGGGCTGTGAGTAATACATGCACAGCAGGAGAATAATTTACAAGGCTAAGTAATTACTAGTTAATATTGTACATATTTTTATTAAACAGATATATATTTGCAAAAGATAATGATGTAGAGCAGGCAAGGAAGTCCACGCGGAGAGCAGTTGCTGATATGAACCGACTGAAACCTATCTTGTCCACCCTTTCGCCAAACAGTTTTCCATGTGCTGTTAGAAGATTCAGCAGCTCCAGGCTGTAAGCTAGCGCACATAAACAATATCTACTAAAGGGGCTATGGGAGGAATCCCAGTAATTGCGGACCAGTTTTGTTCCACATGGACATAAATGCCTCCACAGACAAGGTGTTCGGTAGGGGGTATAAGCATCAAGTGGAAAGGGTAAGGGATAAGGGAAGATATGGGAGAGGGAGGGAAAAGAGAAAAATATTCAGGAAATTACAATCAAATTAAACACCAATATCCTCCAAAATCATAAGAGTTTGTCGTTTTTAGTGATATAATGTCTCTTCTCGACAGTGGGGATATATTTTGCCGGAGAGAGCAAGGTTATAGGAAGACCAAATCATGCGAAACACCATCATACCTCCTGCTTGATGATATCCTGTTATCGGAAGAAGGGATCCCCCGATAGATGCCACATTTTTAGATGCCAAAAAATCCTCAGATAAGGCATCAGAAATATGAGAAATGAGGCAAATGAGAAAGTGACTAATTTGTTCAGAAACATTTTATCTAGCCATTTAAAAAAGTGCGTAACTACAGGAGTGCTGCAGGGGAGTGTATATCGCCCCCACTCTTCATGTTATTAGGTACCGATCTATGCTCCCGCGTGGATTTGCAGACCGCGAAGTGATTCGCGGAGAAATTAGAACGCCTTACAGATGCCGTGCTACTCTCTAACTATTTCGGCCAACTATTGTGCTTGGAGTATAGGTTTGGAAATAAATGCGCTGGACCGGCCAATAAATATGCTGGACTGAAATTTTGATTTAAAGAAAATATAAGCCAGACGTAAATGATGTATTCGATTGTTTCCGGCTCAACTTTGTGGAAGTTCATTTCATTAAATGAAGAACTTAATGTATTTTTCCGCAGTTATTTATTTTGGTTCAACTAGTGTCAACGCATAGGCGTCATCATTAAGTACCTGATGATGGCGCCTAAGCGTTGAAACTAGTAGTACCAACATAAATAACTGTGGAAAAATACATTGTGTTCTTCATTTAATGAAACGTAAATTATTAAAAAGATGGGATCGAGTCAAGCATTTCAGACCAGGTGAGATGTGTGCTGACATCAAACCTATTATGGCTCACATCAATCAGAGGAATATACGGGTCAGACTTAAAGAAAATAATTTTCGTTACGCTGGAAGTGGGAAAATATAGTAATTAGTGAAAAATGTGATTTGTTAGGCTTTAATTGGGCTCGCCGGGAAAGTTCAAAGGATTTGGATGGGTGTCCCTCGAGTCACGGTGAGAGCAAGCGAGACGCGGGCTTTCAGGAGGCTGCAGGACACCCGAGTTTGCGTGTGGCACCGCAGGGGGAATGACCCCGCATTCCAATTGTTAAATATTGAAGCACCAGAATAATTAAGTGCTCGCGTTACGTCGCGTCGCACGAAAAGGGCTAATAACAAAATGCAACCGAAGTACCCCTGCATTTTTAATGGGAAAATAGAGTTATTACTTTTTATTTTTTAACTACACATTACCCTGAAATTTAGCGCTAGGTGTGTGGTAGGGGGTGATTACACACCTGACTACTGTTAACCCACAGCACCTTTCTTCCTCGCGCGGTCGAACAAACTTAATTCTGACCCTTTATCGTTCGTGGATCTGCTATCTATCTGCTCTACAATTAATCTCTCTAAATTTATAAACATGATCTCTCCTACCGTAGTACGATGGTGGTAATAACACTTTTTCAACATCACTGCAAAAGAGGTACCTTTCCAATCAACGCAAGAGATTTACTCTATAACTTAACCTTCGCTCCGTGAATGATTCCCAGCCTAGCTCCGCTAACATTTTGAATACGCTACTAAGTTTATCATAATAACGTTTTACAAATCTAGTTCCTCTACGCTTCACCCAATCCAATTTGGGGGTCAAAGTGTAAGTTAAAAGGATTTTTGTATGAATGTATACACCACTGTGGGGATAGGTTTGCATGTGGTTTTGTTCCCTTTTACAGGTGGTTACCTTACACCCCCTGCCAGACACCCTTGGGTTGGCTTTCGGGGTATTATGCAGATGAATCAATCCGGCTGCGAGAGGATCACATATAGTAAAAGGACATTCTAAATGAGGCCTAACCAGTGAAAGATAACATTTCTCTTTAACCTTTTCATCACATTTAACCAGCGCTCTTCTAATAAATCTTAATTTTTTGTTAGCTTAATTTCGTTAGCTTAGCTCACCTCTCCAGGGTGGAACACATACGGGGAATATGCCGTATGGCTGAGTACCCTACGGTATATTCCCTTTATGTGTTTCACCCAGGAGAGGTCGTGAGTGAGGGCAACGCCTTGGTATTTAATCGAGTCTACGCATTCCATTTCGGCGTTCCCGATACGAATTAGGCGTTCGGGACGGAATTGCTCTTTTTCCAAAATTTCATCCCCAAGCACTTTGATTCAATTCGGAAGCTTCACTTGAATCAATCATTATTCATCTAAGGGGAGCGCCATATGCTTAACTCTTTTTTTAACTTCTCGTCGGTAGCTGATTCCACAAAGTTATGGTGCGTACAAGTGACCTCGTGTTCAGCCGAATGTGAAGATGGTGCTGGGTGTCGATTACTTCGGGGGCCATTGGTGCGGTGATGCTGCATTCTTAGAATGCTGCGTCAGATGTGTGCGTGCCGTAGTGGAGTCGCATTGCAATAGGTTTTACAATGGATTTAGACTGAAGATTCATGATTAAAATCACTAGGTAGGGATTCATTCGCGGGGCTAGGATTACTTACTTTATGAGTTAAACGTCTCCATGAAATAATAGTAATTCCGTTTTGCATCGATGTTCAACATACTAACCCATTCGTGCTACGGTAGGAGAGATAATGGAAAGAAGATTAATCATACAGTAAACTGTAGAGTCTACAGTTTTTAAATGAGTCACAGCTACACAATGCCCTCAAAACACATCCACTTGGTAGTACTTTGCCGGTCAGAGGTTTGGTGTGTGGCAGGGGGTACATCCACGCCAGCAGGCACAATACGCGGAGAGGTGAGGTCACGTACCTTTCATGAATTACTGGCAGTGAATATAAACCTTCTGTTACTTATAACGGAAGAAATTCCGACGAATTTGCCCAGAAATCATTACTTTATACTAAGTACCCTATCCTGTGTTCATTGTTCTAGTTTTTCAAATTCCTATTTTTTGTAACCTTTATTATAAGCTCGTCTCGTTTAAGCGTAGTAGTATTCTTGACGTTGTGGATGTAAAACATGTTATTTTTCCATTGTTTCAATTATGCAAAATCTCGGCTGGTCACCAATATTCTAAACGATAGCTTTCTGGGTGCATGCCTAGTGTTGAGTAACCCCCTGCCACACGCCCTAGGCGTGACAGGCGAAGGTGCCATGTGCATGGTGATGTATCGTGTCTGTAGGCTGTCATGTAGACATTCCAGCTGGTCCATCCGGATGCAGGGACGTGGACGGGAGAGGACGGGACCCGGTGGTGTCCCGTCCCGGTGACGTGCCCACGGGGGCCTTCTCTTGTGCGGTGGTCATGTCGCGCGGCGTCACCCCTCCTCCCCCCTCTCCCCCAACCCCCGGCCATGGATGCATTCCTGGTGCAGGCATTAGAAAGCACCGCGCGAAATTCACTTCCTTTTTTCTTCGGCCGGCAGTTCGGGGGAAGTCTTAAGTCACTCAGTGAGTTTTGCACAGCTGTCTTATTTGAGTTGAGCTAATACTGGCGTAGATTAGAGGCTCTTGAGAGATGTGGGTGTGGAGAAGGATGGAGAAGGTTAAATGGACCGAAAGGATATCAAATGAGGTATGGTGGGCTAGGAGAGGGGATTGTTGGGAGAAATCATTAGGAGACAGGAAAAATGGATGAAGGGAGTATTGATCGGCAGTGGGGTGTTGAAGACTGTAATAGAGGGGAGAACGCCGTGGCAGTAAGGAAGGGAAAGATTAGGCATTTTGGACGAAATTATACGGAGATAGATATCATGGGGGATTTGAAGAATGTTTTTCTTGTAGTGAGTAGATTGTCAAGTTACTGCGTAGTACGTAGAGTGTAAGGTTTGAGTACTTGAGTATTAAATGTTATTACATATGAACTGGCGTTAAAAAAAACGACATAAATTTGAACTGCCTAAATGTAAGATTATCTAAATTGTATAAATGTAAGACAGTGAAGGAGTGGTCCATAAGGAGTTCGTTCCTCGAGAATGGACAGTTAAAGCTGCCTTCTACGTGGATGCGCTGGAAAGACTCCGCCAAAGGGTCATCACGGCGAGAAAAGACATCACCGCTACCTGGCAACTCCATCACGACAACGCGCGTTGCCACAACGCGCTACGAGTCCCCGAGTTCCTGGCCAAACACCAGGTGTCAACGCTGCCCCACCCCCATATAGTCCTGGCGTCGCCCCGGCAGACTTCTTTTTGTTTGGATTAAGGTATCCCTTAAAGAAACCCGTTTTTCGTCCGTAGAAGAGGTCCAATCAGCCGTGACGAAGACCTTGCGAGATGTCCCCGAAGACGCCTTCCAAGGCGCGCACCGGTCATGGTAGAGTCACTGAAGAAGTTGAAGTACTTTGAAGAATTTTAAGTTTTGGGCAAATCTGTTCAGTAAATGAATTCAAAAATACAATCGCATTACTTTAGGAACGCACCCTGTATACTTTCCAACCATCTTCCTTCCTCACTTATGTTTGACAATTCTTCATAAACGTATTTCGCCCTACCATTTCATTTTATTTTCTCCGATTTGCTCCGAAAGCAAAAGTCAAAACAGTGATATTATCACTCTTCTTCATCATGCATCTGCTTTTTAAAAATCTAAACTCCATGCAAAACAGTTTGGAAACCTCGTCTTCAATTTCAAAGGTCTCTCCGTGTCGCTAAAAGCAATCCTGTAACATTTCCAAAGGCCGCTTTTCTTTGGAGAGTCCTGCATCTCACGCATATCCTCTATGAAGCAACCATTTGAGGTAAACAGACTTCTTGAGAAATTCTTGCGAGATACAATTTCTTTTCGACACCATAAAAATAGCTTCGGGCGTTAGTTGCTCTTTTGTTCCCTTTTGAGAAAAATGTCTCTGATGGACCTCTTCTAATAAGAAATGCCGACGGCGATGGTCGACTAAATCAATCGAATTCCTCCGACGATTATCTGCGATTTATTACATTTTTTTAAATTTTTTTAATATGGACAAGTCAAGTAAATAATCAATGTCTACAATAGGTTTAACATTATTTTTTATTAATATGCGTTTATCTCCGTCATGCGTTAGTTTCCAGTAATACTCCGAGGGAGCGATTCCTGACGTCTTGAAACAAGTAATGTCCACGCATGTAAACCCCATGTCTGAGATATGGCCACACTCACACATTTATTTAAAATAATCGAATGAACAGAGCTCTGCCTGTCCGCAGAATAATTTGGTTTTGCCACCCAAAATTGCGGAATACTTGTTAGTTTGAGCGTCCTTTTTTATGTTACGCTCTATATTTGTGTTGGCCAACGCCATCTCGCTTTTTCCTTTGATATATCATTCACATCCGTGGGACTCTCCATAATGTGTAATATAAAGTTCAAACCAAATGAAAGATATGCGGACATCACGTATACAGGGTTCGTCCGGAAAATAAGTGTACTGACTCCTGGGCTGGGCGCGCCGCTCCAGGCGCGCCCAGCACCGATCTGACGGACTGCGATTGGAGGGTATGGTGGCAAGCGACGCTGGGCTATGTTGGCAAGCGACGCTGAAAAAGGCAGTCGCCTCTCAGCTGTGGTGTAGTGAGGAGCTCTGTTAACGCGAACCTCCACGCTCGACCCACGTCACGGAACGCGATGCCGAAGTTTTTGGAGCAGCGTTATTCCATCAAATTTGCGGTATAGCTTGGGAAATCGTCTACCGAAACTGTCGGTATGATTAACCAGGCTTACGGGGAGTCAGCCATGTCCAGAAACATGATCTTTCGGTGGCACAAGATGTTCGTGGAGGGCAGAGAAGAGGTCGACGACGAGTCTTCGAGAGGTTCCCGATGATGCCTTCGCGGGAGCGTTCCAGGAATGGGGACGCCGCTGGAACAAGTGTATCGACTCACAAGGGTCCTATTTTGAGGAATATTAGCTTAAGATATGTAAAAGTGTAATAAATTTTTTTTCCTGAGCTCAGGACACTTATTTTCCGGACGAACCCTGTATGCAGAAATATCTAATGGTAAATTATATAAATAATTATAAAGCATTTTTTAGTGTCACCTATCAATTTACGAGTAAAGAAACGCCTCAAATGCTGGTACTACACTGTTAGCTATATTCTTTACAAATTGCAGTCCGTCGGTGATGCATAGAAAGAAGAGTGGGGGGCGTATGAATTTCCCTTAAGCAGTCGTTCCTGAAGGTGAGCCTGTCTCCAATGGTCTCCCTTATCCTATCTCCGTGGTCTGATCTACCCAAATACTGTGGGGCCATAATAATTCCTTTGGTGTCATTGTAAAACTCGCCCGCTCTGAATATTTCTAAAAGTCTCAGTCTCGCATGGTCTCTTCGCATCTCAAGTGGCTCCCAGCCTAAATTCCCTAAGAGGCCTGTCACTATGCATGTCAAATAATTCAAGTACTCGTAATTTAGACCATGATGACTCCAGGTTCATGCGCGAATTCTCAAGGGATGCGAGAGGAACAGGAAGGTTTATGGGAATTACGAGGCTGGGAGCCACTGGAGATGCGATGAAAACAAGCGAGACTTATACTTTTAGAAAGGTTCAGAACAAATGAATTGAGCGATGACACTAAAGGAATTATTATGGCCCCTGACTACTTCGGTAGATCAGGCCACAACGATAAAATAAGGGAGATAGATACAAATACTCATTCATTCCACGGACAATCAGGAATCATAAATAATAAGAAACCAAAGTCACTTTAGAAATATTGCAGACATTCGATTTGCGAGTGAGGACAAGATTAAACGTTGCGTAGAATAAGGTTTATTTCGTAGGTGCATGTGTATGTTAGTTGATAGTATTTGCATTTACGTGCGTTGAGGTTATAAATAATTTTGTATGAATACATATGTCCTCCTCTGTGGGTGTAGATTCACATGAATTTGTTGGTTTTGTTTGCTGTTTAATTTTCTTATATTGGTGGTGACCTAAGACCCCCCGCCGTACGCCCCCGCGGCGGCTTGGATTGTTCTACGTAGATGTAACAAGAGCGATCCAGAGGACGTCGGATTCCATCCCCACCTGGGTAGGTTTCCCACCACCCAGGGCTTCATCTAAATGTACATAATGCCCCACTAGCCACCGCAAGGGCGTGTGGCGGGGGGTGTTAGGTGCCATGCACGCACAGTTGTTACACCTCTACACAGATATCAGTTTGATCATGCACTCTAATAAAGTCATTCACATGAAAGAAGCTACTTTCATGCAAGACTAGCCATTCAAAGGATTATTCAAATAAATGTAGATGTTCAAATCATAAGGTAACACGTTTATTAAGATGGATATCTTTTAACTTCTTGCAAGATATATACAATGTCACAATACAAAATATATACACTGTCACTATACTAATATCTCCTTCGAGTCTACATTCATGCATATTTTTATCCCTAATGGCACGAGGAAAAAATGACATTAAATCTATCCGTTCTATCTCCCTGATTTTACGATTGGGATCTGATCTACCATAGTCCGTCGGGGCCTTTAATATGCCATTAACGTAATTAGCACGTGATCTTAATTTGTTTACGGGTTTTGACCTAACATCCC
The DNA here is from genome assembly GCF_022747635.1 of Hetaerina americana. Taxonomy (NCBI): domain Eukaryota; kingdom Metazoa; phylum Arthropoda; class Insecta; order Odonata; family Calopterygidae; genus Hetaerina; species Hetaerina americana. The sequence goes on from NW_027287316.1 coordinate 82,463,804, forward strand.
CCGCCAAACGCCTTTGCGGTGGTCTTCCGGGGTTTTATGAAGTTGTAGATAAGCAATCTGCCTCATTTGTACATAGTATATACAACATATATTAAAGCTTACGGTCATCCAGTGGCTCCCATGCCTAATCCTTCCAATAGTGTCGCGACACTGCTACTTATTTCACAATAACTTTTCAGAAACCCGGCTGCTCCAAGTTGCACTCGAGCTTGACGCCATTGGCGCCATGCTAAGGCCGCATCGTGATGGTCCCATCCGCTCGCGCTTGGGTGTTCAGGACTACCCACATTGTCGTTTCGTGAGAAGGATTGGACTGCTCTCGCAATGGCGTGGAATGAAAAAGGAATGACGGTTTCTTTGCGAATCGTTTTGAACGACCGTAAAGAGTCGCAATATTATTGGATAGCCAGGGTTGGGAGGCACACGAAGATAAAATGCACGACTTCAGATGAACTTTTGGGATCCTTGGGAGAAAATTTGGCAAAAATAATTAGATAAAGTCCAGACACAATCCACTAGATTCGTTAAAAAAATGTTTCAATAAGAACCCAAGTATAACAGGTCTCTTAGGGGATTTACGCTGGGAGCCACTTGAGATACAAAGAGACAAGCGAGACGTAAGGCTTTTAGAAAGGTTCAGAACAGACGAGTTTAACGATGGCAGAAAAGGAATTACTACTATGGCCCCACACTACTTTGGTAGATCAGACCACAGAGATGAAATAAGGGAGATAGATTCCAGTACAGATAGATACAAATACTCATTCTTTCCCCGAACAATCAGGAATCATAATAGTAAGAAACCGATTTCACATCATAAAAAACACTGAATTTACAAGTCGGAACAAAATTAAGCATTGCAAAGACATCAGGTATAATAGTTGTCGCATGTACATGTAGTTTGAGGGTTTTTGTATGTGTGTTGGTTGCAAGGGTTTTTGCTTGAATGCATACCATATTTTGTTTGTGGATTGCATACATTTGCGGCTTTTGCATTCGGTTTTTTTCTTAATTACAGGTCGTGCTCTAACATCCCCCGCCACACGCCCTTGCGGCAGCCTGCGGGGTATTAAGTAGATGTAGATGAACATGTGAGGGTAAATCAATGGAGATTCACGCCGGCCGTCACCGAGGGGATAGCTGCGTCTCCGCATTCCATCGAGAGACCTGAAAGAGAAGTCGTCCATTTATTTAGGCGCTCGAGTAGTAGTAGTATTTAGGGAAGGCGACCGACTGCTGAGGTCATTTGCGCCATAGGGGATGGATAGGAAAGGATGAAGGGTGGAGAGAAACCCGGCGTCGGCATTAACCTACTCTTTCACGAAAGGCGCCAAGCGCCAAGCTCAGCTTAACGTCCCATCCGACGGACGACGTACTCACTCGAAGTGCCCTCCACAAAGCACCTCAAGTAGGGATCGAGATACCTCTGAAAAATATTCAACACGGGATTTGAACCCGGGCCCTCTGGGTGGGAAGCCAGTGCGATAGCCCCCGCAGCATCTTGATCCCCTAAGGCGCTCGAATTGTGCCCTCCCGAACTGACCTGCCTTTCTCCACCACCAACCCTTGAGGAGGATTGGTCGCTAAGGTCCGTGGGACCAACGTGAATATTATCAGGGAATTTCATATCTAAAACCCTGGGACAACCTTATTGTTTGGGTGTAATAATTAAGGTTTGTTCGTTGTTTCTCGTAGTGTCCAAGGGGATGGATTGCGGCATCAATCACTCTCCCCGGGTCACGTCCGTCCGTCCACCCTCTCCTCGGCGGAAAGAAAACACTCTGCCCTCGGTTGGTCGGTCGGTCTTCACTGGGGAAGTGGGTCGAGCCAAACGAAGGAAGCGTGGACAGGGGAGGGAGGGGTCTCACTTGGGGGAGAGAAAGGGAAAGAGATTAGCGAGAGGGATTGTGTCGGAGGGGGAGTGGCGTTCTCTCCCCCTCCCGCCTCGCTGCACACACACTCCCTCCCTCCCCTCCGAGGGAATGCGCCGTCTCGGGAGTCGTCGCCGCGGCCGCCAGTTCTCCTCTCGACGTCGGAGGGAGCGCACCGACCGATCGCCGTGCGGACATACCTCTGATACCCACGCACGCACCCCTTGCGTCACGTGACTTCGCCCCCGTGGTTGAGACTGTTCGGATGATCTTTCTGGGCGGAGTAGGAGCAGTCCCGGGTTGAGCAAATCCGTCGCGAGTGAATTCTCCCCGCACCTCCGCAGTTTCACCTGCTCCCTTTCTCCGGCCCGGCGTCGCCCTGTCCCTTTCTCACGTGTCTGTCTGAGCTACGCGATCGGGGCAAGAGTGTTGACGTGAGTCCTGGCTCTTCTATATTGAACGTTTCGGTCGCGTGCTTCGCTCTCTCCCGAGGGAATATCTGTCTCTCTCCCTCGCGTGTAGTGTACTTTCCCCCCTCACCGCGCCCTTGACATTGATCCCTGTGGTCGTCCGGAAGGGGTCCTTCCCTCCCCCCCCCTTCGCAAGAGAGGCGTCATTACGTGGGAAGGTGCGACTACGTCTTAATTCCTTTTTGTTTATATCACGCATTATTCCCGTGAGGGGAACCAACGACGTTTCGCCCGAGTGCAGTGGTGATTTCTTTTATTTTTTTGTTTTTAATTTTCCGTGGCCGCGTTCCAACTTCGCGTGTGTGTTCCAGGAGTGTGTCGTGGATCGGACTCCCTCCGGTTCCGAGGGATACGTGCCTTCCTTCGGACACCATTCGAAGCGGTGGAGGCCGTCGTCAGATCTAACTCCCGACGAGCGTCAACCTTCCCTCCCGTGGACGACGAACGGGAAGCGAGCAACCGCGGAGGGCCGCGGTTAACTCATTGGCGCGTCCCGTTGTTCCTGAGGACCGCCTCCCTTTCTTCCCTCGCCACTCCCGGCAGTCCAGACTAGACTCCTCGCCCAACTCCACCCCGGATGTCCCCGGTGCTCATAAGGATCTTCTTCCCCACTTACGTCTCACCGCTCCACGACGCCGCCCCTTCGTCTCTCCGCTTAAGACGACGACGAGGAGCGGAGGGAGACAAGGCGACACCAGGCACGCTTTGCTCCACGCGAGAAATATTCCGAGACCGTACCCGGCACGAACGCAGGAGTTCATTTTGGAAAACGACTCACTTTTTTAAGTGTCATTTACATAATAATCCAAGCGTCTCTGTTGAAACGCGTCTCGCGTGGTCGTGTCAGTGGAGTCGTCCCGGTTTTGAAGTGATTCGTGACATCCGTGGGAATATTTCGCCCGGAGACATTAGGAACTGTGGGAAGGGTGAACACTGTTCTTCCGCTTCCAAAATTGATTTTGACGGGAAACTTCACCAAGGAGACTACGGTCCTCATCCCCCACCGGTCCGAGGTGTTCTTCTCGTATCAATTCGAGCGGAAATTGGTGTTCATTCCGTGTTGGATCGGGCGGGTGCATAAGCATATAACATTGGCATCTCTCTCGAGGAGTCGAGTCGTCGCCGGGTGGTAACGTGCCTTCTTCCGATGGGATAAACATTTTCCTCAGTCGTGTTTCCCTCGCGGCGGAAGGGGCCGGGAAATATAATTTTCGCTTCCTTCAAGTGAATTCAATCTCTCGCGCGAAACGATTCCGCTGGTTCGTCTGTTTTCGCTCGTCGCGATTCAATTTTTTTCATCGGCTCTCGACCAATCCCACCGGACGGAAGACCTGCTTGTGATTGTTTGCCAAAGTTCCCTCCCTCGTTGGCTGTCGGCGATATGTCGAAGGCGGAGTGAACGAAACGTTTTCGCGTCGCGACGTCTTTTTTTTCCCGTGGCGTGAGTTTCCCCTCGGCCCGCTTCGCCTTGGGTCTGACCGAGGGCTCGACCACCGGGAATGCCCGTCTGCTGCTCTTGGCCCGCGGAGAGGGAGAACGGGAGATAGTGAGTGACGATTATTGGCGTGATACCTGCCTTCACACCGTCTCCCCCCTTCGATGAGCGAGCTTGGTGTCCCCGCGAATGAGACCGAAACGTCTGCCGACGGAGACTTCTTGACCGCGGCCGAGTAAAAAGCTTCCAGCCTCCAGACATGTACCTGCTACAGGTTAGCGGAATATTTGTTATGTTGCATATTTAACAGCCGGAGCACCAGCGGCCTGGGATGGTGGCTGCAAAACACTTCCACTGTTGTTAGGGATAAGGGATCAGCCTAACCGAAAACGACTGGCCTAAGAAAAACAAATATTTTCAATCATAAGTAGCGTGGTGTCTGATTTAAATTTATTATATTTAATACATCTCTTATTTTTAAATATCTCCTCCTTAATCACATTTGTAGAGTATTATTTTAGACTTATTATGTGATAAATGAAATGACATATTTAATGTTGCACCTCATCCGGACTCGACGCTTGTCCGTCATTATCAAGGGGGCTCCCTCCCTCAACTGCTTATTTGCAGCCCTCTTCATTGCGATTCCTTCGACGAATTACACGGCTGTTTTAATGAAAGATTTCAAAATTCGACGTAGATCAGTTGCCCACGGTCCATTTTTTCTGAAATGAGATACCGCAGCACATACAAAGATCTAGGTTGAGTGCAACGCCGACTACAGCTAGGTTTGTGAAAAGTTGTTATGAAAAAGGTATCAGTGTCACGACACTATTGGAAGAATTAAGACGGGTGCCGCAGTTGGCAGTTGGTAATTGTCAGTGGGCGCCCGCTCACTGGTGCTTATCCTCGTCCCTAGCAAGTTAATGCTATCTACGGGGAGTTATAATATTGGTGGAGTGTGGTATAGTTAATTGTCTCTATTTAATGTTTGACGTTGCTATATACATGTTTCTAGTTGGGGTGTTATATTAGCGCAAATTTCGGCCTCGGGTGCTTAAGGTTCTCGTCGTATTCATAGTTCCAAAGGTTTGTGAGTAGTGGGTTCGATGATGATTTGAGGGAGAAATGGAAGTTTTGTGTTAGGGAGATTATGACATCTGGCATTGGTGTGAGTTTAAGGTCCTTGTGTAAATCTGAATTCCTGATGAAGTGGGGGGCATGTGTGAAATTACGGATGATTTTAAGTTGGCCATAGGCTTATATACAGATCTAAATTCATGCGTATACTTGGAGCAGGTTACTAATCTGAAGGTGTTAAAGACATATTACAAACCTTACCCTGGTTCGTCTTACTCTGGTAGATCAGATCACTAACGTAAATTCAGGGAGATGTATTGTGGAACGGATGGATTTGAAATATCGTTTATTCTTCGAACCATTAGAGATCATAGTAGACATGACAAAAATCGCGTAGGAGATAATTAAAATTGGTAGTGTATGTATATATTTGTCGATATCCTGCATGTTATTCTTTTTAGTAGACCCATATTTTTAACAGTTCTACATCATGATTTCGCGTGATTAAAATTTTTCGAGTTCATGATCAAACTAATATATGTGTGGAGGTAACATGCTTTGGTTTTGAATTTGGTTTTATTCCATTTTTCGGGTGGTGACCTAACACCCCCCGCCACACGCTCCCGCGGAAGCTTGCGGGGTATTCTGTAGTTGAACATGTACAAGCGGTTGTAAAACCTGTCTCCATCATTTAATCATTTAACATTTTCATTGGCGGCTAAAGTTTTATGAGCTTTTGGAAATGAAACCCTAATTATGACGAGTGACCTGCACTTATCCTCCTGGGGTTTGGAAATCATTAGAACCAAGAGGATTGGTTGAACTTATTGAATAAACTCTGCTTCAGCCTCGAGGCAGCGCAAATTATTTGTATTCCAACATGGATTGACCTGTTTGGAACATCAATATGGAATTGAACGCCGGAATCAGCAGACTCGAGGATTCCTCCTTCCCACGCACCTGAAATACGGAAAAGTATACCCTTTTAAGTATTCCCTGAAATTTTATAGCGCCTGAAATACTTGTTTGCAACTACGTTTTCTACTAGCGAGTGTAAGGATTTTCACAAACACGTACATCATTTTCTTATACTATAAAGTGGTTATTTTCCCTCAACCCCGAAAACACCCTCCCACTCCATAATACCGTACCTTGCCTATGCTAACTTGTGCTTTCATCCCCTGCCGTACACCTTTTTGGTGGATCACGGGGTTACTTATGCAGATGTAGATGGCTGTTGACCTCCGTCCCACACGTTATCGTCAGAGCTTTGCGTAGCAATCGGTAAATGTTTCTCTTGATGTTATATAGACGCCGCTGATGTACGCGATTGCTTCCATTTTTTTAATTGTGAAATTGCCTCCATCGCTCGCGAGGACCATATCCTAAGGAAAATTAAATCCAGTCTTCAACTTGTCCAGCTTGACTTATTCGAATGAAGAGTGCATTGCACTCGGAGGCATTTGGATTCATTTTCTCAGAAAAAGCAGTGCATTTTGTAAATTAAATTTTAGGACCACGAAAAATTAGATATTTATTCCATTTATCTGAATTTTTTTTAAGCATTCTTTAAAATTGTACAGGAAAACAAGTGGTTGAAATCTCGTGTTGATTATTTAATAATACGAGATGAACGGTACCTATGCGTTGTAAACATATCATCTTGTTTTGCTCCTGTGTTTTTTTCACTATTTTCCGTTTTTTTCACAACAATCATTAAGGCTATCGATTGCTTTTTGACGTGGAGAATTTCGAGCTAATTTATTCGCCAAAAATCGCCCTGGGGAGTGCGACATTATGTCCTTTGGAGCTCAAAGTTGAAGGGCTCGCGATATGCGGGGGATAATTTCAGTGCGAGGCTGGCCGCAGATAAAATCGTCCGAGACGATCACATCTACCGCACGGTCCGTAGTTTTATTAGATATACTAGTATTTCTAGATATCCGATAGTTTCGCCCTGCGTTCCTCCCCGGAGTCTCGCAACCGACAGCGTCGTATCCTCCCGAAGTTCTAGTCCAGTTATGACCATAGATGCGGGACTTGCGCAATATAACCTTCTTTTCTTTGATGTCGGGGCTTTCGATTGTCTCTGTGGTACGATCCGCCAGCTGTGGATTTGGCATTGACCCTTTCATAGAGGTCTGCTTTTACGCAAAATATTTACTCTGATTGTAGGTATGTGCCCATTCCTATAAATACAATTTGTACGGGAAAAAGGGAAGTTATGTTGCCTCACCCTGTAATAATATATAAACTCTTCATTTTAATTTCAAGCATACAGACCTTTGGTCTGGTGTCTCCCCTATATTAAGGAGCAATGCCACCCCTACCCAAGATAAAGAACACGACATGTGAAGTATGTATCTATCCGCCCGGTGTTTGGGCGCCAGCATGGGCCGCTCTTATCTCAAAAGAACTTGGAAATATGATCGTATGCGGAGAGAGAAAGTGTATCCAGTCTTTTCAAAAAAATATAATTAACGGGACTCGAACGAGAAACTGCATCAAATAGCAAATATAACACCGATTCTGGGATAAATAAAGACAGTCCAAAACATATTACGATATCTTAGAAACAATGAACATGATGTATCACGAGAATTGGGAGCAGACAAGACGACTGCTACAGATAAATACGAGATCGTATAAAATACCAGTCCCCATGTGGGAATCAATTAAGAGGCTGGGTTAGCCACGTCGGGAAGGGGGGGGGGAGATGAAGTCAATAACCATAGAATCATAAATTACTAAGACGCAATTACGTCTACAATAATACCGCTTTGAAGCATGGGCGCAGTACAGTTCAAACATGGGCCTCGGTCAGAAATTCCTCGAATGGAGGAGTCCTCTCCAGCTTGGCTTTTCAATAGGAGTGATCTTAAGGTCAAGGAGGTCTTTGATGGGCCCTCAGCCAGGGCCGCTGACTCCTTTCCAAGCCTTGTCTAAATACGTAAACTACAATAAAGCATTCTTCCCCATCGAATCCTCTCTGCTTTTCTTCCTTCCTTCTGGAGCATGCATTTCCCTCGCTTGTCCTTCATATCCCCTCCCCCGCGCCATGCTCCAGGAATGATGCTCTCCCGGTGCGTGCCGCCCCATTGCGTGGATGGATTTGTGCCGCGGAGTCAAAGCTTCCCTTTGTCCCGTGGCTAATGAGGGAAGGGGTGTCGGGTAGTCACGGCTCTGCTGCAAGGAGTTTGAAATCGAGAGTCTCCCGGCCCGGGAGGTGGGGCGGAGGAAGTTCTCCGTGGGCAATCTGACGGTTTCAGTTTTTTTCCTCGAGCGGGATTCATGGTTTTTTTCGGTGCATTGGGACGGACCACCGCCGTCGCATTCTCGAACGGCGGAGGGTGGGCGTCCGAGTGGGCGACCCCGACTTTTCTCCCCTTGCTAGATTTAGGGTGCGTAATTTATTGCACCCCGCGGTCAGGGTCGTCCCGGACATTGGCTCATTTGGTGACCCTCCGGGATATTTGCATAAGATTGAAATCCCCGCGGACTCGGTCAAAGAAATCGTCTCATATACGTAAGGGACGACCTTGATTCCCTGGAAGGGTAATTTTGGGAATTGTGGTCTTATTTGATAGTCACCGTTGTGAACTTAACCATTTCTGTTCGCGCGGTGCCGTTAATGAGGGATCTAACCCTTGTGGTTGTACCCCTTTGCGTTCATTGTGGACTCCTGCGGATTGGCGCGAATGAAAGTTGTTCATCGCTGTCAAATTTATCACCTCACTACCGTCGTTCCCATGGACGCCGAAATGACGTGAAGTTTAAAAAAAGTTTATTTTCCGGTTGTCAAGGAGTTGATCTTTGGACTACTGATCGGTGGGTCCGGGTTCGATTCCTGGGGACGCCTCTTGGCATCCTCAACTTCATCTAAGCAGTGCGATTTTTCGGGTGACATATCTTCCTGGAAAACCAGAGGCAGTGCAGGGAAAGGAACTGCCCCCCTTATTACATCTAAATAATACCCCGCAAGCCGCCGCAGGGGCGTGTGGCAGAGGGTGTTACGTTACCACCCGTAAAAGAGGATAAAACAAACATGCGAAACCAACAAATGGATACAAGAGACGAGGGATGGAAGGAGAAACTTGGAAACAAACAAGGCAGGGTAATCAATGCTGAAACGAGCTCTGCTTACATAAATGGCAGTCCCATGCGGTCGCGCGGGAAGGGATTTAGTCAACAAAACACTCGAGATTAGCGAAGTTGCTAGCATTTGAATAAAACTAATCATTCCCCAGACGATAGACGCTGTGGACGGCAAGTGGGATTGTTGCTATCTATAACCCTATTGTTACTATCACGTATTGTCCGTGGGAAGATGTAGTCCTTGAGTAGGCTAATTCTGGCACCTATATCCCGAATTTTATATACATGATCCAAGCGACCTATGTAGATGTATGTTGGGGGATTACCCTGCCGATGTGTGGATTTCGCACGCCTTGGGATTCAGTACTAAGGTCTGCCCTCCCTATCAAGCCGACCTTCGTAATTGTCAGCTTGGTTTTGTTTGGTGGTTGGACAGTTAATTTTTCTGTATTTATATTCATGTGTGGTGGGGCTTAGAAAAGAAACACCGCTTACAGTTACCGAGTCCTTCCGTAATCTCGAATCAATCTCAGTATCAATCGATAAATTAATAGGATTATAGATACTTTCTCTTTTGCATTATTTCCAGACATGTTATCGATATATTCAGACAAGGTATGTTACCTATTGATGGGAGACTCTGGGCTGTCTCCACCGGCTTTAGTCTTTTGTGCATCGCAAGAAGATGACAGTAATTGACCTTTCTTCCATCAAGGCCTTCGACATACCACTATTTCTATCGATATTTCCTCCATCTCAGTATTTTGCTGCCCAGCCACCTCCTTCCTCTCTTCGCTTGCCTTAATTAAAATCTTTATTCTTAACCTTCCCCTCATTACACCCAACTCAATATCTGCATTATTTTCCAAACCCATATCTCAAAATCTCCTAATCTTTGATCATCAGTCTGCCTCAAAGACTAAGTTTCGAATTCATACGTTACTCCTGATAACGGTCCTAGCAATATCCTCTTCACGTCTTCAGTTAGCGTACATTTCATCAGTTTATTTGCTTTCTGACCTGGCAGTTATCCCGAGAAAATAAAATCCGAGTGACCAAGGTGGGAGACTTCATTGCTCTTAGTTTTTGTTTCTGCCCTCGTCGTGTAATCTACGAGTACATACATTATTTCTCTTTTGATTCGAAAGAAGAGTAAAAGAGTGTCGTTTTCTGGCAAAATTCATCGTCTGCCTTGATTACACCTTCGTGACCGAGGTTATTGATTCGAGTCCACGCGAAGGAATGAATATGAATGGGATGGGAGAAGAATGTCTGCGGGAATGGGTACACATTCATATTTTTGACTCGATGCGACGAAGTTGATAAGCAGCCTGTTCCTGAAATAGACGCTCGGAATACGGACGAGGGGCTTGAGCCTTCGCAATGCGCTCTAAGCACACGAGCGGGGGTTAATGAAAGCGTGGAAGGGAGGAGACGAGTCCGCGAATCGTTTGCTCGGAGCCTCTTCACCCTTTCGCGGGTATCTCGAATCGAGGGTTCGAGGCGGAAATGGAGGGCGGACAGAAAGACGTAAAATTAAAGTGAAAGAGATAAGTAATGTTTTCCATCTCTAAAAATAGCCCCAAAATACCTCGTTGGATGTGCTTTAAGAATTTTGGAGATCTTTTACGAAAAAAATTCATTTTTAAGTACTCCTACAATTTCAAGTAAAACCTAATCTCCTGCACTACATCTACTTCGGTGAACGCCATTTCTCCTGTCTATATAAATCACAGCCTTCAAGCACTCCGTTGGAATCGAAACGCTGTGCATTCCTTTTTTCGACCTCCTGTGGATCCTTCTTCCAACGCCCTTCTCTCTTTCCCCAACGTGCCAAGTGCCTCTACTTTTGTTTCTCTTTTTGTCCATGGTGTTCCTTACGTCCTATTCTAAACAACCTCTACTCCATAATATTAATTATGAAGGAATAACACCTCCTAAGTATACTTTTCCCCTTGCCTCAGCGACCAAATTTCCAAATGCAAATTATATATATACATATATAAACCATTAATACAGTAATCAACCCGAAGGTCAGTTTGTTAGGTGATGGTAGAGTTCACCCAGTACTAAGCCCTATACGGCGTGTGAAATTCACACATCAGGGTAGGGGGCCAGTTCCTTTCCCTGTGCCGGTTGGTTTCCCAGGAAGACCTGGTACCCGAAAAATCACTTCAGCTTGGGTGGAGATACAGGTTCTCAGAGAGGCTTGCCCGGGAATCGAACCCGAGCCCTCCGCTAAACGCGGTCGGCAGCCCAGCGCTCTACCCACTGGACTACCGCGACCCGCAATCATAAACAATCTCCATGCAAACCTAAAATGTGATATACCCAAATATATACCTAGTATATATACCTAGTATGATTTACCCAAACCTAAGCCGACGGTGTGGGAAAATTGTAATTATTTCTAAGTTCGGAAAAATGTATGAGTACTTTTATATTATTATATTTGAAATTGAAATGGTTTTCTTTATAAATGGATACCTTGGTGACACCATGTGACTCATTTGTGGGCTGGAAGTGTGAAATTTCATCTCTTAATGCCTTGTTGTAATGTGGATGGCCCATGCTGAACAGATGTGCTAGTTTCCCTTTACATGGGCCTTTTTTTTTAATCGCATAACGCTGCTCAAATGTTTGATCTAAGATGTGAGGGGTGATATGGTGCCTGCGTTTGGTGCGCAGGTGCCGCACACACGCACGCCTAACGACCGCGAACCCGCGTCGGGAATGTTTTGACGCAGTCTCCAAGCAAAGGAAGACAATTCGGATAAGGAACAGGGAAATCACGGAGCCATTTCGTGGACAAAGGAATGGTCTCCTCTGTTTCTGACTGCGGCTTCTAATCTCACTTTTCAAGGCCCTTTTTTGCACCACACTTTAACCTCCCTTGTTCTTCTCTTTTTCCTAGATAGTTCCGAATGGAAATTGGATTTAGATAGACTCCTGATATTTTATTTTATTTATTTATTTTATTTATTTATTCAGTATAAGTCCGAAAACAGCACATTTTGGCCTTTACATCGAACTATTTACAACGATAACAGTGGTCACATTCACAAACACCCAAGCCCTAGATGGAGGAAAACTCACCCAGGCGGGAATCGAACCCGCGACCCTTGGAATGGCAGACGAGGACGTTACCCCGCCGCCACCGGGGTCGGCGATTCAAATCATATAAAATACACCCATTTATTTAAGCCTTAAAGAACTGTTGGGCCAGGAATTAGAAGGATGTTTACTTCCCAAGAAGGAGTTCAAGTCGAGACTGAAACTGAACTCCGCGAATCATTTTGCCGTTTTAATACGCATACTTGAATCGTAGTGCTCCCAGGGGTCAGCAATTGGCGCAGGAAATGTAAAAACATCTCTTCGATTCGTGTCCCGAAAAATTTGAATTTTACGTTACAATTGAATGTTATTTTCATTAGTAATACATGCCCTTCAAAGTGCGGTATAAAGTAACCAAAATTATTTGATCCCACATTAATTATGGATTATTTTTGATTGGTCATAAAAACCGCATCTCTAATCTTGGATAGTAATGATGCATGTAAGAATGCGAGGCTATCGCTCTCCCGATAAACTGAATATTTTGGAGTAATCTGTATTTAGCATGTATGTATACGTTTTGAGAAGGAAATGTCTGGTTACCTGTTTTTACCTGCATGGTGATTAAAAAAGACTGCTGTAGACGCTGATTTACGTTAATGACTGCAAATATTTACTCGTAATACATGTATATACACTTATTTTCAGAATTGCAATGAGTCTCCAAGTCCTCTATCGCACGTGTTTAAGTGACTCTGGTTCATTTTTATTCCATCCTTTTTGGAATACTACGAATGAACTTTTACATTATGTGAACGTAGAGCTTGATCATTAATAGGTTTTCCGCTAGCATGTGCATACTAGATTTGCAAGTCTTTTTTTGCATTGAAATTAATGTTTAATTTATTTTTCACAACCCTTTAATCACCCCCTTCCCTCTTCCTTGTACCTTATATCATCCCATTTACATCCCCTGCCACACATTTTTTGGTGGATTGGGGTATTTACGCAGATGTAGACCTCTTTTCCCTCCAGGCCACGCCCAGTCCTTGTTAGGTATCCATAATCTGTCCACTTTATCCTCATACTGCTATCCTGCGCAGCGCTTCCAAATTCCGAACCCTTCCGATCATCCCTTCCCCACTGGGTTCACTCTCTCTCTTGGGGTCACTCACCTTAGAGAACGAGGGAATCGCGCCGTACATAAATACATGTATGCGTATTTTTACGAAGTGACTTATACATTTTTTCGTATAGTTGGCTTTTTTAAATTTTCATTCCCATTTTTTTCGCATAGCAAATGACTAATTTACTAGGCAAATCAACCCTTGTTTTGAATTAAGCCTTCCCCCAGAATGTATACAAATTTGCGCGTGATTTGATAATTTTTTTTTCTGAATATTTATCCCTTCCTCTCTCTAATCCTTCCTTATCACTAACCTTTCCCGCATGGTGCTTCCACCCCCCGCCATACACCTTTTTGGTGGTTCGCGGGGTTTTTACGTCGCTTCCCGTCGAAACTTCCAGTCTCGTGTTTTGGGTCGTCTTGGGGCTTTTCCTTCGACGGGACGCTTCATTCGCCGGCCTCATTTCTCTCGTTCTCACCTTTCGGCCTCTCCGGTCGGTGCTGATTTTTGGACATCAGTTCACATGCACAATAATGAAAATTCACCCCCGGATCGCCTCTCTCTCTCACTCTCTTGTCTCCTCTTTCTTTTTTGTTTTGGCCCGAGAGAAAGGGAGAGGGATGGAAACCTAGCGCTTGGAAGGCCGAGAGGAGGAAGGAGAAAGTTGTTTTGAGAAACAGGTGGAAGACGATGGAATCGGGAGTGCCCGGGGAACCAAAAGAAGTCGCTCGGTGCGGAGCGGAGAGTGGGCAGTTGAGGGCGGAAGTGGATCGTACTCGAACTTCCGGTTCGCTTCGGAATATCAAGAGGGTGGCATGGGATGGGGTGTTTGGCGGTGGGTGTCGTGGGAAAGCAGTGTTGGTATCACCAGGTGGGTAGAGGGGGTGTCAGGTCAAGGTCCCATCCCTGGGTCAAGGCCTTGTTGACCCCACCGTCCTCCCAGCTCGGCGCACCCTCTCCGCACCCTCTCCGCACTTCCTCCTCGCCCCCTTCCTCTGTTGACCTCATTCACCCCGATCCCTGATTGGTGGAAAATACGAATTGGTTTCCCGCGCTGACACAAATGCCATTCATTTACATTGAGTATCTAAGCTTGGCCTTGAGCAACATCGTTTGATAACACTGTCAATGAATTTGCTTCACCGTATTGCCTCATTCTTATTTTGCTCTAATTGAAAGTGAAATACTGTAACTGCCAAGAGACCATCATCAAGAGTCTTTCGAAGAGAGGGTTGCGGTGTCGAAGAAACCTGGAGCAGTGAATGGGAAGGGCCGAGAGCATTCAGCCTGATGGCATCTAACACACCGAAAATACTTCCTCGGATAATTAGCTGAGCACTAGAGCAAAGCCCCATAGAACACGGAATCGGGTTCAAGGAAAAGCCAAGAAACAGGAAATGCAACCCTCGTTCACGTTAAGTGTGTGGCAGGGGGGGGGGTTAGGTCGCCACCTGTAAAACACAATAAATCCACATGGGAACCTAAGAAATTCATACAAATCTACACTACGTGAATATACAAAATATAGGTTGCGTATATTCATACGAAAACCTTTATACCTTACTCGCATGTAACTACATGCACTATCAACTACCATACACAAACCCCAACAAATATATCTTTCTACGCTACGTTTAATCTTGTTCTGAGTTGTATGTTGAATGTCTTTCATATTTCTATACTTAATATTTCTTACTCTTATGATTTCTGATTGATCGGGGAAAGAGTGAGTATTTGTATCTATCTGTGCTGGAATGTATCTCCGTTATCCTTTTATCTTTGTGGTCAGATCTACGTAAAGAGTGTAGGGTAATAATAATTCCTTTGGTGTCATCTCGTTAAAGTCGTTTGTTCTGGACCTTTCTCGCTTGTTCTCTTTGCATCTCAAGTGGCGCCCAGCCTAATTCCCCAACAAAGGCCTCTCACACCCGTCTCCTGATTGGTAGAATTTTTCGCGAACCTGTCGGATTTTATCTGAACTTTATCTAATTGTTTTTGCCAAAATTTCTCCCAAGGCCCCCAAATACTTGCGGCATATTACAAATGAGGTCTGACTAGAGCGAAATAAGACCTCTCTTTTACTCGACGAGAAGATAACTAAAATCCTTCAAATGCAGGTACCTCAGGAGCCGAAGTATGACTTGGGCCGAAAGAAGTTGTATGCCGCATGTCCATGTGGTAGTGGAATTTCGCCTGCTTACTTTTCAAATTCTAGCTTGCACGTTATTGGATACATTTTTACTGCATCCTGAGGTGCCGTTGTTTGTCAGTTGACAGTGTATTTGGACGCGTGCAAGTTGAAAGGATTTTTGCATGATTGTATACGCCACTGTGGGTATATGTTTGCATGGATGTGTTGATTTTGCAAGTGGTTTTGTTCCATTTTAGGGGTTATGACCAAACACCATCTGCCACACGTCCTTGTGAGGGCTTGCGGGGTATTATGTAGATGTAGAAGTTCGACCGACATCAAGCGAAGAACAGCACAAGCTAAGAAATCATTGATGAATAAGAGGCCAATACTTTGCCCAAAAGACCATTGGGCTTTGGGTTTTACTTAGCAATGTAATTTTAAATGCCCACCGCGTCACAACTTCATGGAGAGTCTCGATTGCTTTTATCCCAAATTTTCGGCTTTTGCTGCTTTATGGTGTCAACCCTCAAGTGTGTCTTTTATCACCAAGGACCGCCCAGAGGCCACTCCCTCCGACTAAGGGCACTGCAGTACTTAAGATAGGAGAAAGTTGGTTGGGACGTCATATTTACGGAGGAAATTGATCTGCAAACATGTTGCCCCATCGCGGCCATCCACATAATGCCATCTAGCTCAACACCTCCCGAATTCCCAACAAAGGCCGACGAAGAGCACCATCGCCTTGCGCTCCTTGGGCGTCACTTGTTTATTTAAAATCTTGGGAGAGATAACGAGTTGCGAAACGGCGCCACAGTAGACGAAGATGGCGCTGTTTGCTCACAATACGGACGTTGCTCCGTGGGCTGGTCGTACTCTTCCGACTCCTTCGCCTCCATTGTTTCTCGTCTCTAAAACTAGAGAGAATCTAACGATTCGGCTCTTTTCCTTGTTCGTCAGTGTCTAATAAGTAAACTCGTCCGTCACAATAACTACTTGATTAGCATTATTGCTGATTGTCTACATCCTGTGTGAATTTCAAACGTCGTTGGGCAAAATTACAGAGGTAAGCTCTATCCTCACCTTTCAAAGAAAGCCTTCGGGTTGCCCGAAGTTTTTGTTGTTTATCCTCGTCCGCTTTTCATTGTTAACTCACAAGTAAGTCTGAATCAACCCTTTTGTGATCTACATTTGTTTTTCTACATTAATTTGCACCTTTGATTTAAAAATTAATTCTTTTCGATTTTTAACGCTTAAACAAAATTTGTTGAGTCGGTTCACACAAATTTTCATTTAAAGCTTAAAATATAAGTCTTTCTAACGGAGCGTTTTTAATTTCCTTGCGTTGGTTCTATACAGAGAGACTGGCGTTCAAAGAAGAGTCACTATGCATCTACATAATATCCCGCAAGCCGCCGCTGGGGCGTGTGGCGGGGGGTGTTAGGTCACCACCCGTAAAACAGAATGAATCCACGTGCAAAACCTGTATACGTGTATGAATGCAAACCCACATCCACAGAGGCGTATATATTCTTGCAAAAAAATTTTTAACTTACACGCATGCAAATACATCTACTATCGACTAACATACACATGCACCTGCAAATGTAGTAAAAATCTATGCAATAATGTGCAGGTTACAATTGAAAAGTAAGAGGGGGAAATTCCACTCCCACATGGACATGCAACTCATGGTCCTACTCCGCCCCCAAGGACACAGGTAGGGGATATGAGTCACCGATGCAGGCAGGTCGCGGAGGCGTGCCCCCCTCAAGTAGAGTGGCGAGGGATGGGGGGGGGGGAACTTGAAAACAAACAAAGCAGGGCAAGCAATAGTGTAACGAGGACTATAGCCATCAAATGGCAATCCCATGCGGTCACGCGGGAAGGGTTTTTGTCAACAAAATGCTCGAAATAAGAGAAAGTGCATGCAATTAAATGGAACTAATTATTCTTTACACGCTGAGGGTGGCAAGTGGAATTTTTGCTATCTATAACCCTGCAGTTGCTATCCCGTATTGTCCGTGGGAAGAAGGAGTCCTTGAGTCGGCTAGTTCTGGTATCTATTTCCCGAATTTTATATGCATGATCCGAGCGACCAATGTATGTAGGAGTACGAATAATTTGCGAGACCTCGGTGCTGAAACATGCGGATCTGAATTTATTTAATAAATTCAATCTTGCATTGAATCGTCTCTCTTCTAATGATTCCCACCCCAACTCCATAAGCATTTCAGTGACGCTTTTCGTTTTATCGTAATAGTTTTTAACGAAACGGGCTGCCCGGCGTTGAATTAAAGGAGTAATTCCCTCCCATTTAGTTTCAAAGTGAAGCAAACAGAGATCACGAGGGTAGATTCCTTTAAATACTTGGGTGTAACTATAACTCACGATCTGTCCTGGGGAAAGCACATACCAGAAATATGCGGTCGCGCTAATAAAAAATTGGGATTTGTAAAAAGAGTTCTGGGTAAATGTGACGAAATAGTGAAGGAACGATGTTTTCTTGCCCTAGTCAGGCCCCACCTAGAGTATGCTGCCTGTTTATATTGGATCCTCAAGAGATAAATTTAATTTCGGATTTGGATCGAGTTCAGCGGAGGGGGCTAGATTTGTCAAAAATTGTTATAACCAACGCGGTAGCGTAACTACTTTGCCAGAATATTTAGGCTGGGATTCCCTTACACAGCGGCGTTTACAATATAGATTAAACTTATTAAAAACATTTAAAGATGGGTCCTTTTCCGGTGACATCAAGAACATAATACGAACCCCAACGTATTCCGGGCTGAGGGATCACGAATATAAGATTAGAGAGATTGACTGCAAGACAGACAGCTTTAAATGGTCATTTTTTCCGAGGACAATAAGAGACCAGAATGCTTTTAATCAAAATCCCCCAGGAGCCGGCTCGTCATAATAAGTATTAACCTACAAGGTAGCGACTGCGCATGGTTATACGATTATATTTATGTATTATTTTTGCAGGTTCCCCTCACCTTTCCCCATCCATTTGAAAAACCCTAACCCCCTCATCCCTTGCCCATTGCCATCTTGATGCCGCACACCTTTTTGGTGGCTTGCATGGTATTGATGTAGATGAACCTTCTCAATTTCCCGAATGAGGCCTTTTTCACTCGGATCCCACACGCTACATGCGTATTCTAAATGAGGCCTTACAAGAGCGTGGTAACAACGTTCCTTGACCTTCGAGTCACTTCTGCCGACAATGCGTCTAATGAATCCCAATTTTTTATATGCTTGCCCGCAGACTTTACGTATGTGAGTGCCCCAAGTTAAGTCTTTAGTGACTGTAACACCTAGGTGTTTTACCGCATCAATTACTTCTAGGTCAACTCAGCTAATTTTTAAACAAATCCCCTTGATCTTTTAAATAAAGTTACCACCGAAAATTTATTACCGCCGTAAATCCCCATTTAGAATACCATTTACTAATGCAATTGAGATCCTATGCTAGAATAAAACGATCCTCATCCCAAGATATCTACCGATGAATCGCCGTGTCGTCCGCGAGCATAGTAATCTTACTTCACTTTCAAATGGTTAACTAAAATCAAGAAAAGCAATGGCCGAAGTCCTTGCTAAGTGTCCACAGCAACACCAGTTTGGTGCCGAGCGCCCTTCCCCGGGCGGTAATCGATCCGTACGCGACCCCCTATTGTTTCCGCGTTCCCCCTTCTACCGCTCCCCCCCCCCTCCTCCCGGCCGGCCGTGGGACCCGCGACGGGGAAGAAAAGCGAAGAGGCTCCCGCGAGTTCCCACCCCCCCCCTCCCCCCGGTGGCCTTGGGCGGGTGGGTGTCTGCGCCCTGGCCTGGGAGTGAATACCCTCTCCGCCGTCGATCCTCGCTCAAGTCGATTTCATTTTCGTAGATTTCGATCGAATTTGACGAACAACATAGACATTCGTCGCCGATGGGTGTCTGGCTTGGCAAATAATGTAGCTATGTCACCAGTTTAATTTTTTTCACCTATCCTCAAACCATTTCAAATTCATCAATTTTAAAGGTAGGTTTTGGATGGTCTCTAACGACTATCATACAAGGTTTGTATGAAAAGTATCGCGAAAATTGTAGGTAAAATAGATTTCTTTCAGATATTGGTATACCTCTCAAAATTCTTCAAAGTACATCCCTTGAGCGTCGACACGCTTTTGCCTTGGCGGCTTTTCCACGACTCAAAGGCTCCCTGGTGAGATGATTCAGGGAGGTCCCCTTAAGGGTACGCGTGCAAGCTTCATTGACGGCTTGATTTAGGGTCCCACGGTGGTGCCCTTTGAGGGAGGGAGGATTTCACTTTTATAGGGAATAGGAAATAGTTTGCTGGTGCCAAGCCGGGAGTATAAGGGGGATGGGAAATCGTCGCGATGACGTTGCAGGTCTTCGCGAGTAGGCACTAGACTCTCTGCTCTTGGTCGTCCGTCAAGGCCTTCGGAACGAGTTTAGCGCAGATCCTTCTCATCGCCAAAATCTCAGCGATAGTGGTGTGCGCTTTGCCATGTTCTCAATGTCAATACGATGTATGCGATCATGCGCACACTTAACAACCGACGATCTGGAATCAGCTCTCCCCGCACACGTCATAATTAAAAATGTGAAAACACTCCTTTGCCTATTTTGCCATATACTTGAGTTGGCTAGCCCAGCTGCATGTTTCCCTTAGCCTTCAAGCTCTTTTAGGATCTCTCGTCACGTTGATGATCCAGCAGTTAAAATTCCCCCCCCCATCACATGATTCTGGAATTCCAACATTAAAACGCTCAACTCTGTAATTTTGTATTGCTTAAAACATCTATTCAACATATTCATAGTGACGGGGGAAGTATTTCAACATTGTTAAAATTTTTAACACCAATTTTACGCCGAAAGTTCATCTGAGATGCTTGAAACCTTATGGCGGGGAACATCTTATCACATCACCTCCTTCCATGCACCTTAGCGGTTGCTTTCCCCGCGCGGTACTCTCCTGATGCAGAAAAAGGTTCATATCTTTTGATGTGAAGACGCTACTGACCTTAATTCTTTATATTTGCTTCAATTAACATATTTTTTCTGTTTAAAATTCAGACGCATATGAAGGTGGCAACATGTTTTTTGTTATAAATGCGGAATTTGAAAGTGTGTTCTCAAGTTTCCATGAATTGTCAGAAATTGGGTGTCCAGTTTTAGTCATTCATTTAATGTTGAGATGCAATTAGGGTCTCGCATTTCACGCGTCCTAATAAAAAAATGTAAAGCAAATAAAAACTTTAACTGACTCGCAATCACCGTGACAGCCTCTTTAAATTCTATTTAATTGGCGCCAGCCAGAAATACGCGGAACTTCTCTGTAGTTCTACGTAGACCAAGACAGCTCTCGGAAATTCGCCCGGGTTATAATTAGTTATTCTGTGGACTTTGCCCCGGGGCCTTTTATCGCCCAGACTTCCACGGGGTTAAAACCTTCAAAGGTGCGTGTTATGACCCATTTTGCCGCCCATTGGATTAAGTCAGTTCCCCGGTCCCTTTTGATTATAGATAGATTATATACGCTTCCATTTTAAGTGTACTGTCCAGGGAAGAAAATTCACTCTGGGAAGGACATTTCAGACAGCATGTCGGACCAATAATAGTTAGTGTTCTCCCCTTAGTTAGTGCCTCTGGATCGTAACGCTGCTCCGGCGTGGAACTCTCTCGTGTCACCCTCGGTGTTCCTTTCCCTCGAGTGCATCCTCCCTTCAAGGGTGATGCTTCTCGGAATTGAAAACGGTACTTGAGATGATCACTGGGGGACGTGAAGCAACGCGCCTCCATTCTCCCCGGGGCCTGCCTTCCCCCCGCGCCCAACTCTGACGACTCCTTCTCTTCCCCCCTCGCCCTGGGCTACGGAATCGATCGATGAATCGTAGATACCGGTGCAGCTCCATCGAAAGTATTAATAAACAGAAAAACCCCGCAATTGTTTGTACTGAACCTTCCACCGAATTAATATTTTCAAGGTGAATGTTTTTTTTAGCAACAATGGCAATGCGTACCTATAACTCGGTTATATGTCTGTAAAAATACGTAACTGTTCATTTCATTATTGAAATGAACAGTGAAATTATTTGAGTGAAATTGAACTATGTCCACACAATTTGTAATGCCAAAATGCCAGCCTGGGAGAATGTGAGGTTTTTTTGCAAAATGTCGCAGTTCGGTGAAAAGAGCCGTACCAACGATTTTATGCGTGTGGTAGAATGCCAGACAAGAGTACAAGTATGTTGTGTAATGCTTCAAAACATATCACCGATGGTTTTCTCGCATCATGCAATCTAGAGATTTCGGAGCGAGTTAATCCCTTGTGTTGACCATGATTGTGTAGGAAGCGAAGAAGCGACCGCAGCGGCATGTGGAGGGGGGTGTTAGGGCACCACATGTAAAACAGAATACAGCCAAAACGGAGGGCTATCCAATTCATGCCAATTCACATCAACAGAGGTGTACATACATATACATTCAAAAACCATTTTAACTTACACGGATGCAGGAACATATGCAAACAGCTGATATGCACTGAAACCTACGAATATACCTAATGTCTCCGCTGCGTTTAATATTGTCCGGACTTGTATATTAAATGTCTATAACATTTCCATGGTAACTTTGATTTCTTACTTTTATGATTCCTAATTGTTTGGGGAAAGAATGAGTATTTGTATCTATCTGTACTGGAATCTATCTCCCGTATTTTATTTTTGTGGTCTGATCTACCTAAGTAGTTTTGGGCCATTATAATTCCCTATATGTTACATAGTTAAACTCGTTTGTTCTGAACCTTTCTTAAATTCTCAGTCTCGCTTGTTCTCTTCGCATCTCAAGTGGCTCCCGGCCTAATTCCTGCTTATCATCATATTCGTGAGTGTGCTATGTAGTGCACACAAATGCCGATGACTGGTGGCGACGTGTGAGTGGTGTGCAGTTTTCACACGTGAAAGTGAAATTTTCGTTCTTGGTGCGTGCGTGTAACGCCTTCCGCTCCCCCTCCCCCGCTCTGCATGGACCGCTCCCCTCCCGCCCCCATCCCCCCACTTCCTCCGCGTCCCGTCTATGGCGACCACACACGAACCGTTTCGAATTGGGCGCTTGTGTCCGGGGGACCGCACACCTCCCTCCCCGCCCCCTCAATTGCCACCCCTTTGGGTCCTTTCCCTGCCCATTGTCCCCACTAAATACCCCCGACCTCGCTGCCTTCCCCTAACTTCCAGCTCCTCCTCCCACGCACCGGTGATTCCCCTAATTTTCTTCGAAGATTGCCCTTCCGCCACCAGTAGAGGCAAACATGCTTTAGCGGCGGCAGACAGAGGTCGAAGGAAATCGCCTCTCCCGTCACTTCTACGCAATAAAGCAAAGATCGAGCACTTTTTCACAAAATAAATCTTTATTGAACGACGTGCATTTCGACTCACAGAGGCACCCTCAGGTACCCGACATTCGTACAAGAAAGTTAACGAATATTTTAATATATTCTCCCATTTTGCTATGCACAAGGTTTGCTTGAAAAGTATCGGGAAATTTTTGGAAAATTAGATTTATCTCAGATATTGCTACCATGCCTAAACATTCCTCAAAGGACATCCGTTGAGAACCGACACACTTCTGCCAGCGGCTTCTCCACGACTCGAATGTCTCCACGCTCGTGCTGGTGGGCGGAGGATTCCGGAAGGTCCTTAGGGGTACGCGTGCAAGCATCTTTGACGGCTTGACTTAGGGCCCCATGGTGGTGTCCTTTGAGGAAGGATTTCACTTTTATAGGGAATAGGAAATAGCCTGTTGGTACCAAGCCGGGACTGCAAGGGGGTAGGGGAATCGTCGCGATGCCGTCGCAGGAGGTCTTCGCAAGCAGACACTAGACTCTCTGCTGTCTTGGTCGTCCGTCCAAAGACCTTCGGGAGGACGAGTTTAGTGCGGATATTTCGCATCGCCAAATTTTAAAGTGATAATAGTGTGTGCACTGTCATCTTATCAATGCCAATATACGATCTGCGATAATGCGCACACTCAGCCGATGATCTGAAGTCAACACTTCACTACACGCTGCCGTCGGTTCCTGACGTCGACGGCCATTTAAGCGCGGGGCTCGTCCTCCACACCCTCTCGGCCATCTTTGGAGAGATGGTGCCACTTCTAAACTGCCCAACCGCCCTGCTTAAAAAATGCCTTATGTCTCCATACCCGATTTCCCCATTGTTTCCAATACCTTTGATACATGGCATGTGTTCAGTAATTTTCTCGTTTCTATGTCTTACACTTAATGGGTTCGTGAGTCGAAATGGGCGTCGTGCAAAAAAGTTTTATTTCGCAGAAAAGTGCTACATCCTTGCTTTATTATGAATTCCCTCTACTGAATCAACCCTGGAAGCGTGTGTGTGTGTATCGCACATGTACGCGATGGATACATGGCAATGGAATAAATATATAATTAATTTCGCGAATATGTGCAATGCGTCATCAAGAAATCAATCCAATTGATTAGAGCGGTAGAGAGCTACGCACGTGCATTGGGACGCCCAATCTGAGAGGGGAGGATGAGCCACGGTCGCAGTCCTTTGTGCTGTGGGCATGGAAGAGATTTGAAAGAAATCCAGCTCACGGTTGAGAAAAATAAAGGCGAAGCTATTATTTTAGTAGTTAGGTTAGTATTGTGTGCGAGGCGATGGGGTTACTGCGGAAATGCAGAGCGGTAGAGTGGGAAGAGCTGTGAGGCAATGGAGGGCAGAAGGGAGGGAGGGCGTGGGATGGACCGAGGGGAAGAAAGGGAATGGCAAAATGAAGACGAGCAGAAGGTGGAGGAGAGGAGTGAAGAAGGAAATGGCATTGGGGGAAGGAGGAAGTGGGCGCGACACTCCAGAGCCACCGCTGAACATTGAGTACATTGCCTTTTGTTGATAGGGTGGTTGATTCGCATACGGACATTCGCACACTGCCGTAGCCAAGATCAGTTTATTTCTACATCTACTTAATACACCGCAAGCCGCCGCAAGGGCGTGTGGCGGGGGGTGTTAGGACACCACCCGTAATTTAGAAAAGAAAGAGAAAAAAAACCGCATGCAATAACCACAAAATCATATATCCAAAAAAAAACTTGGCATAAATTCATGCATGAACACTTACACCCCACACACATGCAAACACTCAATCTACACCTTACATACACATGCACCTGAAAGTATACCTAACATCTCTATAGTGTTTAATTTTGTTCCGACTTGTAAATTCAACGTTTTTGATATTTCTAAAGTGACTTCGGTTTCTTACTATTATGATTTCTGATTGTTCGGGGAAAGAATGAGTATTTGTACCTATCTGCACTGCAATCTATCTCCCTTAGTTTATCTTTGTGGTCTGATCTACCCAAGTAGTGTGGGGCCATTATAATTCCTTCAGTGTCATAGTTAAACTACTTTGTTCTGAACCTTTCTAAAAGTCTAAGTCTCGCTTCTTCTCTTCCCATCTCAAGTGGTTCCCAGCCTAAATCCCCTAAGAGACCTGTCACACTTGTGTTTTTATCATAACAATTTTTAACGAATCTAGCGGATTTTCCCTGGACTTTATCTAATTCTTTTTGCCAAATTTTCTCCCAAGGATTCCAAATACTTGCGGCATATTCCAAATGAGGGGTAACTAGAGCAAAATAACACCTCTCTTTAACTTTTTCATTACATTTAACCACCACCCGTTTTATGAAGCCGAGTTTCTTTAAAGCGGATCCGCATATTGTCCTGATATGTGCTCCCCATGAAAGGTGTGGTGTTAGAACAACCCCCAAATATTTAACTTGATTGGCCGTAGTCAATACTGAACCCTCTATTTTGTAGTTTATATCCTGTTCCTCTCTTCCTTTGTTCCAAAATTTCAAAACTGCGCATTTATCTATATAAAGTGTTAATCCCCATTTATTGCACCATTCCGAGATATTGTCTAAGTCTCTAGAGAGTAGCTCGCGATCTAGTTGGCTCCTTATTTCCCTGTATATCACCGTGTCGTCAGCAAATAACCTTAGATTGCTACTAACGTGTGTGCTTAAGTCATTTATGTATATTAAGAACAGAAGAGGCCCTATTACACTTCCCTGGGGGACACCCGAAGTTACATTTCATGATCATTTGGTGGGTTGCTCGCCAGTCCACCTCAAAATGATTAAGACCTCTTCATTTTCTTCTTCACTGTGGCTGCATCGTCCGTGAATGATGGTCTTACTCCACTTCTTGGATGATCGTCTCTAAGAGACATGTGGCCAGTTTGAAAATTCTCTTTACACCTCTAAACTCTGTAATACGATGGGCTATTATTTCCTTAAACAGCCATCATCTCATCTTGTATTTGTCAGGCACTGTAACGTTTCAAAAAATGGAAATTAATCAAACTGCGAATCTTCATCACACTGCGCGGTGTATCAATCTACGGCCTCCTGAAACGAAGAAGAAATCAAGATCAATAGCTCTAATTCGCAAAATTGTCCACAAAAGTATCAATTAATAGTATTTAGAATAAAATTTATCCAGATATCTAGGTTACTTCGCGGTAATAATTACTTAACATCGATACCCCCTTGTACTTCTTTACCTTTTGTTCCTATTTAGCTGCGAGATACAAGTAGAGGGCGGCAGAAAACAGTATAGTGGTGCGGAAATATAAAGCTGTTGCGCCGCGATAACTCCGCCATCGGTTTTTACGGATTTCACGTTTCGCCCTCGCCATGTTTTCCTTTTTGCGCAGCCGGCACCACTCCATGAAGAGAGCGCGTCCGCCCCTGAGCACCCGGTGCTCGCCTTCGTCCCTCGCGGGGCGCAAACACGGGGCGCGCTCGTGAGCTTGTTGATTCGTTGTGTCGCGGCATTGCTCTAACTTCCCCTCGCCATCCGTCCCTCCCCCCTCCTTCGATTTTCTTCGTTTTTTTCCGAAAGAAAAAAATAAATGAGGGTAAAATAAGAAACCTTTTCCCAGGCCTTTAATTTCGTGGCAGTTCCCTTTTACGCCCAACCCTCTCCTCCCCCTAATTCCCTATTTCCTCGGGGCCCTACTCCCACCCCCTTCCCTTCCTCCCCCGTCCGACTCCCACCCTTTGGGACCGGGCCAAAAGGTCGAGTTTCCGTGTAGGGCGGCGGATTACCATTAAGTCCCTCCCAGAGCCCTTCCCTCCCCCTTCCTGCCCCTTCCGAAGATAAGGGGACACCGACCGTACCCTAGTTGTTTCAATCCTGAAGAATTTGTACACGCACGCTGACATTCATGAGGAATGTTTTGCATTGTTCGAGACGCATGCCATTTCTCTGTAGCAATTTTTTTAAATGTCGCCGCAGATCTCGCATTTGATTGTGGATCCATCAACTGATTATATGTGAGATCAAGTGTGCTGCGAGGGGCCTCTACAATTTATGCGCTTCATTAAATTAAAGTTCCGAATACATTTTTGCAAATCTACATCTATATAATACCACGCAAACAGTCGCGGGGGCGTTTGACAAGGGGTGTCAGGTCGCCACTTGTAAAATAGAATGAGAGCACTTGCAAACCCAACATATGCATGGAAACCTATACCCAGAGGAGCGTATATATTCATGCAATAACCTCTTTAGCTTACACGATTGCAAGTACATATACTATCAACTAACATGCACATGCACCCTAGAATGTGGTAAAAATCTATCCAATAATGTGAAAATTAGAATGGAAAAGTAAGAAAACTAGGAAAAACTAGGAAAAGTAGGAAAAAAAATAACCCATCACTCAATACGTCCGGGGACTTATTGAACGGGATATTATTTTGGGATGCGTAAGTTATAAATTACATCGAATACCTTGAAAAAGGAACAATCTATCATTAGCAAACGAAATCCCAAAAAAACGACCGCACAGGAAGAAGAAAAAAATCATCTTTCATCAAGACAATGAATACACCGTACCACAAGTAAATGAAAACAATCGCCAAATTGAACGAGTTGGGCTTCAATCTGCTCCCAAGGTGAGGGGGCCCCACCATACTCTCCAGTTCTAGCTCTAGGTCTGGATCTAGCTAGATTGCTGTTATTGCTTTCCAGTGTCAATATTTGAAGTGGATATTTCTGACTAATAACCTAGCTGTGTGAACATGACATGCCCGTGAGGCCCAGAAGTGTTTTACTTGCCATTCTGCTATGATTTTTAAGTGTCTTATGCCAAAGACGTCGTCAAATACTAATGACAGGTCCATTAATATAAAATCGGGGTGACAGGTATGTTTTAAAAAAAATGTTGTCGCGGACGCTGTTTTTGCTTAAAATATGCCTACGTGAACTGAAAGAAATCCCAATTTTATTCCAATCCATTAAAGCCACTTCCCACTCTCCCCTATCCATTTCAGAATACAATATCATTGAATATGGTTTCAGAAAACATCCCGGGTAAGGACCTTTCCTCTCCCCTGTCAATTTCAATTGAAGTGCACGTCACGCCCTGCGAGCAAGCATATGAAACGGAATGAATAAAATTGGAAAGAATGTGGAATGGAAGAGCTGGTTTATTTTAGAGTGGGTGTCTCTTCGTTTAGTTTGGCACTAGGCGAGGGCTAGGTCGTCATCCAATTTCAATACGTAATAGTAAGTACGGGGGTATAGAGAGCATGAATCCCACTTGGGAATAATTAGGTCGACTCAAATGTGTGCTCTTCCACTAATCTCTTGTGTTTTGTTGTCAAATCGCCATCCCTCATGACCGCATGGCGCTGCCATTTCAATGAATGTGGTGCTCGGTACATTTTTTCTGCCACTCTTTAAGGTTTTCAAGTTTCCAATTCACTCCCTCGACTCTCCCTGTGGGGGGAACCTGCCCTGGGGGGGGGAGGCTGCCCGCCTGATGCGGTGTGGCACATTTCCCACCTGTGTCCTTGGGGGAGGAGACCTTCGTACGATGCATGTCCATGTGGCAGTGGAATTTCGTCTTCTTACTTTTCAATTCTAATTTCCACCTCATCGGATAGATTTTGACTACATTTGTAGATTCATGTGTATGTTGATTGATGGTGTATGTATTTGCATGCGTGTGGGTTGAAGAAGGTTTACGCATGAATACATAAGTCACTGTGGGTGTAGGTTTGCATAAATGTGTTGGTTTTGTGTGTGGTTTTATTAAATTTTACTGGTGAAGACCTAACACCCCCCGCCACACGCCCCTGTGGCGGTTTCCGGGGTATTAGGCAGACGTGTTCCATTGGACCACCCGAAATTCTACCCTGGCCGGTAGACAACATACCCTTACTCCTAATAATTTGACTATTTTGAAGTGTGGAGAGGAAAATAATCTCTAGGACTGAGGATACCGGGAGGAATTAATGCCAGGAGAAGTCAATGTGTTGAAGTGCCCTGATTGGCGTCATGAAGGTATTGAATGGATATTTTTTACTTCGTCCTTAAACGCTTCTCTGATTGTGATTTGGCGATCCATTTCGTATCCATTTCTTTCACTTTTTCCACGTTTTCATCGGTTGTTAGATGTGCTGGGGCGTTCGTCATCTTCAACGTCTTCGCGGCCATCTTGTGGAAAACGCTTATAATACCACTCGCAAACTCTTGTTTCACTCACTTAAGTCTTGTTATAGGCCTTTGATGACATTTCACGCACTTTGTTACATTTTATTTCATTTTTTACGCTAAATTTGATACAAATCTTTTTTTAAAAAACGAAAATCACCGAGCTCATAAAAACATGTATAACCTCAGAGAAGCTGCCCCAGACAAGGTAAAAAATGAATACAGCTGATAATTTTATCATGCATTAAGGGCATGCATACCAGTATGATAAAAAAATTGGTAATCGGACCTTCCAAACTTTGTGAAAGTTAAAAATTCACGTTATTTTCTGAACACATCTCGTATCTAAGGAGACGTCGTAGCCCAGGGGTAAAGCGTTAAACTATTGACCGTAGAGCCCCGGATTCGATTCCCAGGCACGCCTCTCTGGACAACCTAAGCTTTACTCGAGCTGTGTGGTTTTTCGGGTACCAGATCTTCCTGAGAAATCATAGGAGGTGCAGGACAAACAACCCTTATTACCAAGAAGTGTGGATTTCACACGCCGGCGGACTTAGTATCGGGCGAACGCTTCCGACCCTCGGGTTGATTACTGCGTTTTTGTGTTTATGTATATAAATCTGCATAATATCCCACCCCATCCCCGGACTACAACCATGACGCGGTGGAAGGGCTTGTGCGTTCCGATGACCCCTAGAGCTGTGCTGGCGGGAGTAATAGTAATTGCTCCTGGTAGGGTCACCCATGTCAGGTAGGTCGAAGGTTAGGAGCCAGACGAAAGGCAGTCCACGCAGCGTCTGTTCCTCAGTGAGGCGGCTGCAATGGCGTCTGACCCCAGTGGGGCGGCCAGTAAGTGATGGTGTCACGTTAAAAACAATATTCAGGAAGGCAACGGGAAACCACCTCAATTATCATTCCCAAGATTTAAATGATGGACAAAACAGAGATTTTGAGTCCTGGAAACTACGGGGCTCGGCCCAATCGGCCGTGTGTCGTGCCCGGCAGCGGGGGAGGCAAGGCTTCCGCGGTCGTCATCCCACGAAACCCTTGCAAGGGAAAACCAGCAGCAGCGGGACAGAAGACGCCGGAGAAGAAGACCAAATTAGTTAGAATAGGAACGTGGAATTTTAGGACTATGATGAGGACAGGGAAATTGGAGAATGTTAAGCGAGAGATGGCAAGGGGAAATATAGATATTTTAGGTCTATGCGAGGTGAGGTGGAAGGATAGCGGGGATTACTGGAGTGATAATTATAGAATAATATACAGCGGCGGGGACGAGAGCCAACGAGGGGGTGCCATAGTATTAAATGAAGAGGTAGGAAGAAGCGTAGTAACCATAGAGCAGGCAACGGATAGAATACTACTAGTAGAGATAAAAGCAGAACCTACGAACTTGGTTATTATTCAGGTATACATTAATCGAGAGGAATATAGAATACAACCAGGAGGTATTTGCCTGTTTCGTAGATTTCGAAAAAGCGTTTGATAGAGTGAATTGGGAAAAACTAATGAGTATATTGAAGAATATAGGAATAGATTGGAGGGAAAGGAGGCTAATCCGCAACCTGTACATGTCTCAGACTGCTCAGGTGCGAGTGGGGAACGGGGAGTCCGGATGGGCGGTGTTAGGAAGGGGTGTAAGGCAGGGTTGCCCATTATCACCGTTGCTGTTCAACCTGTAGGCAGAGGAAATGATCAAAGAGGCATGGGAAGAACTGGAGGTAGGAATGAAAGTCGGCGGGGAATTCGTAAAATCATTTAGGTTCGCTGATGACCAAGCTTCAGTTTTTCAGTCAGCCAAGGGGTTGCAAGCATTACTGAGGGAATTGGAAATTCAGTGCGACAGGTATGGGATGAGAATCAATATTAATAAAACAAAGGTTATGCGATTTTCTAGAAAGAAAAAGGCTAAGCTTAACATTGAAATAGGAGGGCAAAAACTAGAGCAGGTAGAACAGTTTACGTATCTCGGATGTGTTTTGGACCAACACGGTCAAAGTAGTAGGGGCGTAAGGAGATGAATTGCGCTAGGCAAAGAGGCTTTTACAAGGAGGAAGGAGTTAATGACGGGGACGTTGAGTAAGGATGTTAAGAAAAGACTCATAAAAACTTTGATATGGAGCGTAGCTATGTACGGCGCGGAAACGTGGTCATTGAAGCAGGAGGATAGACGTAGAGTGAAGGCTTTTGAAATGTGGGTGTGGAGAAGAATTGAGAAGGTGAAATGGACAAAGAAGAAAACAAATGAGGAAGTACTTGGTATGGTGGGCGAAGAGAGGGGTTTGTTGGGAGAAATCCTATGGAGGCAGGAAAAGTGGATGAAGGGGGTATTGACCGGCAGCGGGATGTTGAAGAATGTAATTGAGGGTAGAATGTTAGGCAAACGAGGAAAGGGAAGGAACAGGATAGGGATGTTTGACGAAGGGAAGAAGAAAGTACTCAGAGCTGAAGAGGGACCTGATGTAGAGTGGGAAGTTGTGTTTTGCTAGGGGTCACAAATTGTTGAATTAGTAATTTTGTCCATCCAAAACCTACCTTAACCGGTAGATTACCTATTAATAATAATAATACCTAATAATATGATACCTAATAATAATAAAAATGGACAAACGATCTTAGAGCAAAATTAATAGCCCCAAACGAACCGACGAGGGTATATGGCAAGAACGTCATCGATTTCGCAATACTAAAAAATATAAGGAGTCCAGCGAAAGCCATTGCCCACGAAAACCTAACAAGTGACCACTACCCTGTATTAAAAAGTATTGGGACCCAACCAATAACAAACCCGGACAGGACTAAACAACCCTCTTACGGACTAGCAAACTGGCAACTCTTCCGGGAAGCTATCGTAGACAGCCTAGAAAGAAGGAGCCACAGCCCGGACACGACTGAGACGACAGATGAGATGGTAGAAATAATAACAAATGCCATTGAGGAAGGCATAAAAAAAGGAATATCAGTGGCAAAGAAACGGCCGTATGATTATCTCAAGCTATGCGACGAGGTAAAAAATCCTCATCAAAGAAAGAAAGGCGCTTAGAAGATAATACTTTGGCCTAGGCACCCGAGAACTTAAAAATAGGGTTAAAGATCATAACAAAAAAATCAGGACTTGAATAGAGGAATCAAGGACTGCTAAATTTAATCAGCAACTAGCAGAACTAAATAACAACAATCTCTCCGTCTGGAAGCTAACAAAGAAACTGCGGAAATCCCCACCCAGTGACCCAAGTATAAAAACAAAAGCAGAGACCCTGACGACGTCCCTGGAAAAGGCCAAACATATGGCAAAATGTTATGAAAAGGTTTTTACGACCAACGACCCGGCGGCCGAAAAAGCTGAAATTAAACAACAAAACGTAAAGACGTCGGGTCACCGGAGGGGCAACTAATAATCACACTAGAAGATTTGGTTGAAGAAATAGCCAAACTCCCAAATAAGAAATCCCCGAGAGAGGAAAACATCACGAATGGAATAATAAAAAGACTCCCGGAAGCGGCCGGCCAATATTTAGTAAAAGCTTTTAACGCGTCAATCGCCCTTGGATAGTATCCGAAAAATTGGAAGGAGGCTTTAATCAAATGTATCCCCAAATAAGGGGGGAAAACACTTATAGAGGAAAATCTGAGACCAATATCCCTCCTCTCAAGCTTGGGTAAGTTCTTCAAAAGGGTTGTAGCACCGCACATCAAGAGATATGCAGAGCTAAAGTCATACCGCAAGAACAGTTCGGATTCCGCCAGGGATACTCAACCGAGCAACAGATTCATAGAGTTACAGACTTTATAAGTGATGCTTACAATAAAAAAGAAAAAAAAAACATTGGAATCTTTCTTGACCTGTCTAAGGCTTTTGACAAGGTCTGGCATGGGGGCCTAATTCAAAGGATGGAGTCATGGAATTTCCCTAGATGTGTGACAAATTGGACAAAGCCTTACTTAGATGGAAGGACATTTAAAGTTAAATGGGGAGAGGAAATAAGCGACAGGACAACTGCCAAAGCTGGTGTCCCATAAGGATCCATATTAGGCCCACTGCTATTTAACATTTACGCAGCCGACTTCCCAATGCATAGAAATGACTGGCGAAGTATAACTGCCCTCTACGCTGACGATGCCGCAATCCTGGTTAAAGGGAAAAATATCAACTCAGTCAAAGGAAGAGCACAAGACGCATTGGACGAGATAACATCATGGTACAGAAAATGGAAATTGCAGATAAACACAGAAAAAAACAAAGCAATACTCTTCGCCCACCCAAGATCACCTAGAATAGCTTGCGAATGTATCAGGATTGGACAACAGCCTATTGAATGGAGTAATAGCGTAAAATATTTAGGAGTGGACATAGATGATAGATTGGCTTTCAAAACGTATATTAAACAGATACGAGATAAGGCGGCCGCTATAAGGTCGCAATTGGCACCGATTCTCAGGCAAAACGCCACCCCTCAAGACATAAAAATACTAATATATTCGACAGTATTATGACCAGTATTGACCTACGCAGCACCTGCGCGGATGGGAATAGTCAGTAGATCCCTGATGCATAAATTAAATAGTACTGAAAGGAAGACGCTGAGGCTGGCGTTTGGTCTCCCCCCCCTGGGAAGAAAACGAGATGGTATACCAAAAAACAAACATAGAAACACTTTCAGACTTCTTTCTTATATTTGTATGTCAATACACCAAACAAAATAAAATAGGCCCCTATGACAAATATAAGAGACCAAATAATGTTACACTCCTAAACAATACGAAAAAATAATGAAATAAATAAAAAGAGGGCAATACAACGACGCTGGTGGTGCTCCAGGAAGATATAGGAACTAAATATTGTGATAGAGAGCATAAGCCCAACTAGGCGGCCTACTTCTCAATATTTACTTCCCACCCCCCCTTTCTCTTCCTTTGTCGTATTTCCAATGTCAACTTCCTCTCTTCGCGGTTGACCTCCACCCCGCCCAAGTTGTTTCCTTGCTGCGTAGTATGGGGTGAGGAGTGGGACTCAGTTCCCCGGCGCAACCCTTCCCGTTGGGCGGGCGTCCGTCGCCCCAGCGCCTCTGCCGGCCGGGGCGTCCTCCGAGGGCGGGCACCGTTCGCCTTCCCAGGCACGACTCGCTTTCCCATCAGGGAGGGGGCAATTGAGGGGGGGCGTTAGGGCATTCGGTTGCGACACTCGTCGGTGTCCCTGACCCGGAGTCCTCCCCCCCCTCTCTACGTCTCTCCACCCTCTGCCCCTCCCCAGGGCGATCGAATCCTTACCACCGATACCCCAGTAATGATTTTCACCGAGGGAAGGTACGATCTCTACCCGCTAGCGTCACCTCCGATCATGAGGGAGTCTCATTCTTTTATTTAGAGCACATCGCAGTGGTAAGTGTGGGGCGATCCGTGAGCGCGTGTAGTCGTCATCCATTCGTTTGATATTCCAGAGCACGATATTATAAGCGTGGGTGCTGAAGAGAGGAAGTTTTTTAATAACTTAATAGCAAGTTGGTCAAATAACTCGAACTCACCCCTCTTTGGCTGCTAATGAATCGAGTGCCATTTTCAGAAGATTGGCTGCTTTCCCGATGCCCATTTCCCCGCCGCGTTCACATCTCCTTCTTACCGGTATCCAAAATTCAGGGCGATGCGATTTCCCAGAATTCCAAGGACGTTATCGAAGGCGGAATTCGCATGCGTAAATTTTCTATTTGCGCACGTTATTCGGTAAATAGAGCCATTCCTCGAAAATAACAATGCTTTATTCATTTTGAAATATGGAAAAACCATATTAAATGTCGTCAATATAAATATTATTTAATATATAAACATAATTTCTTAAATGCGATGAAGATGATTACAAAAGAATTCATCCAATTAGTCAAGTGGGTGAGCAAGTGACCGGGTATTATAGCCTATTCTTGAAACTCTGGATGCAGTCTGATTTCAAGTGATTAGGCGGATAGTTATACAGTCGAATGTTCATATTATGAAATGTGTTGTAAGTTGATGGCAATCTACAATAAGTAGTATTTAGATTCGATTTACCTCTTGTGGAGTAGTTATGGAAGTTAGATCTTAATTGGTAAGTTGCTATATTGACTTTCACATGAATAAGAGCCTTAAAGATATATGAACTAAATACAGTCATGATTCCATACCTAATAAAAAAAAGGTTTGAAGGAATCATGTGGTGGTATATTATTAAGATAGCGAATAGATCTCTTTTGTAGTCGCAAAATTTATTTAACATGTGGACAATGACCCCATAGCTCAACACCATAATTCAAATGACATTGAAAGAAGGCATGGTAAAGTGTTAAGCGATACTCATTGGAAATGAGAAAGTTGAGCTTTCATAACATATAAACGGCTTTACTCAGTTTATTACTGGTCTGACTGGTGTGAGTCTCCCAGTTAAGGTTTGTATCAATATAAATTCCTTATATTTTAAAAGTTTCAACCTCAGTTATTTTTGATTTAAGACTGCATACAATATGCTGAGTTTTGTTAGTATTTAAATGTAAATGATTCACATCAAACCATTCCTTAACCTGTCTTTGCGTAGCGCTAGTTCATACCTTCGCATCTTCTAGATGTTGACATTCTTGCACAAAAGTAGTGTCATCAGCAGATGTAGGTTTCATATAACAGGGCAAATCATTAATCATGATGATGAAAAGTATTGGGCCAAGCACAGAGCCTTGTGGTACGCCACATTTTACTTTAAGAGCTGTAGATCGACAGCCATCAAGTTCAACCAATTGGTGGCGATCATCCAAATATGACTTCATTAGTTTCGGTGCAATGCCCTTATCACCATAATATTCTAGCTTTTATAGTAATATTGAATGATTAACACAGTCGAAAGCCTCACTAAGATCACATAGTGTCACAGATACTAAATACTTCACTTCCGGCCATCGGGCTTAGAGACTGAGTCCGACGGCCGGAATTGTAAGGGGAGCTATCTTCTGCCCGTAGTAATACAATTAGTAACTGCCTCGCTTTTGTGTGTCAAATGATTTCCTTACTGAAGCGCTTTTAACGATTAATTTAGTTTAATGGACAAAAGAATTTTGTACTTTCCCTCTTTGAACGGCATACTTTATCTTAAGCGTAAGCTCGGCCGAAAGTATTACGATATAAGTTGTGGTAGTCTGCTGCCATTACCAGTCGCAAAATTTCAAAACCACATCGCTTCGATTCCTCAACCGCACAACGAGATTAGCAGGTAAATTTTTGGCAAGGAGGTGGAAACATTTGGTGATCATGCCGCGCCGTTTCTCATCTCCATCTACTTAATACCCCGCAAGCCGCCGCGGCAAGGGCGTGCGGCGGGGGGGGGGGGTTGTGGCAGCACCCGCAATTAAGAAAAAAACCGCATGAAAAAGCCACAAATGTGTACAGTCCAAATACAAAACATGGTATGCATTCTTGCAAAAACCCAAACATCCCACTCACATGCAAACACTCGAATTACCAACTAACATACACATGCATCTACGAATATACCTGATGTCTTTGCAATGTTTAATTTTGTCCCGACTTGTAAACGAAAAGTTTAAATTTTCCTGAAATGACTTCAGTTCCCTACTATTTTGATTCCTAATTGTTCCGGGAAGTAATGAGAATCCAGTACAGCTATCGAATTTATTAACTGCCGAGAAAGTGACTCCTACTGAGATTTATCGTCGTCGCTTAAAGGCTTTTTACGGTGACGATGCTGCTGACAAGTCTACTGATTATCGATGGGCAGTAAAATTTTTATTCCCCCAATCTAGTGATTTTTATTTTATTCCTCAACTCAAGGGACACCTCAAGGGTAATCATTACACCTCGGACGATGAGGTGAAAGCAAAAATTCGATAACAGCACGCTATTTAACTCGCGTTCACACAGCACTAGAACACGTCTCCATACTTCCGCTTCTCAAAATACACTGGATGAATGGAACGACCTCAAACCTGCGCATGCGTGTTGACGGGAAATGCTACTTCCACATGCCAACAGGTGTGCCTCCGAAGGTCGTTTTGTTTTGTGGTCTACCAGCATGTGTGCATTAGTTTTCAGCCTACCCTCGTTTGCATAATATGCATATCCAAGTAGAATTTATCTTTCTTTAGTTTTTAAATGCGTTGACCTCGCGGCGATCGGAGGACGACTCATTGAGCCAAGGTTTAGCAATCCTCTCGACAGAATGCCTCCACTCTCGATTTCGCTCAGCCTTGAGGTTGCTCGTCTGCCCCCTCGGCGGTGACCCCCATGGTGTGCGCGCGGGCCCCCGGAGGTCGCGTGCATGTTCGTTCCGGGCGGATCTGCGCCGAAGCGACTTTGAATTAAAAGCGAGTGCCGTGGGAAGGCGATGGGAGTGATATTAAAAGGGTTTCCCCCTCCAAATCCCTTTAGCTTCTCAATCCCATTAGGTTATCTCACGCCGTGTCCTCTCTTTCCCCACGTTGCGGAATCATTACTTCGTTTGCTTTTTGGGTTGCGTCCGACGGGGAAGAATGCGGATGAAGTAAAAGTGTAAATACCGGGGTTTTTTGTTTGCCTGCACGGTCGAATATACAAGATTTGTATCAAAAGTATCGGAAACTATTTTTACCTCGCGTACAATGCGTGAAGTGCTGAATTCAGATGAACCGTCGGTAAAGTATGCGCATGAGCGCGTAATGGCATTGACAAGATGACCTAGTCACCATAATCACAGAAAATTGTTCGACGCGAAAGATCTGCGCTGAACTCTGACCTCCCGAAGGTCTTTGGACGGACGAGCAAGAGAGCAGAGTGGAGTGTCTGCTTGCGAAGACATTCTGCGACGTCATCGCGACGATTCCCCAACCACCTTACAGTCCCGACTTGACACCAACGGACTATTTCATATTCGCTATAAAATTGAAATTCACCATCCATCAAAGGACACCACCATGGGACCCTAAGTGACGTCAAAGAAGCTTGCACGCGTACCCTTAAGGACCTTTCAGAATCCTCCGCCTGTCAGGGAGCCTTCGAGTCGTGGAAAAGACGCTGGCAGAAGTGTATGTCGGCCCTCAATGGATGTACTTTAAAGAATTTTGAGAGGTGTTTTAGAAATGTCTGATATAATAATTTTTTCCGAAACTTTTCCCGATGCTTTTTATGCAAACATTATACATCGGTTAGTTTTGTTCCAGTCTACGTCTATCCTCCTGCTTCAATGACCACGATTCCGCGCCTCACATAGCTAAGCTTCCTATCAAATTTTTAAGAGTCTCTCTTAACATCCTTACTCGACGTCCCTGTTATCAACTCCCTCCTCCTTGTGAAAGCCTCTTTGCCTAGCGCAATTCTTTTCCTTACGTCCCTACTACTTTGACCGTGTTGGTCCAAAACACTACCGAGATACATAAGCTGTTAATCATTTCCTGTACATACAGGTTGAACAGCAACCGTGCCTTACACCTCTTCCTAACGCTTCCCATCCGGCCTCCCCGTTCCCCACTGGCACCTGTGCAGTCTGAGACATGTACAGGTTGCGGATTAGCATCCTTTCCCTCCAATCTATTTCTATTTTCTTCAATATAGTCATTAGCTTTTCCCAATTCACTCTATCAAACGCTTTTTCGAAATGTACGAAACAGGCAAATACCTCCTGGTTGTATTCGATATTCCTCTCGACTAATAATCTCATTACTGCAATGGCATCACGAGTACCTCTCCCCTTCCTAAACCCAAACTGATCATCCCCTAAGTAATCATTTGCCTTACTCTCTATCCTTTTGCTTATGATCCTGAGAACAACTTTAGCTGTGTTGGATATCAAACTTATTGTCCTGTAGTCGTCACATGATGTAGCCTTTACCTTTTTCGGAATAGGAACTAAAACTGATCTCACAAAGTCTTCCGGCCAGATTCCTTCCTCATAACTACAACGGATCAGCCCATATAGCCTATTCCTCCCACATTTTCCTAAGCATTTTAAAAGTTCCGCGGCTTATCCAACCCCACGGCCTTATTTAGTTTCATCTCCCTTAATGCCCTTTCTATCTCATTGTCGAGTATGCCTGGATATAAGCTATCTTCCTCTACGTCATATTCCTTTTCTATTTCTAACTTTGTTGGTCTAAGTTCTTTACTATACAATTCTTCTATATACTCTTTCCATCTCTCTTGGATCTTTCCTGCGTCAACTATTACCTTACCTGCCTTATCTCTAACTGCTACCATAGTTTTCCTTTCTTACTTCCCGATAACGATTTAACTTTGCTGTACAGCGCACCGATTTCACCCTTCCTCTGCAAACTTTCCATATCCTCGCACTGCGTCTTCCACCATGCTTCTTTTGCTTTATTTGTTGCTCGCCTCACTTTATTGTTTAATTCTTTGTACTTCATTTTGCCTAACTCTATATTTACATTCTTCCATTTTCTCCGCTCATCCATCTTTGTAATCATCTCATCCGTAATCCATGATTTCCTAGTCCTTTTCGCATTAACGGTCCCAATAGTGTCTTTTGCGGCTTTAGACAACCCTTTCCTGATACTTTCCCATTTTTCTTCGATAGTACTTAGCTCTTTACCATCCTCCATGATTTCCACTACCGCCTGTTGGTACTCCTTCCTTTTCAAACCATTTAATTTTTCTACATTCCATTTTATAAATCGCTGCCCCTGTTTTATCTTTTTGAAACGGACGCTACATTTCATAACAACTAAATTGTGGTCGGAGTCCGCATCCGCTCCCGGAAAGCTGTGCGAATTTATCACACTGATCCTAAATCTGTGTCTAACCAGGATATAACATAGCTGATACCTTTCTGAGTCACCTAGCATTTTCCATGCATACCTGTGTCTTTTGTGGTGTCTAAACCAAGTGTTGGTGATGACTGAACCCTGTCTGCTGCAGAACTCAACTGCTTTCTCCCCGCGGTCATTCCTCGTGCCTAAACTGTAGTCCCCCACCTCATCACCATCTCTTCCTTCGCCTATCGTCGCATTCCAATCCCCCATCACTATCAAATGTTTCCCTGCAGGAACACACGCGATTATGTCCTCTAACTGTTCGGATATCCTATCGACCTCTTCTTCTTTATGGTTGCTCGGTGGCATGTATACCTGAATAATAACTAAGTTCGTCGGTTCTGCCTTTATCTCTACTATCAATAATCTCTCCGTTACCTGCTCTATGTTGACTACGCTTCTTCCTACCTCTTCATTTAATACTATGGCAACCTCTCGTTGGCTCTCGTCCCCACCGCTGTATATTATTCTATACTTATCACTCCAGTAATCCCCGCTATCTGTCCATCTCACCTCACATAGACGTAAAATATCTATATTTCCCCTTTCCATCTCTCGCTTAACATTTTCCAATTTTCCTGTCCTCATCATTTTCGAAACATTCCACCTTCCTATTCTAACTAATGTGGTCTTCTTGTCCTGCGTCCTCTGTCCTGCTGCTGCTGGTTTTCTTTTGCAAGGGTTTCGGGGGATGACGACAGCGGAAGCCTTGCCTCCCCCGCTGCCGGGCACGACACACGGCCGATTGGGCCGAGCCCCGTGGTTGCCAGGACTCAAAATCTCTCTATAGTCCATCATGTAAATCTTGGGAATGATAATTGAGTCCGGGGAGGGATATATATATATATATATATATATATATATATATATATATATATATATATATATATATATATATATATATCGCACCTTCCAACGATGGTAAACTTCACCACCAACATCACCCCCTCCCTACAGCTCCCTACCCGTGTTTATACGTTGAATTTCCTCTCTGCCAACTTCCTCTTCAATCCTATCTGGACATTTCTTTTCCGATTTGGCTCTCATTAAATGGACCCAATATCCCATTCCCCAACTGCCTCCAGGGAGCGCTTATTCCCTTCCCCCCCCTTCTCTCTCTCTCGACAAGTAAAGTGTACGGCCGTGCAGCGTAAATGCTCAATATCTCGTCTGCAATTAAATTGTTACTGCGTCCTTTTTAGAATGGTTATAAAAGGTGAGGTTTTTATGAGAATATAGAGCAGGTTGAACATTACGGTAAAACGTAATTTAAAAAAACATTAAAGACTCAATTAGCGCAACACGGGAAGTAAGAATCAAAGGTGTAATGAGTCCAAATTTACTAAGTACACGTACCTTCTTGGGGTGG
This sequence comes from Hetaerina americana, assembly GCF_022747635.1. Classification (NCBI taxonomy): domain Eukaryota; kingdom Metazoa; phylum Arthropoda; class Insecta; order Odonata; family Calopterygidae; genus Hetaerina; species Hetaerina americana. The sequence goes on from NW_027287316.1 coordinate 82,504,755, forward strand.
CTTCCTGGCTCTTGGTATTCTTTTAATCTTCAGGCTTTTTTGTTGCCGGTAAACCATTTTGAATTATCATAACAATGAATGACAGTTATATAAAAGTGGCGCTATTCCTAGGTATTAATTATCGCTGCTGAGAATGCATCGAATAGAATGCAATATTCCGGCTGTACTATACTACATATTCCATTTTCTCATTTGGTGTGAGTCATACATATGTTTTCCCTCTCTTACGAGGTGTACCAGTGCGTAATGCGGGTTAAAAATATCAAATAAAAATTCGGAGGGATGATTAAAAGAGCTTTTATTCGAAGTATCGTATATTGCTGGTTTGACAATTTTCCCATCTTCCGGGCAATTTATGGATACCACGTCAGTATTAAATCTTTCCTTTTTTTGCGGCGAACCATTCATCGAGCGATTTTTTCACATCTTTTTGGCGGTTTTCCCAAGTTCCTTGTCTGAAACATCGAAGTCACCTCTTTTTAAAGCATCTTTCACTCCATGTATGTATCTTGCGATGGAGCATCTTCACTTCTGGTGCTTCTCGAAGTAATCGCTATGATTCAGCAGCGGGTTTCTTCCAAAGAGAGCAAAAAATTAATGCTGTCCGCGAATGGTCTTTGTTTGGTTTAAATTTCGACAAAATGAACACAGAAAAACACAACATTATTCAAACACTTTTCCAATGTATAACTCGGTGCGCATCAGGCAATTGTTGATGGTACGACAAAATGGCACTAAAGTAAAATCTTTACACCACACTCTGCATCATTGGCGCACCATTGTTGCCTTAAATCTGCATTCCATACGCGTACACCTTGTAGAGCTACAATTGTTTATTTAATATTCTAGCTTCGTGTCTTGTTAATTATGATTTTAATAAGCATCATCAATATCAGAGGTAAATGGGTGAATTTGAATTTAATATTTCAAATATTCTTAAATCTGAATTGCTGAATTCAAATTTACGGAACACGACTCCCTCGCCTCTGTCCACTTCTGCCGCCTTTGTCAGCTTTTCCCCTGACACTTGACCCTTATGAATATAGTATTATTGTTATTTAGATTGGACGTCATTAAAGTAGTTTTCTGACTGCGACATTTTATGGCACCACCTATTATGACACTGAGCGAGGACTCTAAACCCATCATTGCAGTGAATTCCCATTTTTCTACTCCGTACCCCGTAAAGACCCCTATCTATCTATCTACCCTTTCTGCCTCCCATCATTCCGTCCAGAATGCGCATTATTTTCATACCCTTTTAGCTTAAATATATTATGATCTATCAATTAAGAGTCGAGTGAACCCTAACGCGACGTGGAAATTGGAATTCTGTCACTTTCTTTTTCACTTAATCATTATTCACGCTGTTTTTAATTGCATAATTTACGGAGGTTAGCAAACCTAAGACCTAGGCCTTTTTGCACATGCATATTCCCATTGGTTCCCTTGGCTCGTCGTCTCTTCCATCAGGGCCCCCGCTCTCAAAGTGCTGCGTCTGCGGAATGAAGAATAAATGGACGTGAGGGAGATCTGAAATTTCTATTTTATAGACGGAAAAAATGTCGCGGCCGGATTGTTTGTCCGGGGAAGTTGACGTGCTTTGTGATGAGGGAGCATCACCCCCGAACGCGTATTTCTCTCGAATGGTCCTTCTTAGACATGTTATTGCTGAACGATTCTTATGCAGACGTTATGTCACACTTGCAAAATTGTTCCTTTGGCCGTAGGTAATGATTGAATGAGTGACAGGGAAATTTAAATTTGAAAAAGTTAGAAATTGGAAGAAAGCTCCATCGCACAACCTTCACTTTTATATATTTTTCTCTAATTCTCTGTCACCCTATGTATATCATGAGATTGAAACCTTCAGAACATTTCATTCGTCGGTCTTCTACGTACATCCATTTCACTTCGGCAGCTCATCCGGAAATTCTCTTCGATGTTCTTTGATTCTGGTATTGCGCAGAGTTAAGTGCTTCTGCTGGCCGAAGGATCGCAGACTCAAATCCCGGGGTTGTAAATACTGGAGTAGTTCAGTCCGAATGCCAAACGGTCTCTATATTTGTCATCGATGGGCTTGAGGAAAGGAGCTGGTCTCCCCTTTTTAACCCGGTAATTTCTGAATTTCTGAAGTCCTCTAGAATGCAAAGCGAGATGCCTGGCTTTAGCTTTACATGTCAAAACCAAGGTTTGGTCTAGCTACATGTCCTTTTGCGCCTTAAGTAATAAATTACTAAGTACGTTTTTCCATTGAGAGATTAAAATAAAAAAATAAATAATTTTGCTTTATTCGGGTAAGATTGAGACTTTGGAAGTCCCTTCTTCCATCAAACCAATCGTCAAATACATTCAATTAAAATATAATAACATTTCAGCGCTAAATAATATTTAAAAAAGAAAACAAGACATCGGCAATCGATTTACAATGAATATGCACGTGTACAAAGAGTGAAGAAAGATGTGCAAAATTGTGAGAAAAACGTACGAAATGAGGCTTTTGTCCTCGACAAAAAAAACCAACCCACTGCACGAAAAAACAGCCACGCACATGAAGGGGGGAGTGTGAGAAAAACCTGCGGCAACCTACAGATAGATAATGCCAATGTTATAAATTACTAAATTAAAAAAATAATGCATAAAAATACAGTAAAACATAAAAAATAATTGAAGAAACAAAAGGGGAACTGGTATGCACATAAACGTGGAGAAAAATTAACTAAATTTAAATTACAGATTAATAATACAGAATTTAGAAATATTAAATTAAAACATGAAATGAAAAAAAAACTTCTAAGCCATAACCCATGACCAGAAGTGAGAATTTTACAGTAATATGAAGCGGACATATCTGACTAATTGTTGTGTGAATATGACATGGCCGTGAGCTCCAGAAGTGTTTCACTTTTAATTCCGCTGTGATTGAAGTTCTTTAAAAAGATGAAACTGAAGGAGCTTCCCTCATGGCTGGACTGGGTATGTTCCACGTGCCACACGCAAGCAGGGACAATAAATGAAAATGGCATTGATCAATTAAGGAAATGACCATTTCCACTTCGTGAAGATCATCTACATAATATCCCGTAAGCCTCCACTAGGGCGTGTGGCGGGGGGTGTTAAGACCACCACCTATAAAAGGGGGCAAAGTCACATTCAAAATCAACACATACATGCAAACATATACCCATAGTGGTGTATACATTCATGCAAAAATCCTTTCATTCTACACGCATGCAAATACATATGCCATCACCTAACAAACAGTTGCACCTTTGGATGCAGTATGAAATTTATCCAATAACATGCAAGCTAGAATTTGAAAAGTAAGGAGGTGAAATTCCATTACCGCATGGACATTGTCTCCGTCCCCAAGGACACAGGTAGGGAGTGTGACCAAACGCTGCAGGTAGCGGGAGGGTCCTCCCAAAGAGAGAGAGAGACGAGGGATGGAAGGGGAAACTTAGAAACAGACAAAGCAGAGCGAGCAATACTCTAAAGAGCACTACATTATCTAACGGAATTCTAATGCGGTCATGCGAAAAGAAAGGGTTTTGACAGCAGAACATGATAATAGTGGAAGTGCATGCAATTGAGTAGGCCTAATTATTCCCTTGACGCTGAGGGTGGCAAGTGGAGTTTTTGCAATATATAACCCTCCAGTTTCTATCCCGTATTGTCCGTGGGAAAGAGGAGTCTGCTAGTTTCATCAATCGCCCTCTCGGGGTCCGTCTGCTGCTCTGCGCATGTGGTGTCGACCTGCGTTGAAGTGAGTCCCGCAGAGGTCGCGGAGTGTCCGCGGCAATGACCGCGGTTAGCGATTTCGTCTTGCCCGCCTGTGGGTCTCGTGAGAACTCACGCCGTACAGTGGCATTCGAGTGCCAATTGGATGTATTCCCATCATTAATTTCACCAGCGGATCCCCGAAGAGAATAAAAGAAATCACAGAGGCCAACAGGCCGATGGCACCCAACCATTTGCCCTCTCCCTTAACGCCTCCAGTTAGCAATGCGATAATATGGTTCTACTTCATTGTGAAAACCGGATTTTTTAATTTTACGAGGTATCCGTCACCTGCACCGGGTCAGGCATGAACAAAACTAAGTACGTGGAATCTATGTCCCTTTCGCATTATTACACTCTTCGAAGGCCCTTTCTTTCGACGACTGGATGGGAAACTTTCTTCCGGCCGCGTTTTAATTCATTGCATAGGCCAAGGTGGTAATTTAACGAAAGGGGGCGCGTTATTTCCGAGTCACCGATCCTCCTCATGGGGGTGGGCAGCGGTTATCTCGAAATTAAGCAGCAGGCAGCCTCGTAATTATTTAATCCGATGGCGATGTCGTGGGAACGTTCCCTTCCATTGTCACTGGTCCAATCGAGAATAATTATCTTTTCACGCACAGCCGAACTAACTAACTGGCTTCCATGAGTAAGCGGACACTTATGTTTAAGGGGTCCTAATGCGTTTTACGCGTCGTTCGTGCTACATGAAGTAACATGGGTCACCACGGGAGCTCGAGTAGTCAGACGTGCGTCGTGTTAACTTCCATCCACTTCGGTATAAGCAGGATGTTATACGTCGTGTGGAAGGCAAGGAATACGAGGTCTGTGTATTAAGTAATGGGACCGGCAACGTAGCGTTTGATCTGGCAACACAAGGGGCGCTGGACTTGGAGGGGCGGCAGGGAAACATGTGATCCGCCTTCTGTACGGAGTTTAACTCGCTCCAGTCATTTGGTTGTCCGTAGCGTTTTTTTGTTGAACAGTTTTTTTTTATAGTGCTCTAAAAATGAGTGACATCAGGTTTTGCTTCAGACTTGGGCACGGTGCAACGGAAACTCTTGCTAAACCTTAGCAGGCCTCACGGAGATAGTGTTTTGTCAAGAGCCCATGTTTTTCGGTCGTTTCAGGCATTTTCAGATGGAAGAGAGATTCGATTGAGTCAGAATTATCGGGGAAGAGTTGAATTTGAATCACACCACCGTTGATCAGATTTTGACATATAAATTGGGGATTAGAAAAATCTGCTCAAAAATGGTTCCAAAAAACCCTTCCGCAAGACCAAGACATTCGAAAGCATTGAAAGGGCTGTAACGGACCATATTCCAGAATCGGAGTTCCAGCTCTGACTGCTCTGAGGAGTGGAAGAGAACCGCCTCCAGCGCTGCGTGTCTTCAGAAGGAAGTTATTTTGAGGGTGGCGATATTAAGTTTTAATTATACTCGAATGAAGAAAAATAAAAAAAAATCAGTCTCATTACTTTATTTACAGACCTCATGTGCCGACAGCAAGATAAAAATAGGAATCATTGAAAGTTCCAGAAGAGCGGCCATGTCAAAATCACTTCGGGACGACACCCACAGTCTCTCGTTGTGGAAAGCGCATTTAAAGATATCTCGCGATTCAATCAACTCTCTGATCATTCATACCAATCAACTTATCGATGACTTACGGTCAGAAGCATTTATTTACGGCCGCGCCGCGTAAATGGGTGTTATATTAAACGAAGGATAAGTAAGACTGGTCCAGCAAAGGACACGCGGACAAAATAAATCAGCACAAAGAACCAGAAAAACTCTCTTATGATGCATTAAGTCCGTATGGAAAACTAAAAATAATACCGTATCTTTGGACAATTTGTGTGGTGATATTTTTCCTTTCTTCCGCGAGAAATAATAATTTTTTTGAGCCGGTCGTTCGTTACAAATGTCCCATCTCGCGCTGTCTCATCGAGAAAAAGGTGGGCAATGCTGGTGTGTGTTTGGGGAATGTGTTCTCGCCAGTGCCCCGTGTGCGCGAGAGGGCGCTGGACATCCGAAACCATTATATAAGGGGATCGGCAAAAGTGTGTCGGGTGGCAGTGGGGAATCGGGGGGGGGGGGCTCGGGTAAGGGAGGTGGGTGGGTGCGTTAGGGGGGCTTAGTCTCTCCTCTGCGGAGCGCTGCGAGGGAGGGAGGGGGGAGAGGGTGCGTGGAGGAACTCCTTGGTCCCCTTCCCCTTTGTGTTCAGTTTCGCATTCGTCCGCTCAAGAATGCGTCAATCCCGTCGGCCCTCACCCGCCTCCCAAGTCCATAGCAACGCTCTACTTAGGCTGACTACATTGAATAATATGTCCTTAAGCCGCAAAGGGTTTAAACCTTTCCGGCTTTAGGAAATACTATCTAATGTAGAAAATATATTCAGTCTAAAAAGAGGGGCGTAAGGAGCTCAATTTGTCCTCTCCATAAATATGGCTTTCCAGTAATTAGAGTTTAACAGATTTGATCAATTGAATACCGATATCGGAAATTTATCTGAGGGGATCCGTGTATTAAAAAAACTGTGAAACACGTAACGTATTTCCCGATTTCCCGAATCAACTTAGCTCTTAACAAAGTAAGGCATAACCCATTTACGACTTAAGACAATATTAATAGTGTAGTCAGTCTAAAAAGGGGCCTTACGAATCTGAAATTGTCCTTTCAAACGCTCAAGTGTCAAGGGGAAAAATGATAAATTCTCCGACTCGTAATCGAGAAGCAGGATTGGACGTCGAGAGTCGATTCAGTGACGGGCAGTTCACAAAGAGGGTTAATATGAAAGCGTCCATTCAGCAAAAGGTGTTTGAGGTTGAAAATACACGGTCATTGAAGCAGGAGGATAGGCGCAGGTAGATTGGAGGCTTTCGAAATATGTGGGTGTGGAAAAGGATGGAGAATATTAAGTGGAAAGAAAGGAAAACAAATTAGCTAGGATTGGTGGGAAAGGAGAAGAGGTTGTTGGAAGCAATATGAAGGGGGATGGATTCAGATTACGTATATTGATTGGCAATTGAATGTTGAAGAATGTAAGAGAAGGGGGAATGTTGGGAAAACGAGGAAGGGCCAGAAATGGGATAGGGATGTTGGCAGGGATGGAAGAAACATTGTTTCGATCAGTGATATTTAGAGTTGAAAATGTTACGTAATCAGTTTATCGGGAGGGAATGAAAAATATGCATGTTGGACCCTAAGCGAGGATAGACAGGCAGGGATTATTCGGAGTGGGAGAATGATTTACTTCAACGTGTGGTTTTCACTGTCGCGTCAGGAGGAGGGGTTTGGAAGTAAGGCGGTGTCAATGGCCGATCCTCGACCGGCGAAGAAAGGGAGAGAGACCCAGCGGCCGTCCGTCCCTCGACCGCCGCTGCGGTCAGCCCTCCCTCCTCGCCGGAGGGCCTCCCGGTCCGCCACCCCTCGCCCCGGAGAGCCTGCCTCCTCGAGTTGGTTGACCTCCTTTCTCCCTTTGTTTACCTCGCCCCTTCCACTCGCCCCGCCGGGGCAGCGAAGGGAGTCGGCATGGACCGGCATCCGGAAGGCCGTTGCGTCAGCCCTCTTACCCGGCGGTCCCTCCCACTTTCGCCGCGTCGGAAGGTGACGACGGCCCCGCGAGACGGGGTCATTTTCCGACACCGGGCGTCGATCGAGGTGGGACTGACGATATCTCAAGGTCTGACGATAATTATATCACATTTAAACTTTTTTATTTTTATTGTAGAATCAACAACATTTAATGAATATACAAGAAATAAACTCTGATGTGTTGCTTGATTTTGGCAACTTGGTACCCGTTCTTCACTCTCTCCGACTTGGAAAAAAAATATGAATATATTTAATGTGACCACCTCAGTGACCGACTCTGGTATTTGCCGACCGCTAGCTAATTGTACGACATTTTTCTTTAACCAAGTGTTGTAAATTGAGTGGAACCAGTTCTGCTTTCACGAAAATCTTTTTGGTGTGCCGGAGACCGTTGGCTGTTCGCAGTTGGCTGGATGAAACGTTAAGTAGGACAGAAATTCGAAGTGTGAGAACCTCTTTGGCAAGAAAATTCCTGAAAAATTACCATGAATGCTTTCACTATCAAGTGCGGTTCTTCGAGATCAAAGGTGTTTCCAAATATGTAGAAAATTCTATTCATTGCTCTAGGAATACTAGAATTTACATGTGTACAATCTAAATTTCGACGCTGAAAAGGGTGTTCTTTTTTCGTGTATCTGTCTCTGAGGCATCAATTGTGGGAGTGCTTGTCTTGGGAGGATGCTGTGTGGTACAAGTATGTTGTATTCCAATTCCATGCGGCTATTTTTTTTACTCAACTGCGATTTCGTTCTGAACAAGGAAATCCTATCCGTGCTTAATATTGTCGCAGACATTATTTTCCTCATTACTCGACGAATTTGAGGTTTAATTGGGACAATGCACTAATTGTGCTTAGAACATGAGCTGAATTGATTCAACACACGTTCCTTTCGTGTCTAATTTCACATTGGGTCCATCGAAGGTTTGCCGGCGCGATACCTCCAGGAAAAATTGATCCCATTCTGGATTCGTATGCTGAAGTGCCAACCGAAATCGATGGACCGTTTCAGTGGCGGCGGCTCCTGTGTCACAGCAGTGCAGTCTCTTGATCGATCCTCCTTTAAGCAGTTCGCCTTCCCTCAATCCATATCTCGCGACCATTCAACGACAACCCCAAGCGACTTAATTTTTCGGCGCCTCAGAAAACAATAGTTTCAGCAGTTTCTAATGAGTTCATCTACATCTCTAGTTGACATTAACTGTGCATTTTGAACAGATTTCATACATTTCGTGGTATTTTTATTAAAATTTCTTCTTCGTACCTCCAAATAAGTATTTGTGTGCGTGACCAGGGTGTGTGTGTGTGTGAGAGAGAAAGAGAGGTAGCGTGAATATACACGCAACGGATTGATGCATGTAACGGTTGTAACGATGAACGTCCATTACGAGCCTTAGGGCCATTGCACCTCGAGCTGGACCGTAAATACGAGTGCAGAGGGACACACCTGCAGAGTGAGAAATGGGCGATGTGTGTCCATATTGAATCGATATTCAATTCGATGCGTAATTGTTTTCCAATGAATAAACAAACGCTTGCGTATCGGGTATTCGACCTTAACGATTATACCTTCTTGCGAGGGACTTCTGGAAGCAAATCAGATCCAGCATTCACGTTGGACTAAAGCACTTGTTACTTTCCCACCCGGCGCAAATGAAAGGAGAATTACTTGGCAGATTCCTCTCGAATTTTTGCTAATCTCGACCGTGGTTTCGTCACAAGGCAGCATCATCAGGCAACATTATGGGAAATACAGATATTATATATGTATATATATATACATGTTTATATATATATATATGTTTATATATATATATATATATATATTTATATATATATATATATATATATATATATATATATATATATATATATAACCGTATAAAGCGTAAGGGATGGAGAGGTAGCTGGGGGAGGGTAGGTGGAGGTAATATACATTTACATTGTCGCAGCTATGGGTATGAATTCGGTACTGTTCGAACCTATAGCCATCCCACTCTCTCAGTATATCCTCCATCCACTTTTCACTTCTTCGAATTTCCTCCAAAGCAACCGACTCTCCTCGTCGTTCTTATACTTAAAAAACTTCGTTGTTATTGATTATAAAACCATCCATCTTGTTCATTCATTTCTTCCCCGTCCACAAATCTCGAGTGTGAGACCTTTAGATTTATTATTATTTCTTTTTTCCAATCTAAACTCGTCCTCTCTTCTAGAAGACCCGGGTTTAAGAATCACACAGATCTACGCTCCAAATATTTACTGATTTTTGACTTGCTTATTCACTGAGCGTAAATAGCTTAGACATCTATCCCCTTCTACGTCTCGAATCACTAGAACAAATTATCTTATTTGTTAGGTACACTTACTCTTGTTAAAGTCTTCAGTCATGTGTTTAAATCTCAAGTCTTCCCCCAGCATGTATACAACTTTGCACGTTATTTGATAGTTTTTACTGAATATTTCCCCCTTCCTCTCCCATATCCTCCCGTATCACCTTTCCCTTCCCACCTGATACTTGCACCCCCTGCCACACACCTTTTGGGTGGATCGTGGGGTACTTACCTGTTTGTCGAGTCCTCGCTGCAAGCAATGGATGCTCCAGCCAACTTCGGGTCTGATTTTGCCGTTGCTGTCTGACAGTTCGTCGAAAATGAGCTCGCATGTCGCCCGAGAGTTGTACTCAGCTGCGATTAAGTGGACGCGAATAAACCGAAGAAGTGCTCCCTCGTTAACGGAAATAACCACTACGGTTTGTGCAATGATTTACCTTTGTAATCTGCCTCCCAGCCGATAAGGACAAAGGTAATGTTGGTCGTAGTCCCGGGATCCGCTTTAAAGGTTTTCGTCCTTGCGTATTTATCAATTTTTGTCGCGATTGCTTATTTTTTTTTTATATTGCAGAGGTTAGATTGGCTGTTTTTTCAATTGATTCTTTTTTTAAAAACATGTAAACCAAATCCTTGGATTAACATGTAAACTCAATCCTATGAGGCCATAAGATGGGGAATTCTTCGTAAAAAGGTCATACTATGTTTTTCCCAAGAATAGCGCGACTCAAGTGTTTCAAGCGGGATAAAGAAGAACCAAAGTGATCAAGCGCGTTCGTGTTTTCCAGTTGCCATGGAGAGAGAAACGGTTGTTGATTAAAATGCATGTGGAAGTGAAGTCCGTATGCGTTTCCGCTATGGATGTCGCCCGCTGTCTCTCTCTCTCTCTCTCTCCCCACTGCTCGTCTTCCGCATTAGTGACCCGACGTCGAATCCCCGTTCGGACCCTCCCTTCCTCTCCTCTCCCCGCCGCATGATGCATGCACGCATAAGGAGCACCCATTTACAGACGGCGCTTCTCTCTTCTGAATCGTGCGGGAAGTCGTTCGAGAGCTCGTGTATTTATGTATGCTACATTTCCATGTATTATTTACATGAGTACCGTGCCGTTTTGTCGCAGACGGGCTCACTACGTCCCGAGGCTCAAAGGAGGAAGTCTTGTTTTCCTGTCTCTCCCTGACTTCCCCCCCCCCCCAATCCCCCATCGCACCCCTTTCGTCTTTTTCCGTTCCTCATTCGAGGCGGGAGATGGAATTGGGTGGAATCGGAGCCAGATCTCGCTCAAACTGTTTGCTCTCCCGCCCTTCCCTTCTCTCGCCCTCGAACAAAGGAGGCGCCGGAAAATACGCCTCCGAACAACGCTCCGCATTCTCTCTCTTTCCGCGACGCAACGCTCTGCTTCTTTGTATTTCATCCTCGCGAGTTCGGAAGTCAGCTCGCGGGGAAGAGGGGGGGGGGGGGAGGAATCCCCGAGGAGGAATCCCCCCCTCCCCACACTCCCGCCAATTTTAATCCCGAACGAAATAAGTTTAGGGAACCATCGCACTCCGCCGTATCCTCGTGGCTTTTGGACTGCCCTAAACGAAAATAAACCGTTGGAGGATGATTTGATGGGAGAAAGGGGTTAGGAAAAGGGAGATTACGAGAAATATACATCGCTGGCTAGAGAGTTGTTTGCGAGAAAAGGAGAACTGATGACAGGTACGTAGTGATGAGCCGTTAGGAAAAGATAAGTTAGCAGGGTAACGTGGAGCGTAATGGTATTAACGTCCGAAACGAGATGTATGAGACAAAAGGATGAATGGATTAGTTTCGTCTGGGATATTTGAATGCGAAAATTTGAGAAAATAAATAGAATAGGCGGGAAGATGTAGAGTTTTGAATGTAATAGGACCAGCGAGGATGTTGCCAGGAAAAATCAGAAAAAGGCAGATAAAGTGGCTGAAATGTTGAGTAAGCCAGGAAGAGAAGAGGCATTTTGGACGGAATGAAGGCAGTTAAAAGTTTTTAGATATTTTTTTTAGTGCCATGCAAGTCACCGCTTGGGTGTGTGGCAGGGGGTGAATACACATGTGATTAATATTGATCCGATTATGACCCCTACACCTGTCGGGCGATGTTATTCCGATCCCTTATCGTTTGTGCAAAAAATGACATCTTAAATCTGTCTGTTCTACGTTACACTTAATCTCTCCAATTTTATTGAGATGACCTCTCTTGCCGTAGTCCGATAAGGGTAATAAGGAGTTATGGAGAAGGGTATACCGTAGGGCGAGTGGAGATTCACGCCGCACGCAGTCCATGACAGTCATCTGGGACCGAAGAAAACCTAACTTTTAATTTATGTGTTTTATGCCAATGATGAGACTCACTATTGGTGAAATAATTTGTTAAAATAGCGTCAGCTACGGCGTCAGATCAGGTGAGAGAAAACGGACCACTACCACCAGAAGAAGATAACGTGCCAAGCAGTCCAGATTAACGTGCCGAGAAATGGTCTGTGAAAATTGATAAAAGCAAATTCCAAGAAACTGCGGGATATGCCGCAACAGTAACTTCCAGCGGAGTCATCCGCTATTACGTATGCATTTCAATGCAACAATTTCGGGGTGTAAAAACACGGTCAAGGCGAATGATTTTTACACACTGACATTGTTGCATTGATAATAACAACTTTGTAACAAATATGTTTTTGAGAAGTAATTTCAATGACGCAGTGTTTCTCAGTTAAACTTTGCAGAGATATACCGGAATAGAACTGAATTTTCTCTCAAATTATGGAAACCACTTTTGGTTTAAATTAACAGCAGTGCATTAGATGGTTTTGCCCTGCCACAGAAGGCAGGGCCCTCAAATCCCCGAAAAAGGTAGGCGCAAAGAGTAAAGGAACACCAGAGGTCATTCTGAGGAGGGCAGAGGAAAGGTCAAGGGGGAATTCTATGATGGAAGGGTGGAGAACCGACCAGTCTCAGCGAATAGTGATCGAAGTGTCGTGCTATGTCCGGGCGAGAGAAAAATGAATCCAATTAATTCGAGTCCCATTCTTTGGCTTGATTTTTTTAATTGTTTTAATATTGCGTGGAAACGTTGTGAAATAATTACATTCATACGCATTACCTTTCCACTATTCCCTTTCGAGAAACGTGACGACATGGTGGAAAAGCCTCATTTAACTTTATTCTAGGAAACTCTCCCCTTTTAGCCAATTACATTCGCAGTGCCCCCTCCTTGAATACGCCCTTTCCCCCCTGTGACATACTTGAGTGTTTCATTCGTGCCCTTTCGACCCTGAGACTGAGAATGGCTCTCATCGTGACAAAATTAACAATGGCATTCATTGACATTAATGGATTCAACCTTTTTCAATAGAAATTATTTACTTTCATCCTTCATCGATAAAAACTGAGTTTAATTTTTTCAAATATCCGAGTTTCATTTCTTTCTCTAGCTGTATTTTATTGTAGTTAATTCAATGTCATATTTTAATATAGTGGTACTGGGTGCTCGGACCTGGAGACAGCTGCGCGTTGAAGTGGACTTGTAAAGCGCTTTCTCCTCACTCCGCTTTGACCCGCGTTAGTACGTACCGCCGTTAGTTCTACCTACGTTCCTGCTCCCTTCATTCCCTGTAACGTGCCTCTTCCTTTTTTTTAAATCTAAAAATCATTCACCTTAATCGGGATTTGAACCCGGATCCCTAGATTCCCGGCCAAGTGCTTCGGCCAGTTAAGCCACCGAGGCGTCCTCTTACAATTCGAAATTTCGGGGCCTTTTAAAGGAACAAGATGTTGCGACGAAATGCCGCGCATACAAAGTCACAGGCATTCGTTGTCGTGCGCGAGGCGCCTCAATGTAAGAGGACGGAAAGAGGAAAGTTACCATCGCGGCATCTCCGGCAGTTCTTTGAATTCTTCCTTCCTTTCTTCCCCAACCTTGTTTTCTCTTACCTTAAATTTTCCCCTCTTTCCTAAAATTGCATGTGATCGAAACGCTGGGCATTCGGCCAAGCATCCCGTGTCCCCTCTCTCCCGTATCCCGTCTTCTCCACTCCCTTTTCCCATCTCTCTTCGAATTCTCCCCGACTGAATCCGGTGTCTTCACACCACATCTAACACTTCCTCGTTAGAATCCCTCTCTCTTCACGTTATTTCCTTCATCATCCTCCCTACCCACTGCTCAAAGGCATCCACGAATCCACGAATGATCTTCCATTTGCCTCAAAGCCCGAGTTTTTGAAGAATGTAACCCACGCTACGTGTCAAGTTAAAACATAATTTATCTCAGGAGGGCGAGGAGTGAAAGCGGTGGCGGAGTAACGCGGGGTGGGAGTGTTAGGACGGGGGAGGGCGCTCCCGTCCCCCCCCATTGCTCACCGCCGCGAGGAAGCGTGCCTGGCCAGCTGGTCCGTCCAGCGCCGCGGCAAATCGTGTTTTTGTTTCATCGACCGCACTGAGGAGTGTTCAGCCGACCACGTATTGTCCTTACCAATTACGCTCTCTCGAGGCATCATTGTTTTAAGTTTTTCGTACTGAGGACCAAGCAATAGTAGGTCAGGCAGCCAAGGGGTGGCTGTTAGTGGTTGAGTGCCTTTCAGGGGCGATACGAGAAGCATGGGAGAACGGATAAACGCCAGAATACCGAACCAATGGGATTCTAAGGAAGTAAGCGTCCTAAAGTTTAACATTAAAGAAAAAGGAATTAACTGGAGCAGAAGTAGAAGTTCGCATGAATGGGAAGTATTTGTGAAGTTGGTGGGCATAGTGATTGGTACAAGAGGAGAAAAATTGCTGGAGTGAAATAAGGAATTTTATTAATTTTTTTATTTTGTAACCTTATTCTGAAAACAGCACTTTTTGGCCTTTAAATCGGACTATTAGCAATGGACAATATTATAAACACCCAAGACCTAGGGGGAGGAAAGCCCACCCAGGCGGGAATCGAACCCTTGACCTCTGGGTTGCCAGGCGAGGACATTACTCTGCCACCAGCCGGGGCAGGCATGGAATCACAAGAGTCAGGTAACTTGTGGCAGGTACTATGACTGACCAGGGTTGGATTTTGTCGCATCTTAGTCTGTGTCCGGATGGAGAAGAAGGAGGATTACTTAAGGTTGTTGCTATTCTGGTTCCGGTGTGAAGAAGGGTCGGGGAAGTAAGATGGGTAATGAGAGGAAGGCTTACTACTAAGGTTTGAAATGCAGTGGGAAAAGGAAGTTGGTCCGTGAAATCAATGGATGACGGTTGGAGGAGGAATGGGAGGAGTAGTGGGAGGGAAGAGCGTGTTGGAGGCGGAGGAGGGGAGGGAGGGCGTGGGATAAGGTAAGCAGGGAGTACGCAGCACCGGAGAAGGAAATAATGGAGGTCAATGAGTGGAAGTCATTGAAGTTGAAGGAAGTCATTAAAGAGGTGAAACATTTGACATTATAGCCATTAGAGCCCTTCCAAAGCCTCCCTTTAATGGGGTCATTACCCATGATTGTGGCCATCACTTTGCATAATTACAAACTTACACGTGCGTACTATTATTATTATTATTAAGACTCAAATGTGCAGATAGGCAATGTCGGGTGGCACACCAGAAGTCCCAAGTATTACAGTCAAACTTGCCTTGGAAAAATTACATGATATCCCAAATCCAATCAATATCACGAAAGATAATAAATAAAATCAGTCAGAAAAATAACAAATCACTTGAAGGAAACTTTCAAAAACAAATCTCTAACACAAAAAAAAGAAAATCCCATCTCATTAGAATCAGTTTCCCGATCAGCAAGAAAAAAATCAAAAATTTAGCTGTTACATACAATTTTACAAAACACATCGTTCAAATTATTAAATAAATTCTTTAGATCTTTCCTTAAAAGTATTTACCCTGTTAGTAAAGGAATCGTATAGTTATGCGGGTAAACTGTTCTTATCAACAATTGTTTTATTGAGAAATGAAACATTTTTTAAAATTTGTTCTTTGTTCCCGGCATTTTAATCTGTGATCATTTCTCCCCATTAAATTTGGATTTCCCGCCTCTTTCCTTAGTTCTTCCAAGGCTTTCTCTCCCTTCAGAATGCGGAACATTCCACAAATTCTGCTTACTTTTCTTCTACTTTGAAGAGGTTCCCAGCCCAGCGTTTTTAACATTTTAGTCACACTCTCCATTCTCCTTTGCTTCCTCAGTACATATCTGCCAGCCTTTCTCTGGACCTTCTCCAGTTTTGTAATATGTTCTTCCTCTTCGTGCGGGTCCCATACAAGTGATGAGTACTCTAAAACTGGCCTTTCCAGGGTCTTATACGACTTTTCCTTTGTTGCATCCGTATGTGTCCGTCTGTTACCGTGTGTGACATGGTGCGATTTTGAGACTTTATTGTATGGGTTATAGTTTCCGATAGGGCATCCGGTGGAGCCCACTGCGCGGATACTTACTATTATACTACCCATAGGACCACGGGCTCAAATCCCGAGTGATGCCTTTTTGACAATAGTCTGTAAATCCAAGGGTTGCGATTTTTCGGCCGACAGAATTTTCAGGAGGGCGGATGATGACACAGGGAAAGGACCTCGCCTCCCTTTTGGCCGATGTGTGGATTACTCCAATACAAATGGAATTCTGTTCGAATGTACTTGAAAGAATACAAAAACTTAAGGATTAGCGTCAAGTGAGGAGTATGGTCCAAGTTGTTGCAGAAAAACTAGTGGCTTGTGTGCTCGATTTCTATCCGTATGGTCCTGGGTTAGAATCCGGTATCTGCTGAGAGTTAGTCGTTTTCTAGGTGTCAGAACTGTCTGGGACCCCGCGAGAAAAGTAGGAAAAGGAACTGGAATCCCTATTCAGATTTTGTGAAATATGAACGCCGTATGGTTTGAAACCATGGTGGGCTCTGCCCTGACCCGTGAAACCGATCTGCGATTTATTAGGGCCCAGGAATTGGCGTCGCAATAAGGATTATCTGTGGGTAAGATAGCGAGAGAGCTTGCCTGATAATTTGGGTTAATGTGATTAAAATATTTAAAAATTCGATGCGTTTTTTTGCGTAGCATTTAAATCGTGAAGTGACCGCTGAGGGCCTTGTCCTCAATTAGAGTAATAGGAAGAAAGAAGTACATTTTTGGAACTCAATTACGATGAAAGTTACAAATTATTTAAAATCTATTCAAAATTTGGATGTGAGCGAATGTTTCAGTGCTTACAGCCTTTGTACTTATTTGTTTAGGTGTGCCGAAAATATCGAGTTTGGGGGAGACTATAATGTTTGAAAAAGACTTAAAATTATAAAATGGAAATATTCAATGAACGCTTGCGTGGAGAAATGTCCCTGATTGACCTAACAAGGACATCTTAAATTATAGATCATCATTGGCTGATAATAATCATTATATTTCTGAAATTTGCTATTAATATTTATTTAAAACCTGAACATGCTCGGTATGCTGCTGAGACTGCTCAGGTGCGGGTGGGGAATGGGGAGTCCGGTTGGGCAGTGTTAGGAAGGGCTGTGTGAGGCAGGGTTGCCCATTATCACCGTTGCTGTTCAACATGTATGCAGAGGAAATGATCAAAGAGGCATGGGAAGAACTGGAGGTAGGAATGAAAGTGGGCGGGGAATTCGTAAAATCAGTTAGGTTTGCTGATGACCAATCTTTAGTTTGTCAGTCAGGCCAGGGGCACAAGTATTTGCTAGGCGTCTTGGAAAGCCTGCACGAAAGATATTTGATGAGAATAAATATAAACAAAACCAAAGCTCTGCGGTTTACAACGAAGAGGAATGCTAAGTTAAAAATTAAATTAAGATTTTATGAAATAGAGCATGTGAAACAGTTTACGTATGTCGGAAGTGTTTTGATCCAAAACTTACCATGCAGAAGGGACATAAGGAGAAGAATCGCGTTAGTTAAAGAATCTTTTTTGAGGGAAAGTGACTTAATGGCAGGGAAATTTGAAAAAAGATGCTATGAAAACGCTTGGTTTGGAATGTGGCTTAACACGGTGCGGAAAGATGGTCATTGAAACAGGAGGGTAGACGTAGAATGAGATGTGGATGTGGAGAATAGAGAAGGTGAAGTGGACAGAATGTAAAACAAACGAGGAAGTACTAGGTATGGTGGGAGAGGAGAGGGGATTGTTGGGAGAAATTCAAAGGAGGCGGGAAAAGTGGATGAAGGGCGTATTGATCGGCAGTGGGATGTTGAAGACTGGGATATAGGGGAAAAAGTTTTGGCAAACGAGGAAGGGATAGGAATAGGATAGGGATGTTGGACGGGATGAAGGGAGGAAGTATACGGAGTTGAATAACAGGAGTGGGTAATATGTAGTTCCTTGTAAGGCGATGCTAAAATATATAGCTGTGTTCGGTCTGTCAATATAAAACCTACCTAAAACCTTAGGTCATACTTTTATTCACCTTCGTGGATATTTTAGCGATTATTTATCGATAAATTTGTTTGTGTGAGATTGTGGCATTTGTAAAACTGAATAGTCACTTGGAAGTAATGCATCAAAACTAAATGAAAATTGTGGAAAATAGCGAGAGACGTTTTCGTCATCAAGGATATAATTCTAACTTCGCCGTAATGCGATTCCTAATCTCGGTCCCTTTTGGAGGCCCCCGGTCTTGCACCGTGTTTCCGTCTTCTCCTAAGGGTGCCCCCTATTGCCATCATCGTATGTCTCTCCCTGCGCGAACACTCCCTCCTTCGGGGCGAATGGTGGCGCCCGGCCTTCCCGTCATGCCCCGCGACCTTTCCACACGCGACCCCTCTGAGCAGGGTCCCTCTTCGGCGCCGTCCCGGGCCGCCCTCTCCCATCGGCCCACTTCACCTACAACGACCGCATCCGGTTGGTTGAATTATTTCCTGGAGGGTCTCTCATTTAATTTATTTTTTTCCTTTCAAAATATTCGGGGCGATATTACGTAATTAATGGTTTTAATTGCGCTTCCGCTTGCTTATTAAATTTCGATCGCTTTCATCCGGCAGTTGTTCAATTCTTTTATTTGTTTTTCAACTTTTTTTGATGGCTGCACGTATATAATTATACTTTCCAGATGACCCACGATGGCATCGATTCTGCGAGACTTTTCGTTGACATTAACCGTAAATATAATGAAAGGCACGCTGTGCAAGTTAACAGGACCCTGTTCGTTACGTGAAGCATTCTCTGCTAGAGGGCAAGACAATCTATCGGTTAGTTTTGGAAAATCTTCGCCAGCATACCTTGGCGGTTCCGAAGCCTAGTACTACCCACTTTAAATGTTATGGACCAGATACGTAGTATCCCTTCTGAAGGGAATATGTGGTATCCAATGGCATCCAATAAACCGTCGCCCTCATCCCAGCACACGTATTTAAGTATGTTCGGTGCAATGGCGTCAAGAGGGCGCCAGGGCAAGACATATTTCGAGTCTGCGTAAAAACCGGAAGGAGTGATGGAATGAGTTACTTAAAGGGAGTGAGTCCCTTGAAATTACTTGAAATGAGACCAGAATAAGAATGAATGTCGACTACATGTGCTGGGTATCATAGGGCATACGAGGACCATTTGTGGCAGGAATAGGAGAGGGAGAGGAACGATTCCGTCCCGAAAGAATATGGATTGGATGCAAACTGTTGCTTAAAAGTATGAAAGAGCTGTGCTGCGGAGGTGTGGTCATCTTGAGAGAACGGATGGCGGTCGAGTCAGATACGTGCGAGAGATGAAGATTGAATGGTATCGGAATGAGGAAGGACCGAGACGGTCATGAATGCGGTCGAAGGGACGAAATATATGGGCTATGAGAAATTGAATTTTTGAGAAGCAGAAGAGAATGTACGAAAAAATGTATGGGTGTGATGGAGTTAATATACAAATTATAAAACTATGGAAGTACATATAGGGGAGTATGGAGTAAAGGAGTAAAAGTGAGTATTTCCTTTAGTTTGCACATGCGTGGATTTTCCCCGAAGGGCATTGCGCGAGAGGTGCGTATTCGTGCCAAGTGCCGCTGGTTCAAGATCGCGTGCCACAGGCTCCCAACGGTGGAACGCAGCGGCCCTTGGGCAGAACAGGCGCACTCTCGCCCCGTTAGCCTAGCGGTCCCAATTCATGCTCATCCTATTTTACTTTTTATTTCGGTACCCTGCGAGTCATCCCCAGGGTGTGTGGCAGGGTGTGAATACACAACCAGACAAATGTTGACCCGGATATGACCCTACCGCGGTCGGGCAATGTTATTTTGATCCCCTATCGTGCATGGAAAAAATGACATCTGTTCTACACTTAATTACCCCCATCGTACTACACCGTAGTACGATGGGGGTAATGATACATTTTCAACATCACTGCTAAAGAGACATCCTTCCAATTTACTCGTATGCAAGAGATTTAATCTGTAATTTATCCTTCAATCTGAGAGCGATTCCCAGCCTAGTTCCTTTAAAATTTGGATACGCTACTAAGTTTATCATAACAACCTTTTACAAATCTAGCTCCTCTACGCTGCACGTGATTCAATCAGGCAATTAATCCAACTTCGTGAGGATCCCATACACTTGCAGCATATTCTACATGAGGCTTAACCAACGACAGACAACATTTCTCTTGGTTCTTTTCCGTCGCATTTACCAAAGACTCTTCTAATAAATCTTAATTTATTGTTAGCTTGTCCACATATTCCCCGTATGTGTTTCACTCAGGAGAGATCGTGAGTGAGGGCAATGCTCAAGTATTTAATCTAGTCTACACATTCCATTTCGGTGTTCCCAATGCAGTAGGCGTTCGGGAGAGAATCGCTCTTTTTTCGCACCAATACGGTCACAATAACCCAAATGAGAAGAAAGATATGTTGGCGAAAATTAGCTGGGTCTGAATCGTTGAAAAAATTAATTGGAAGTAGGGTTTGAAAATGTGTCCTAGGGTAACTTTTTTACTTTTACACCGACTGTTCGCCGTGTTCAAGATTCCATCCGTGACCTTCCTCCGCAGACGTCCCTTCCCATGCATTTTCTCCCTTCCATTGTTTACCCAAGGTGGCTGAAATGACTTAATATGCGCCCGACTACTTTTCATTCTTCTTCGTGTTGCGGTCGATTGAATGCCAACTTTCTTCCCTTTATCGCGACTCCCCGACCTTCATCATTCCGCTCCTCCAACGGCATTTCAAGTTCCACTCACTCTCCGTCCTCTCTCTTCGTCCACGAGCCGTGCGTGGCTGAAGAGGGCCGCGCACCAAATACGCATTCTCCAATGGCGTCTCCCCCTCTCTCCCTCCCTTCACTTCAAATGCTCCTGCTGCCGGGCGTCGGAGGGCTTTTCTTCTGCTTCTCGTCGCATTGGCCTCAGCTTAAAAAAACTAACTTTTCCTGAGGGTGGAGGGGGTCCATTTGATTGAATGTATTAGCCCTTTGCGTCTCTTCCTCAATTGAAGTGGTGTCTGATGCCAGATACAATAGAAATAAGAGAATATAAATTGAATACTTTTGGGGATTTAGGTGAGAAGAATGTGAAATGAACGGAGAGTAGAGAGAAATTTGAATTCGGAACATTGTACTAAAATGGAATGCCGAAGGCTGGCAAAGGGGCGGATGGGAGAGGGAGGGAAAGGGAACAGGGGCCCAGTTGCATGAAATTGTGGAAGGACGGAAGATTAAGGTTCAGGACACACGAGTTTAATGATGGCACAAAAGGAATTATAATCGCCCCACACCATTTAAGTAGATCAGACCACAAAGATAAACTAAGGGAGATAGATTCCAGTACAGATAAGATATAAATACTCGTTCTTTCCCCGAATAATCAGGAATCGTAATAGTAAGAAATAAAAGTAACTAAAGAAATATTAAAGACATTAAATTTACAAGTGAGGACGAGATTAAACGCTATGTAGACATACATGCAAGGTACATTCGTAGGTGCATGTATATGTTAGTTGATAATATATGTATTTGCATATGTATAAGCCATAAAGATTTTTGCATTAATATATACTCCTCTGTGGGAGTAATTTTGCATGAGTATTCTGGTTTCGCATGCGATTTTATTCTCTTTTACAAGTGGTGATTTAACACCCCCTGCTACACGCCCTTGTGTTTATTATGCGATAGAGTGGGTAGAGTAATCGGTTATTTGGAGGAGCGCACGGAGCTCAGATTCCAAGAGATTCCTTAGTACAGCCCTGATGGTGCCAGTATCTGACAAGCAGAGGCTGATGAAGAACCGTTGACAGCGGAGGGAATAGAGCTCTCCCCCGCCGGATTCTTTCTAAACATGCTACTTAATTTTGAATATTTTACAACCCTGCAAGCCACCGATAGGATGTGTGGCAGGGGGTAAATACACACAAGACTTAGCCTAAGCACTGTAAAGCTTTTCGATCACCTCACGTATCGCTCAATATCAAACGCATTACTTTGATGTACTCTAAGTTTGCCTTTGTCGTTTGGACATGTTCTCAACAAATGCCGTCTACCCTTAAAATGGCTTCTTCATTGCCAAATCCATCCCCCCATGGTACCTCCACGAGACATAGGCTGAGTAAATGTTTATTTTTTCCCATTTGTGCAAATATTTCTCTTCAATCAAGATTTTGTATTAATATAACTTGTTAAGGATCACTTGATCTGAAGTATTTATTTGTAGATGAGTGTATATTTCTGCTCAAGAGATCAAGTTAGCTTTTTAATAGAGACATTGCCACATCTGCACTGCTGTACCTCCAAGCCCCGGATAACGCGGCAACATGTACCCTAAACAATGTATTGCAATAAATCCTTTTTTGACTTCAGTTATTTTGCTGGTGGTACATACATGGATAAATACGCACATGTATATCATACGTAGATTAAATTCAAAATGAGATGACACGTTTATCTAGAATGGCATAATTTAGAGTGGCAGTATAAAATCGCATTGTCGCTACATCACGACAATTCGTTCGGTGGTGGACGATTCTCTTAAAGTCTGAATGTCGCTCTGCACAATGAAACGACTTGGGTGAGTTGGAAGAAATGTCTCGCCGGAAGCTCTCCGTTACGAGATTCCGTGCATTGTTCGTGTTTCCTTTGTGGTCCATGGTGACGTGCGATCTGCTTCCCCGAGACACGGACGGGGAGTGATGCGTGCTACAAGCGCGGACGCTCCTTCCGCCGCCTCGCCTCTCTCGCCCGTCGGGTCCCGCGATGGAGGCGAACGGAGATGCCACGCGTGCGATTGATAATGCGCGACCCGCCTCTTGCCTCGCCCGAGAGAAACCAGTCCTAATTGGATTGCAGCATACAGCATATTTGTGTTCAATAATGGAGAGTGAGAAAATGATTCGTTAGCGCGACACCTTGTGGTGTGCTAAAGTGGTAATTATTTAGTCTGGGCGCTCAAGTAACGGAGGTATTCATGTGGTGGGAAATAAATCAGGTGGATTTCGGCGGCGAGTACACATGTACGTATGGTGTGTACCCAACATATACGGTGGTACCTTCCGTGGCAATACTCTGTTTTTTTAAACATGAGCATTTCTCTTATGTTGCATCGAGCCAACTATTTTTCTACAAGCCCATTCGCATGCGACTCGACAAGAAGATGCCCAGCCGCACGTGGCCTGGATATCTCATTTACTCACTCGAAATTAAGTGATATTTACCATTTGGTCATTTAACTTAGAAGACAATCGCGTATCCTTTTATATCGAAAGAATGGTGGTGAATATTTTAACGCACTGTTACCATCGCGAATGTGTGTGAGAACATGTACTCGTATCAATTTGGGTGTTTTCAAAATCTTCATTGTGGTGTCGCGTAGCGTTGTACTTAGGCATCAATATAACGTTGAAAAATATCTCAGTTCCTGTATGAAACACCTGATACCATTGTATTTCCTGCAATATATGCTTTTTCAGCCACTCCAGCCCTATGCTCCCCTGATAATTGTGTTTCACTGGTAACCAGCCGGGCAGCTTTTCCTTCGTGAGTGAGCCCAATTAGTTCATGGAACTGAGCTCCTTGGTTCTGCTTCTACCTCGTTGGGACCCGAAAGCCGCAGCTAGGGTGTGCGTTAGGGCCAGGGTGTGCTTCAGTAGTCTGGTGTTTACACGCCAGACCACTGAAGAACCGAATGTTTTTACCCTTATCGCGGTCGGACAATGTTATTCTGATCCCTTATCTTTCATGGAAAAGATTACATCTTAAATCTACCTGTTCTAGACTTAATCTCTCTAATTTTAATTACGTGATCTCTTCTACCGTGGTACGATGGGGCTATGCATTTTCAACATCACTGCTAAAGAGGCGTCCTTCCAATTCATATGCAGGAGATTTTGTCTATCGCTCACTGCCTCCGTGTCCGTATTGTTATTTTATTTATGATTGATGTCTAATTGGACGGCTGCGCCAATGCTACGTCGTCTCTAGAGGTGGTTCGCAGGGCACTGAATAAAACTAAAACTAAAAGAAACTCCAATCTGGCTCTCTCTCCCTCCGCTGTGATTTCTCCGCAACTGTCGTTCCCATAAACCCTTACGCCATTTCCCTCCATCTCATCCCTCACAGCCCCAACCTTTCCTCTCTGTATCCATCGCTTCATGACTTCGTTATCTTCAACATCGGCCTTACATTTTAAGCTCCTTTTTCAAACAGTTTCGATCCTCTTCTCAAGGCCGTACGTATGCTCTGCCGCTGTCTGTTCGTTTGTGAATGGGTTTTTGCATGTTGACCTCGCCCCCCCCCCAGAACGACTCCGTCCCCAAGGGTGGAGGCTCCAACTTGGCAGGACTCATTCTCAAAACTTTGCTCTTCCATCATTTCGTAGAATAAATAATTAAAGTGACTATTCCCTCCCCTTCCTCAATTGTACTTTCAACGTGACATCATGCCCCCAATGGGGTCTCGGACGCTTCGTGCGGACTGAGTACTTTCTGTCTGGCCTTCGACTCAACTGTAACGGGTGACCCTGCCCGAAGCAATGGTCATTGTTCCCGTCTGCCAGGGCTCTGCCGGTGGTCATCGGAATGCACAATCCCTTGCACCAAGTCACGCTGTTTGTCGATGCTTTCTTCCACGTGATCGCATATTTGCACTCGACTAAATGGGGTCACGGGTATCTTTTCTTGTCCTACACTCGCACTATGCGTACTCGCATTGAGTATTTTTTGAATTTTCATCTGACGAAACGTTCTCTTTTCAATTTCCAGGTGAGTGATTTACCTCCGTCTCTTTCGCGGTTTGCGAGTCAGGGGTCAGTCGAAGGCGGAGTACGGTAAGAGAAGAATTCTTAGTTGAGTACTTTAGGATTAATTTAATTTGGGCACTGCATATTAATGACCGGAAGGATGTCTTAAAAATTCATATATTTTAGCATGCAGCAAGGTTACAAACATTTGTTTTTTTAATTATTGTGTGGGCAGTGCTTATAATATTGCTTCTATTGCTTTATAGTGCTTCTTGGTCGGCGACTCGTAGTGGCGGTTCATGATAATCCTAAGCTAGTTAATTAGGCCGGAAGTACATCTTTATCATTGGAATCAAATGCTTTGCTGGGGCCAAGTAGAACAAGAATTGTGACCATATTTTTATCTATAGCACGTCGAAGGTCATCAGGTATTCTGACCAGAGCTGTAGAAATACTGTGCCAGATTGGAATGCATTTAGAATATTGTGCCGAGACAAAATCTATTATTTGTTCCTTAGCGCTTTGGATAAAATAGGTAGGAAGCTAGTGGGTCGGTAATTTGGAGTTGTGGTTTTTGATTTTTTTGGGATTGGTCGAATTAATGCAATTTTCCACAAAGAAGGAAATTTTTCCTGAGATAGCGAGCAGTCGAAAATATTTGCGATGCATGGAAGTATGAGAGGAGAGAATGTATGCAGAAGCAGAATAGGAATTCCATCCGATCCTTGTGCCGTGGATTTAATTTTTTGTAACGAGTTGCGTATTGATAATTGTGTTACCGGGACACATTTAAATGTATTAGCAGGTTATAAGTTATTATTTAATTTATCGTGGCGTGCTTGCAGAGTATTGGTTTTTGTCAAAGTATCCACTGCGTTCGGTAGCAAGTTGAATTTAATGTTCAATATGCCCAGCGACTTCAATGGAGGTTGAGTTAGAATCTTTGTTTTTACCTATTCCAACAGATTGAAGTTTACTCCAGAGGTTATTTGGCTGTTCCCTTTTGCTTTTAAGTGAGTGAAAATATCTCATTTTACCATTTCTCATATCCCCCTTAGCGTTATTCCTAAGTTTCTTTTATTTGTAGAATGAGGTTATGTTTTTTTGATCTCTTAAAAGCGCGGAAAGCTGTATCGCGTGCAGCCATAAATTTTCTTGCGTCTGGTATCAGTCGGGGTGCATGTGATTTAGAAACTCGTGCAGTTCTTTCAGGAGCGAAAGATTCCAGAAATGGCATCAGAAAAGATCTCGCATACCGCAGTACGATGGGGCTGATAATGCGTTTTCAACATCACCTCTAAGGAGATAATCTTAAACATGCTGAAGATATAAACACGAGATTGCTTGTATAGTTGCATGCTGCAGTTGTAAAGGGTTTGATCCTTCAAAATAAGAACAAAAATCTCTTCCCGATTTAAAATCGAATTGCTGGTGCAATTAATTGCAACAAATAGGACTTTTTTTGTATTTTATGGACGCCCTTATCGTGAAATTGCCTTGATAAAATAAAAATCAATTAAAATTAGTGGATTTGCATAGAACCAAGATATCTAATTAGTTCAAGTTGTATCCGACGCACTTGGACACTGCTGGTTACTGATTTTTCAATGTGACTAGACCTCTTGTAACTGGCACCTATTAAGCATTTGCTAATTTAGCCAGAATAATTATGCAAGTAGCTTTTTGCGGAAATATTCTAAAATTCTGCCCGTCCACTGATTGGCAAATGTTAATTGGGAAAGTTGATCAATTCAAAGAAACTGCGGGAATTACCGTAACAGTAACGTTAGTAAATTAATCTGTTGTTTTAAACACAAATTGGATGGACAAGGTTTGTATAAAAAGTATCAGGAACAATTTTTCTCTGACGTGCACTGCGTGAAGTGCTGAATTCAGACCGTCCGGTTAAGTGCGCGCATGATCGCATGTATCGTATATTAGCATTGATAAGACAGTGACACACACCATTATCACTGGAAACTGGCGACGCAATAGATCTGCACCCGCTAAACTCGTCCTCCCGAAGGTGTTCGGACGGATGACCAAAAGAGCAGGGTCGAGTGTCTGCTCTCGAAGACCTTCTTTTACGGCATCACAACGATTCCCCAACCTCCTTACAGTCAAGACTTGGCAACAGCAGACTATTTCCCATTCCCAAAACTGAAATCCTCCCTCAAACGACAACAACATTGGACCCTGAATCTGGAATCTGAAATAAAGCTGCTTTTCCTATAATTTTTATGCCGCCCATATACTATTAGTATTTCTCTTCGGGCGAGTCATACTATATACCTAGGCCGGGATTGGACGCTGAACTGCATAAAGTGGTCGGGTGGATGTCGATGGACCCGAGTTCGAATCTTAGTCTCTTGAAATAATTATTCCCGTTTGAAATATTTTGCATGAGCGTTAATAGAGTCATGAAAAGCGAAAAAAAGACTTATCGGGATTAGAAAAAGAAATAAAACGATTCGCGATCGAGGGCGCGTTGCGGCCGATCGTTGAAATTTCCAAATGTGTGAATTGGGTCAAACTTTCTGTTCGATCCGTACGTGTTCCGGCTGGTTGCTTGGGCGATGCTAGGGGTGGGATATATTAGCATTCAGCTCAAGGCACCGTGTTATTTCATTGGCGCGATATTTGTTGTTGGATTGAAAATCCCGAGGTGAGCGGATGAGCGAGAGCGGGCTGATTCGGATTAAGCGGAACTTAGGAATAGTGAGCGAGCGCGTGAGCCGCGAATTATTCGGTTGCTTCACGCTTCGCTGAATTCGATTGTTCTATTGATTTATTTTCACTTGTCCATGCGCAAGGTTTGCCCTGGCAGCAATGTCAGTTAAGTCTGGGTGGTGAGAGATCTGGAGCTACCTCCCTTCTCATGTGCTCTCGACCGACTGACCAATTCAGGCTTCGTCCCACCTATATACCCACCCGGTCCCCGAATCCGAGGCCGAGCGGGCATAGGGAGGAGGTAGGACGGCCCGAGAAGGACGGTCGGCCGGATTCACTTCCGCAGGGATGTACCTCCAGGTCACATTGCGTGACTGTTCTTTTATTAATAATATATCAAGGTTTACAATATCTGGACAAAAGGAAAATAACACCTCTTCCTCGCGCAAGCGAGGCAATTACAGCTTGGTTATCTATGTATACTACAATTTCTGTGTCCGGCTCTGCCACACTAACTGCGTGGTGCGCTGCCATGAGGGCCGCTAGGGCCTCTGTCTCCTTGATGGGCCGCTCCGTCTCCATAGCCCGTCTCCATAGGCGACCTGGAACGGGGTGGCGTCACTGTATACTTCCATGATGTACCGGAAATTGGAGAACAGCCTCGGTTCCTCCCAGGTCCCGTCATCCCACAGCCGCTGCACCCATGTTGTGTCCCGTCGGGCGGTGTCCCGAATCAGGAACAAGGGTAGTTTTAAAACGTACACAATCCAGGATATGTATCCTGCCGCCTTCGGGATGTCCCTCTGCCGGACCCGTTTGATGATGTCTATTGTATATCTAATTCTGCTAATAGCATGCTGAGTTAGCTTAAGTTGCATAATTTGCGTATCGATATGCACGCCCAGGTATCTCATCCTGCACGACGGGGTTAATTCGCTCTTTTTCATGTTAATTGTTTTTTGTAAAACTGATCTTAAGAAGTTAATGATATCTGGGACTAGAGCTTCCTGGTCGTCCTCCAAGAGGATGAGCCAGCCGTCGAGGTACGCTATCATTATTACTTGGAATTCTATGAACAGTTCGTGTGCTACCGCCCGTGCCCATCGTAGCATTATCGCGGGGGCGAGTGCGTGCCCCATTGGTGATCTGGTCCAGACATAGGTTGTCCCTTTATGGTATGCGCCGTTGAAGTGTCTGTGTTGGGGGCTGATGGGGACCTGCCAAAATGCATCTTTGAGGTCAATTTTTAAAAGTCTAGTATCCATGGGGATGGATTCCAATGCTTGAGCGGCTGATTTCAGCGTGAAGCGCGGTGTGTTTATGAACTTGGTCCAAGGGGATAGGTCTTGGATAGATGATGCGATCCCCCCCCCCCGCCTTTGGAATGGCTATTAGAGGAAAGGCACACGTGGCTCTCTCCATGGCCAAAATTCCCCTATTAACCAGAGATACAACATCTATTGTGGCCGACGGCCTGGTGGGCATGAATACGCACGGTGCGTCCCGTGGTCTGGGAAGGTTGCCGCCCCAACGAATTGTATTTTTAGTTGCATCCAGCTCATGCAGGTCCCGCCTTGTTAATTTAGGGGAGGCTCGAGCCTCTTTCACTTGATAACATAAATTCATCACCTCATTGTCATCGTCCGGGGTCTGCGATCCATGTGGCGGGGTGGGCTGCACGAAGTCCGGCGAATGTTTTTGCGGGTGCTATTTGTGTCGGTGGCGGCAATGGCGTTGCTGGGCGCGGCGACTGGGATGTCTGCTGGTATACCGTTTGCCACTCATGCTTAAAATGCTTGATTTGAGACTGTAGGGCAATTGCCCACGCCGGCGGCTCCTGCTCTCCCATGCTGAGAATTGGTGATGGATTCTGTGGTCGAGACGGTGAGGATGGAGGCGAACCCGCTTGTGCGCGTGAAGTTGATGGCCCTGGATATGCTCGTTTGGATTTGGCTACACGCTCTAACTCATCCTTCTTCTTGATGCCATAAGAATGAGATGCTCCCTTAGCAGCATTAATAAGTTCATCAGCAAGACATTCAGCGATTGTCTTAATATTTCTAAATGCTGCTTCTCGGGCAACAGTGCACAGCAACCAGATTGCCTGGTGTACTTGCTTCCTCCGTGGTTCACCGTGACCGGAAAAAGCTCATCAGGGTGGTCTGAAAATTTTCCGACCTCAGAAAGTTTCAGGAAAAATGTCTTGTATTTTTGTTAGGTCGGAAACTTGTCAGACCATCCTCGTATTACAAATCATTAATTGAATTGTTCGTTACAAGTGTTTAAAAATCTTCAAAATAGGCTCCTTTTGCATCTGTACATCAGATCCAGCGGGACTTCGGTCTTTCGAATGCGTCGCTGTAGGCCTCCTTCGGAATGTCTTTAAATGCCGCGATGCAAGCCGCTTTGATCTCGTCCATTGCCCCGAAATGCTTGCCTTTCAGGGGTGTTTAGAGGCGTGGAAACAAAATAAAGTCGGGGGGAGCCACGTCTCGGCTGTATGTGGGCTGGAGAATCGTTGGCACCCCTGCTTTGGCCGGGTAATCGGTGACGATGAAGACTCTGAGGGCCGGTCGTCAGTGAGCACTCTGGGAGCCATTTTTGCGCACAACTTCCGCAAGCCGATTTGGTTCGTAACGATCTCTTTAACTTGAGTTTTCGGAGTGTTGAACACGTCGGCCATTAAACGAACACTCGATCGTCGGTTTCATTTCACGAGTTCCCTCTCTCGCGTCACACTGTCATCTGCTGAGGAGGTCGTGGATGGCCCTCCGGCGCTGTCCTCTTCGTCGTCGGCCTCTTTCAGACCTTCCAAAAAGGCCATGTGCCACCCAAACACTTGCAGCCCATCTGACAGAGGGCATCTTCTTTGTAAGTAGTCTTGATCATAGAAAAAGTTTCCTTAGCGACATTGCCAAATTTCACGTAACTAAACTTGATCGCAAATCTTTGTTCTAGCGAGTGCTGCATTTTCACTTACACAAAATGGAAACGAAAACTCTCACAGACAGGCCTGTCCCCTATCTCCGGGTGCTCGGAGGGCAATGAGAGACGGAACGCTGCTTAGCTCAGTTCCCCCAATATCAGTTTCAACCGGTCCGATCGCGGTCCAACGTGCAGTCGCGTCACAATAAAATCACTGACATTGCTTTAACACATCCTTGTGCATATAAAATTAAATAGAAACGGAAAGCATAGAACGGCAGGAAGCTCGTATGCTCACCGAGTATGATTATCGGTGGCTTCATTAACACAAGTATATTGCGTACTTGTATTCGCCTCTAATTTGAATGTGGAGTAAAAACCCTTATTATTTTCCTTGAGCTCAAAGGAAGTTCGGGTATTTATATCAGCATAAATTAATTTATATCGTTAACACATCAAGTTGTTGCGTTAGCTTGGAAATTAGCGGTCCATTTTTTTCTTAATTTTTCTTCTCTAAACTAGCTTCTCATTAAAACAATTGAAATAAGATTCATAGGGAATAAGGGCAGCGGAGAATACCATGCAGTTGTGTGAGGTTCGCCTGGTATTGGATTCGTGAAGGGTGTGACGTACGCATTTAAATGCCCGAAAGTGAAATGATACCCTTAGCTAATGCAACTCTCTATGCATTTACCGTAAGGCTTAGTGACCACCTCAACCTAACGTGGTGGGTTGCGGGATATGTAACCATCTTATGACCCGAAGGTCGTGGGTTCGATTACGTCAGTCGTGGATATTGTCCTGGTCCCAAAGTCATCTGCTGAATGTTCCTTTTTGACCGTTTAGCATTTAAAACCGACAGCTATTCATTAAAACACTGTACATTTTAATGCATTTAGGTCGATAAATAAACGGAGGTCATAATCGGCTTTTCACGTCTCTTCCGGGCAAACATGTCGTAGTTGGATGGACATCAATCCATTTTTTCTTCTCTATTTATTGAATGAAGCGAAAAAACTCCTTATAGCGGACGGGCACTCTAAAATTAATCCTGGCTAAGACCCTTACGGTATTGTGCGTCGATCGGTTTTCCGGGTTATCATGTAAGGCTGTCCCTGTCCAAACTTCATATCCTTACAGTAAAACCCTGAAGGACGCGTGACCCTTATAGCAAATTATTGTCGTCAAGTACGCAAAAGACCCGTCCCTCCCAAAGTATTCGAGTAATGTCGAGCCGTTTGCCCCCGTTAACTCGTGCAAAAACTGCAAACGCGGCACGCATTCACGTAAAACACGGCGTCCGTGTGCACGGGGCACGGTGTTGTAGCCGCTTGTTTACCTTCCCAGAGACGGGTCTTCAATTCGAAAACAAAACTCAAAGTGCCGTTCTTCCGCACGGCGGAGTCTGGGGGTCGTCCGTTCCATTCGCCATTCACCTGTTCCTCGTTTCCACGACAACGAGGAACGTGCGCCAAATTGATCCGCACGCATCGCCGGCGGCGCCCGCAATTAATCGTCGTCGCGTGTTTATCTCCTCCCCTCGCATCGCGTTCTCATTTTTCGCTTCTCTCTTTCTTTTTATTTACGCGGCGCGGCTTTTTTAACGAGCCCTTTCGGGGCCTCCTCCTCGCCGTTGCCCGCGCCTCATGTCGTCACTTTCCCTCGCGGTGGATCCGAATGGAGGTCACGAGACGAGCAAACGTCTGCCGCGCGCATGCGCCGACTACCTGCCTCCTGCACACACCGTGGCATTCGAGTTCCCCCCCCCCACCATGGCCCTCGTTCGCCGATTGCGGCCCGGGGCGGTGAAAAGCTGCCGGGCCGGCCTCACTCAATTCAACTGAGCGGTCCACGTGTTGACTCCGTCTATGACCTCCGATACAGCGCGAGACGAGTGTCGGCGAAGGCTTACGGGAGAACTTTCTAGTCCCAAAAAAATATGAGGCACTGGTACACATTGGTAGATTTTACCCTATTTTCCCGCTTTTTAATATTGAACTCGTTAGTAGGTAGTGGTAGATTTAACCCTATTTTTCCGCCAGTTAATATTGAACTCATTAGACGTGAGCATAGCGAAGGCCCTCCGCCAGCGTCGTACAACCAAGAAACCAGCTGAAATCTATCTATTTCATGAGCTCAAAATTTAAAACTGAAATAATTATTTTAAACATGTGAGAAATAAATGTTGCAAACACAGATTAAATTGAATTGCAAACCAGAATTGATATTATCTAAATAACTCCGTCTAGTCAAGTTTTGTCTATAACTAATGCGACTGAAAAAGAGATTAGTTTTTGGGGTTTAATTAAGAAACCATAGAAATAAAAAACTTCCGTGTGAAGCGGGAATCAGCGATTTCGGATTCCAATCATTGCACGAGTATTCATTGGTAAGACAAATGATACGCACTCCGATTTCTCTTGCCGCCGAAAAGATTTCTTATTTTTAAGTGTAAAGAATCGGATTTATTTAACTTTTATTCGGAAAGTGTTGAATCACTCCTAAATCTCTCCCCCGACCACATCTTCTACCTTCTTCGGATTTCCCCCGACAACTTCCTCACTCATCCCACCGTCGGTCCATTGTCTTACGTTCTCCCCGACTTATTCTCATTCCCTTCATTCTCTCCGCAATCTCCTCCATTCCCACCACTCAAAAGCATCCAACCGGCGCTCATCCTCTTTCACACCAGAACACGTTTCAGATCCGCAGTGAATATATGAATGAGTACATGTATAATATGGCAAAAACAAATTAGTTTCTGACGTTCGTTTGAGTGACAAACACGTATGTGAGTTCGCTATGCTCAAAGCCTTCATCAGTTTCTTCTTTTTGATATATATATATATATATATATATATATATATATATATATATATATATATATATATATATACTACCTTGATCAAAAATTTCCCGGAATTTATTCAGAAAATTAAAAATACAAGTTTATTCATCTAAATCTATATTGTCCCCTTCAAAGTAATCCCCATCGACTGCAACACACTTATGCCAGCGCTTGATCCAATCCTCGAAACATTTTTTATATTCGGTTTTCGGTATGTCCATCAGTGCTTCCTGCGATTTTTCCATTACTTCCTCTCGGCTGCTAAAACGCGTTCCCCGTAATGGTTTTTTAACTCGATTGAACAGAAAGAAGTCACAGGGAGCCAAATCAGGTGAATTCGGTGGCTGTTGGATGGTATTTGTTGCATTTTTCGTCAAAAAATTACGAATAATGATAGCACTGTGCGACGGTGCGTTATCATGGTGCAAAATCCACGAGTTTTCTGCCCACATTTCTGGTCTCTTTCGGCGAATTGCTTCACGCAAACGTCTCATAACGCCCAAATAATACTCTTTGTTTACTGTCTGGCCTTCTGGCAAAAATTCATGATGCACTACACCGTTGTAATCCATGAAAACCGTCAGCATTGCCTTCTTTTTTGACTGAAAACGACGTGGTTTTTTTGGTCTCGGCTCATTTGGTGAACGCCATTCACTTGCCTGATGTCTGGATTGCGTGTCGTACTCATAAACCCACGTCTCGTCTCCAGTAATGATCCTTTTGATGAATGTGGGATCGGATTCAGCCTCGCAAATCATGTCTTTTGCGACGTCAACACGGTCTCTTTTTTGCATGAAATTGAGGTCTTTTGGCACCAACTTTGCTGCTAGACGACGGAAACCCAAATCATTAACCACAATGTCTTGGGCGGATCCATAGGCAATGTTCAAGTCCTCCGCTATTTCTCTGATGGTTAATTTGCGGTTATTGACCAACATTTCTTTTACTTTATCAATTTTTTCACCGACTTTCGATGTCGATGGTCTGCCACTGCGTTCATCATCTTCGATTGACTCACGACCACTTCTGAACCGCTCGTGCCACTGGTAAACGACCGTTTTTTTTAGAGAATCGTTGCCGAAACACTTTTCCAACATTTCCAACGTCCGTGCGCCACTAAATCCGTTTTTTACGCAAAATTTAATACAAGTTCGTTGTTGCAAATTTAAATCCATTTCTGCAATTGTAAAAAATCGCCAACACACACAGAGATAGATGTACTCTTGGCTACGTAACTTTTGCAAATGTCAGGTTATGACACTAAGATTTAAAGGGAATATCAACAACAGATGTACCAATTTAACAAAAAAAACAGAACTCAAATCGGAACGATGGGAGCGCCACACGGTGGTTATTCCGGGAACTTTTTGATCAAGGTAGTATATATATATATATCTCCATATATATATATATTTATATATGGATATTATATATATATATATATATTTATATATGGATATATATATATATATATCTCCATATATATATATATATATTTATATATGGATATATATATATATATATATATATATATATAAACACAGTAATCAACCCTTGGTCGGTTTGATTGGTGATGGTAGAGTTAACCCTGTACTACGCCCTGTACGGCGTGTGAAATTCACACATCAGGGTAATTTAATTTTTTTAATTTAATTTTAATTTTGGACCCATTTGACCAATGGTTTCCTGGGCCCACTTTTATTTTACTACACAGTTAGCTGGGGATTCCTTTGAATCTTAGTTCCCCTTTTTACAAACAATAATAAGACATAAGGAAACAACAGACATGACAAAACAGACAAAGAGACAAAAATAATCAGACATAAGGAAAGTTATTCTAAAATTTTAACATCTACAGGTGCTTATATATGGTATACACATCAGGGTAGGGGGGCCAGTTCCTTTCCCTTTGCCGCTTATGGTACCGTAAAAATCACATAGCTTGGGTGGAGCTGCAGGTGCCCAGAGTGTTCGCCATCAAATAGAGGTTATGGGACGCAGCACCCGATTATCGGGCGATTGATCCGTTGTGTCACTCGCAAGACAGACGCGGCGACATTTAAATAAACAAATTTTTAATGGCTATCCTCCGGTCACGAACGTGATTAGTTTTTTAACTTTCGTGGATAAGACGCGTTGATCGCCAAATTTGGGCCCTGCACCTCTTTCAGGGTTCATTCTTCGGAGGGTATTGCCTCTCTTTTTTTTTAGAAAAATAATGTTTGGCGAATCTTTTCGCCGCCGCATAAGTTGATGAAAGAGTGTTGGCATACACACATTGAGATGCAATCAAATTTTTTAGTGCTCAAATCACAGTTTTTCTTGATTTGAAGTGAAGGAATATCTTTCAAGGATGTAGAACATCATGTAATCATGCTTTGGAAATTAATCGTGCCCTGTGGAACTATTGAAAATATGAATGACTCTGACAGACTCCGGATACACGTATACGTATTCAATAATATAATATTTTAGAATGGCAGAGCCTGTACACTTTCACCATAGCACAATATAGTTTTAGCATAATTATATATGTAGGTCTAATTAGGTTCATGGTTTAAGCAAATAAATACTTCAATCACAATTACTGGGGTCCACATGAAAATATCCATTGCATTAATTTGAATCAACATATTTGAATTTTTAAATCTTCAGGAAAACGGAGGAAATGAAGGAATTTATAATTTATCAGTCCTGATAGGAAAGTTGAACTTAAAAAAATTATGTTTCCAAAATAAAGTTCAGAAGAATGGTGTTTGGAAATCGGCTGCTATGTTGTGTAAACAAAATTTTATTAACGAAAATAATTAATCTTATTTACATGCACTACGAATAATAAATAATGCAATTACAAGTACTTGAGGTGTTTCTTTGAAACATTTCTACTCCTTATGAAAACGCCCCTTATGAGCAAAATAGCATAGACGAATGTGAAAAATAAAATGGATAACACGTAAAAGGACACTCGGATTTCAGACAATTTAAGCTTTCGGCCTTCTCAGCGGCCTTCTTGTGAAATGTGAGTGTCCTGTTGCGTAATATCTATTTATTTTTGTGTTCCATTGTGCCGTTCAAATGATATATGTATGTATGTATTTAGCAAATTATTTATAACATTTGGACGGCATAATAGAACACAAAAAATAAATAGAGAAAACCTAAATGAAATTTGAGTATCCATCTACGTGTTCTCCACTTATATTTTGTGTTCTGTTGTGCCCGTCCAATATATATATATATATATATATATATATATATATATATATATATATATATATATACACACACAAAAGGAAACCAGATCGCTAATCTTTCTGCTCCAAAAAGTCTCCCGGACGACATCGCAAGCTTATTCCACGCACCATTGCACAGTGTAAGCGGCAGGGGGTATTTCGGACTGTTCCCCGCAATTGACACACATGCACTCACACTCATCACGAGCCAGCCATATATATCCCGCCGATGCCGTTCCCTTTCCGGATGGACCAGTCGGAATGAAAGTACTTGTCAATTTAATAAAGAGGTCATCATCGCAATCAATGGGCACTCCTTCTTAAGAATGGATTGCCACAGCTCTCTCCACTTAAAAAAAAACTTTGCATCGCCTGACATTTCCATCCACATATTTTGCCTCTTGGACAATTCATTTAAGCAGGACATTCATTGAAAATCTATCGTATAATGTTTTCAAAATCCAACCTAAATTGAATTCCGATTATATTTTTAGAAAAAGCAAGTCGGGCTTCTCTCTTAAGTTTCTTCAACTTGTTGGATGATCAAGATCCGCGTTCCGAAACGCGCAGAGGCAAATGCCGCCGCGGTCACTCCAATTTTGGTTGGGCACAGTCCAGATAAGAGTCATTGGAGCGGAACTGATGATTTAATAAATGGGTCGGCATCATAATTGGCAAATTCCAAGAAACTGCGGGAGATGCCGTAACAGTGACTTTTAATGGAGTCATCTGCTAATTCCAGAGTTTTAAGAGGACGCCTCGATAGCTTGACTGGCAAAAGCACTCGGCCGGACATCGAGGGATCTGGGTTTGAATCCCGGTCAAGGCGAACGATTTTTACGCTTTGAAATTTGTTGCATCATATTTTGTTGTAAAAAGAGACGTTTCAGGCGTGATATGGTGGAATATCATAATTAATTAAAAATTGGCAATTGTCCACAAAATATTATGTGGAAAATAGCCAATTTTCAATTAATATTTGGTTGTGGCCAGCCCTGAGATTGGATTGACGAGGCTCTCTCACTCCTCAAATGATTGTCTCGGTGAATTTCTTCACCTCTCCCTTTAGCTTCCATTACGGAGCGACGAATCAACTGCCGATCTTGCCGAATGCTATCCGAGGAACTTCTAATTGTATTTTAAGAAATATCAAGTTTTTTTCTCTTTTTTTGCTACGTTTTGGGCGCTCACTACTGTATAGCGGTTATTAAGATACTCGCAGACCTGTTTTCATCTTTGGCTAGCGTACAATTCGACGTTGAGTGTTGCTTGATGCGATACTTAAAAGTGTCCCCGGGTCTGTCAGGCGCCGGGGCCCGGACACGAAATTCAATGCCCAACAATCACGGGGACTGTCAAAATAATAACTTACGTTTCGGCCTAGCGTGGCGGTGGATATGTCTTAGAGCCTCCATACGGGTTTCTAAACGTCCCTCCACTCCTCAGCCTACGCATCCTGCTCTGGTATAGTGTGTGTGGGCTGACTATGGTTCTTCTACTTTGCTCACATTGCGAACCGTTAAAATGTGCACTGCAATAGAAAATCCCGCGAGATATGTGATTAGGTTTTTATCGGCAAAATACCACAAGCCAAATGAAATTCATAGGTGGCTTTGTGTGAAGTGTGTGTACGGAGATGGAACAGTAATGAGCGAAGGTGGAGTGAGGCAGTCGTGCATTCCCAGTTTAAAAAGTTCCGCAGCAACAATGCTCACGACGAGAACGAAAAATGGCGGTGGTCAGCCAAGCCTTGTGACAGATGAACTAACGGATTGCCAGTTCTTGGACATGATGGACATTTGCCCGTTCACTCATAAACTAACGACACCACTGACGCGCAATACTGTCACTCATTACTTGGTCGGTGTACAGCACACATTTCCCCATGAATGTCGGCAGCTTAGAAGTTCATTCCTCGAAAACCCTTACCACTGAACGGACTTGAGATTTGGCAGAATTTCCCATTGTATTGTTGACTTTGCCTCGCTACTAAAAACAAACGAAAAGCTCATCGGCCTTCCACCAAACAGTGCAGCTCGAGGCGTACTGCCTCCCTAGTGTGTGTGTGTGTGTGTGTCATTGCGGCGAACTTTCGGCTCCCCCCTCTACTTCGCTCGCTACACGCAATTGCAAGTTACTTTCTGAAATACGCTCTTATTTTCAATGCTCTTTTGACTGTGGTTAGAATAATTTTAACTATAAAAAATACATACACTAATTATGCGGGGCGACTCAATGACAAATTAAGAGTAATCAGTCAATCAAAGGTGAATGCTCATTCGTTATTTTAATTAAATGCAGCGAGAATGTTTTTTAAAATAATTAATATTTTCTAAACGTATGTAAGTCATAAAAGCACACGATAATATACGAATTACCAAAAAAATGTAATTCATCCATCGTATTTAATTAGCAATTGCATAACAGTACGATTTTTTCAGTGGATTTTTTACGTTCCCTCACATTATGAGTTTTCCCCGAGTCGATGGGGAGTTACCGTAGGTTTCTCTCACGCGGAGACGGTAGATTCACCCCAATACATCGAAACCCCTTTCCTGGCCCTTGTTTTAAGTTTAACCTTTGAAGAAATGCTCCCTGGGAGTGGTGGTTGAATGGGATTTGTTCGAGTGGGTCTTCTCCTCAAATCGGAGCGCCCGAAATCCCGATTGTGCAGTTGTTGAAACGGATGTTGAATCTCGCCGTGCGCGGCGGCGAGAGAGTGTTGACCTTTTTGGAAGGGGACACTCGCCGACTGCCTCCTTCCCTCCTCCCCTCCCAATTTTCACTTCGCTCCCTTATGGTTTTCGCCGCTCGCTCTCCCCCGCGCGTCTTCCCTTCCCTCCGCCTGGTTGGGCCGCCTATGTATTCGCGAGAGTCCGTGGAACTGGCTGGGCCCAGGGTCTGCTGTGAAGCGAGCGTCGCTGCGAAGCTACTCGCGCGCCCCTGGTCCGAGTGAATCCATTCGTCCTATATTTGAAGTGGTTGAGGATTATTGACGTGAATTCAAGGAAACTATTTCCCCTCTTGATGCTTTCTTGAAGGGGATACCTATTTGAGGGTAGGCTGAAAATTAATGCACACATCGTTACAGACGGCAAACAAAATGACCTTCAGAAGCACTCCTGGTTGGCATGTGGAAGTAACATTCCCCCTCAACACGCATGCGCAGGTTTGAGGTCGTTACATTCTTCCAGTGCATTTTGAGAAGTGAAAGCATGGAGACGTGTTTTTTTGTGTTATGTCGACGCGAGTTAAACAGGGTGGTGTTATCCAATTTTCAACTGCTGAAAAAATGACTCCTACTGAGATTCATCGTCATTTAAAGGATGTAAAAGGTTCGATAGCAGCACGCTGTTTAGCTCGCGCTGACCTAGGACTAGAACACGTCTCCATACTTACGCTTCTCAAAATACTCTGGATGAATGTTACGACCTGAAACCTGCGCGTGCGTGTCGAGGGTGAATGTTACTTCCACATGCCACCAGGAGTGCTTCTGAGTGTCATTTTGTTTGTGATCTACAAGCATGTGTGCATTAGTTTTCAACCTACCCGCGTATTTCAGATACGACCGATCGCGCAATTAACTATGCATACATAATTGACCATTCTCTCCCTGATGTAGACGAGTTAGAATATGATTTTGCGCGACCGAAAAATACAAAAAAAGATCCTCCAGTTTTTGAAATATTCGTATTCCACCCCTAATCTCATCACCGTTATAAGTATTATCACAACACGCACTCTATCCATATACACACATGAGTATGTCTATCAAAATTTTGCCCCGCATAATGTAGTTCTGAAATTAATAATGCCTACAATACGCTATGCGGCATATTATGGAGTGATACTCGTATGCGTCGTTTAGTGGAGAAATAAATAAATAGTATTTCAAATTTAAGTGTGCAATCGATGTTGCCACGAAAAGTTGAAGGGCGTGATCGGAGAGGTGGAAGGTATTTGGGGGGGGGGGAGAGATGGTCGGGTACGCCTATTGGGCCGTTGTGAGGGGGGTTGGGAATATTTTCAGCGTGCATGGTTAAGGGGTTGAAAGATAATTTATTGGAGTATGGGGTATATAGTGTAGTTTTAGGAATAGCGGTGCTTCAAACCCATGGTAACCATTGAGAAATATGCCTCCAACTGCTGTCACAAAGAGTTGATCTTGGACTAATGAATTCCAATTTTATATTTATTTTACAATTGCTCTTCCTGAAAATCAGAAAATAATTATAATTCTAGGATTATGGGTTGAAAAAACAGTTTTTTTATAATTGACTTTTTTTTACGTGTGTCATCAATTACCTGAATTTAGTTTTTATAAAAAAATAATTGTGATTTCGTTTCCAGCTTTGAATCTAGGTTGCAGTTGTGCAAATATCTGATCGCGAATTTATGCAATTATACGGCGTCACTTCGTTTCAGTCTTAACTTTAAAGCCCTGCAAAACGACGTACTCAATATGACCTCTCTGTTCCTAAAGTTCTTTTAAAAAGAGGACATTTACCATACATCACATCGCTGCTTTTTGAGGCTAATTCATTCGAAATCTAAATTTTAACTTTGCTTACCGGTTTTATCAGGTTTTGCTTTTAAATACTCCCATTAGTGTGGAATTATTGTCATATATATTCAGTGCTTGTGCGAAGTTATTTATCATTGGGAATAGGTTTAACTTCACTTCATTAACGGAGAAATTACAAGGCTGCTGAGCATATTACAATTGAATTATGGACTTTGTAATTCAACACAAAGTCAATAATTTCATATCATTTCAATATGTTATGTAAATTCCATAAAGTTACGCCGGAGGCAACGAATTTATTTTTAAGGAAACTAAAAACAGGACGTAAAACCCTTAGCTGCATTTGTTTGATAAGCTTCAGGAAGCATCTCCATGATATAATTTTATCATCATATAGTAATAAAGAAGCCAGATAAAGGAAAACCAAAATTGTTTCCTTTCCCAAGACATTACGTTCTCCGTCATCGTCTAAGTGGTCGTTTCATTTCTGTGCTCTCACTTCCGCCGAAGCAGTCGACGATCCTTTGACAGAAACACCGAAGACTTTCATTCTTGGCTGCCATACATCATTTTCCGGTGGATTTTTGGGACTGTTTCATAATGTCACGGAAGTAGCTTTTCCTGTAGCAGATAAGAACGTATAGGAAAATATATGCCCTCACATTTGGAGGATAATCAGCCGGACTGATGCTTCCAACATTTCATGCAGGTTCGAATGAAGGGAAGGGCTCTGCAATTGACTACTTCATGATTCAAGGTCAAGAGTCTTGAGAGTAGTTGGTGGTACACTACCAGATGGGCCGTTTGATTCACTCATTTCTTCATTTGATTTGAAGAATTGGTGTCTGCGTCTCCGATCCCTGGAGGGTGACTCAGTACGTGGATCTTTATTGCTACTGACCGCCTACATTCGTTCGGGCAAGAGTGGCTAATTTAATTGTTATTGTTACGAATCAAAATTACCAGTATTTCAATCCGAAGGCTGCCGCCCCTCCCCCTCCCCCCTCTCCTTCTCCCCCGAGCCAACTCCCTTGGATACGCATCGGCAGCCCATTCCCATTGCTACCCCCCCCCCCTTCCCTGAATCCTCCCTTCGCTTGATTAGCGCAATCACCCTACGATTGTAGGGTCAAAGCAAAGAAAGACACCTTCATCGCTGCCGTCTTCAGTTAATTAAACTAGCAAAAGTGCGTAGTGGTGTATTTTTTAGATAAAGAGCAGTTCCTACCGCGAAAACCTACTGTATCGGACCGAACACCGAAATGGAAAGTGTGGACTCAATTGAATACCGAGGCATTACCCTCTCACACGATCTCTCCTGGGTGAAACACATGGGTGGAATATGTGGGGAAGCTGACAATAAATTAAGATTTATTAGAAGAGTCTTTGGTAAATGCGACGGAAAAGGTCGATGGGGAATGTTATCTTTCGCTGGTTGGGCCTCATTTAGAATATGCTCTAAGTATATTGGATCCTCATGAAGTTGGATTAATTGCCGAATTGGATCGCGTGCAGCGTAGGGGAGCTAGATTTGTCAAACGTAGTTATGATAAAATTAGTGGCGTATCCAAAATATTGGAGTAGCCAGACCGGGAATAACTCATGGAGCGAAGATTGAATTACAGATTAAATCTCCGGCAAAAATTTGAAGGTCTCCCTAACAGTGATTTTGAAAACGTGTTGTTACCCCCATCGTACTACGGTAGGCGAGATCATGCCAATTAAATTAGAGAGATTAAGTGTAGAACAGATAGAATTAAGATGTCATATTTTCCACAAATGATAAGGAATCATAATAACATTGTCCGACCGCGGTAGGGTCATATTCAGGTCAAAATAAGTCTGGTGTGTGTGTATTCATCCCCTGCCACACACCCTAGTGGTGGCTTGCAGGGTTCTAAAATACTTAAATGCTAAAAATAATAGACTCCTTGTAACATCCATTTGCTTTCATGCTGTCTGGTAAGCACCATTCTCTTCCTCCGACTTACCCTTAAACATGAAGTTCTAATTTCAATCACGGGCAGCCTTATTAAGATCCCTGCATACCTGTAAATGTATCTCCCCCCCCTCTTTCTGATTCTCTTCTGATTTCCATAGCATTTTCCTCACTCCTCGCATCATTTGCAAAGCGTCGCCTCTGTTCAATCTCTTAATGCAACATACACTCGCTCTTGTTCTCCAACTAATCATTTTTAAATCCATTGAAACGAAAACAAATACGATATTCTTGAAGGGTGAATAGCTCCATATTAGTTCCCTACCTTTCTTTGTTTAATTTAATTTAAATCTGATTGCTTCCTTTTTTAACGCAGTTCTTATGACGTCCTGATTATTGCAGCTTTTTCATCATAATCCAGAACATCGAAATACATAGGCTGTCACACCCGCGCCAATCCAAGCCCTGCTGTTTAATCTTCATCTCAGAATTTCTGCTTAGTGGTTATCTCGTTGAAAAGTAAAGAGAATTATATTATTTTATGAAGACTTTGGAAAATGTTAGTTTCCCTTGAGTTTGATCGTACATGTACTTCAGGCAATGATCCTGTGAATGTGCGCTGCGTTAATTAGTGAATACCTAATGAGATATGTTTTATACATGTGTGTGGATGGATGTACTCATGCTAACTGCGTTACTTATATTTCCCCAAACACTCATGTATAATTTCCCTATTTTTCAAAGAAACATTTAGAGGAGGCAGGAAAGGTGTATTAGGTTTTCTGTAATAGATTAAGCTTGAAGTTAGGTGAATTTATTAAATAAAGTTTTTACGGTACGCGGTGCTTTAGGGTGTTTTGATTTGCGTCAGGCGGGGTTCAGGAGGAAAGCAGTGTCTAGTGCCTTGGTCCATTAATATTCCACCCATACCGATAGATTACTCCTAATAATTATTGCGTATGCATGGGTATCTACGTATAGGCATATGCTCAATTTGAGCCATATTACCCCCTTCGTTTATCTTCCTTCTTTCCCGCATCCCATTTTGCCTCCCAAGTTTTATTCGGTGCCCACAGCGGATTCCTCAATGGCACGGCAAATGGATTGATCTAAATTACCTATGCCCGGAAAAATGGCTCATAGTTATTTAAAACAAAGATGGTAAGGTACGGTGAGCGTGTGGATCTGCGCCCCGAGGCTTTATCGATCTTTTCTCCTTCCGTTGGCGCGGGGAGAGCGTCCTGTTTGGGACGGGGGAGGCGCAGGCCCGTCCCAAATTAGAATCCATGCCGTTGTTCCCCAAGTGTTATGGAGGTGCTCAGGTGTGCATGGACACACCTATATTATATGCGCGGGGATCTGCGAGGTCGGGTCTCCATTTGCGGGGCGCGGCAGTTAGAATGTATGTTTTGGGACGTTTGCATGCATACGAAAATACCCTTTACCTTGTTTCTTTTCTCTTAAGAAGAGTATAAAACGGCTGGTTTAAGATTATTTATGAGATAACTCCCTTTGACTAATTTCATCCCTTCTGTCCTTGCAAACTCCTCTCTCTTCTTGCCACTCCTCCATGCATGAAAATTCTTTTCTTTAGACTTTTATATAATATTATCTCTCCGAACGCATTCACCATTGACTCTCTCGATCGCCTCCTTCTTGTCAATCTATTTACTCTTTTTTATACATAAGCTGTATATTTGTACGTATGTATGTGTATAGATATACATGTATACATGATATGCACACACACCTACACATATATGTATACAGCTACTAAATAAATATTTTGTGATTCCTAACAAAATATAAAATCCAGTATCCTACTCCACATCAGGTCCCTCTTCATCTCTGAGTACTTCCTTCCTCCCTTCATACAGTGCAACATCCCTATCCTGTTCCTTCCCTTTCCTCGTTTGCTTAACATTCTCCCCTCTATCACAGTCTTCAACATCCCACTGCTGGACAATACCGCCTTCAACCACTTTTCCTGCCTCCATTGGATTTC
Organism: Hetaerina americana; assembly: GCF_022747635.1. Lineage (NCBI taxonomy): Eukaryota > Metazoa > Arthropoda > Insecta > Odonata > Calopterygidae > Hetaerina > Hetaerina americana. Next base: position 82,549,734 of record NW_027287316.1, read on the forward strand.
TCCCAACGAGCCCCTCTCTTCGCCCACCATACCAAGTACTTCCTCATTTGTTTTCTTCCCTGTCCATTTCACCTTCTCCATTCTTCTCCACACCCACATTTCAAAAGCCTCCAGTCTACGTCTATCCTACCTAAGATTTGGAAAACCGCGTCTAGTACCTAAGATTTGGAAAACCGCGCAAATAACGCCTATTTTTAAAGGTGGTGACAGGGAGGATCCCAGTAATTACAGACCTATATCTCTCACTACTATCTGTTGCAAAATCTTAGAGCACATAATTGTCAGTTCAATAATGAGACACCTTGACAATATTAACTTTTTAAGTGACAATCAACACGGATTCAGGAAAACCCGCTCCTGCGAAACCCAATTAGGATTATTTACACATGATTTACTTTTATCGGGTGAGAGAGGTAGGCAAGTGGATGCCATCTTCTTAGATTTTCAAAAGGCATTTGATAAGGTCCCACATGGTAAACTCATTCATAAATTAAAGGTCGCGGGTATAAATAAGGGCGCCATAAGTTGGGTTAAAGATTTTCTTTCGGAGCGGGAACAGAGGGTAGTCCTTGATGGCGCTAGTTCCGACAGCGTTCGAGTCACGTCGGGGGTACCTCAGGGAAGTGTGATCGGGCCGTTGCTTTTCTTGATTTTTGTTAACGATTTGAACCGCGAAGTGAAAAGTAAAATTAGGATGTTCGCGGATGACACGGTGATATATCGGGAGATATCTGGGGATGAGGATCGTTTTATTCTAGAGCAGGATTTAGATTGCATTACTAAATGGTGTTCTAACTGGGGATTGACTCTAAATTATAATAAATGTTCAGTGGTAAATTTCTTTAAAGGATCAACGGGATTTGCTTACAAATTAGCTGGAGGTGACCTAGCAGTAGTTGATACGGTAAAATACCTAGGTGTCACATTCATAAAAGACTTAACTTGGGGGACTCACATACGTAAAGTCTGCGGTCAAGCATATAAAAAATTGGGATTCATTAGACGCATTGTCGGCAAAAGTGACTCGAAGGTCAAGGAACGTTGTTACCACGCTCTTGTAAGGCCTCATTTAGAATACGCATGCAGCGTGTGGGATCCGAGTGAAAAAGGTCTCATTCGGGAAATTGAGAAGGTTCAACGCCGGGCAGCCCGTTTTGTAAAAAAATCCTACGACAAACGCAAAGCGTCACCGAAATGCTTATGGATTTGGGGTGGGAATCATTGGCTGAGAGACGATTCAATGCAAGATTGAAATTATTAAATAAATTTAGATCCGCATGTTTCAGCGCCGAGGTCTCGCAAATTATTCGTACTCCTACATACATTAGTCGCTTGGATCATGCATATAAAATTCGGGAAATAGATGCCAGAACTAGCCGACTCAAGGACTCCTTCTTCCCACGGACAATACGGGATAGCAACTGCAGGGTTATAGATAGCAAAAATTCCACTTGCCACCCTCAGCGTCTAAAAAATAATTAGTTGTATTTAAATGCATGCTCTTCCACTAACCTTATGTGTTTTGCTATAATAACCCATTCTTTCCGAATGACTTCATTCATGTTCTGTTCATCTGTTTTTAAGTTTCCCTTTCAATCCCTCGTCCCTCTCCGCGGGGGCAAATTCCTGCTACCTGCAACGTTGGGTCGCATTCCCTGCCATTTAGAGACTCTTTGGGGGTAGAGTGTTTCGTGGTGCATTTTCATGTGGTAGTGATGTTTCAATTTCTTGCTTGTTGTGTCCTGGCTTCCGTGTTGTAGGATGGCTTTCGTGCTGCATCATGGGGTGCAGTTTTTAGTTGTTTTGCGGTATATGTGTTTGAATGAGTGTTGGATGAAGGGATTTTTGCATGAGTGTGTGCGCTGCTGTGGGTGTAATTTTCCGTGTTGTTTTTTTTGCATGTGGTATTTTTCTTTTTTACGGTTGGTGACCTAACACCCCCCGCCACACGCCCTTGCGGCGGCTTGCGGGGTATTATGTAGATGTATCCTCCTGCTTCAATGACCACGTTTCCGCACCGTACATAGCTACGCTCCATATCAAAGTTTTTACGAGTCTTTTCTTAATATCCTTACTCAACGTCCCTCTCATCAACTCCCTCCTCCTTGTGAAAGCCTCTCTGCCTAGCGCAATTCTTCTCCTTACGTCCCTACTACTTTGACCGTGTTGGTCCAAAACACTACCGAGATACGTAAACTGTTCTACCTGCTCTAGTTTTTGCCCTCCTATTTTAATTTTAAGCTTGGCCTTTTTCTTTCTAGAAAATCGCATAACCTTTGTTTTATTAATATTGTTCTCATCCCAAACCTGTCGCACTGAATTTCCAATTCACTCAGTAATGCTTGCAACCCCTTGGCTGACTGAAAAACCAAAGCTTGGTCATCAGCAAACCTAACTGATTTTACGAATTCCCCGCCCACTTTCATTCCTTCCTCCAGTTCTTCCAATTCCTCTTTGATCGTTTCCTCTGCATACAAGTTGAACAGCAACGGTGATAATGGGCAACCCTGCCTCACACTGCCCTTCCTAACACTGCCCATCCGGACTCCCCGTTCCCCAATCGCATCTGAGCAGTCTGAGACATGTACAGGTTGCGAATTAGCCTCCTTTCCCTCCAATCTATTCCTATTTTCTTCAATATAGTCATTAGTTTTTCCCAATTCACTCTATCAAACGCTTTTTCGAAATCTACGAAACAGGCAAATACCTCCTGGTTGTGTTCTATATTCCTCTCGATTAATAATCTAATTACTGCAATGGGATCACGCGTACCTCTCCCCTTCCTAAACCCAAACTGATCATCACCTGAGTAATCAATTGCCGTAATATATAAGCAAGGGACTAGACTCGGCTCTTTTGGTCTTTCGTCCAAAGACCTTCGGGAGGACGATTTTAGCGCAGATTTTTCGCCTCGCTAAATGTTGAGTGATAATGGAGTGGGCACTTTCATCTGGTATCACTGCCATTAATGCGATATCTGCGATCATGGGATCACACTTGACCGACAGTCTGAATTTAGCACTCCACGCACAGGTCAGGAAAAACATGAAACCGATACTTGCCATGCCCATCTTTTAGGAATGACGCCTGATATTTTATGGACACCTTCCCCCTAAAACCGTAGATAGACAACCAATGAAGATTACTTTTGGTATCTCTTCATTCTCTTCACCTCCACAACATTCTCCATCGTGTGGGATTAACGAATATTCCTCGGTTTGAATTCCAGGACTGGCGTTTGTTGTCCACGTGAAATCTCCTCTCCGTGCTCAACTGGTTTGAAGTTTTTTTCGCGCGGCGCCGATGACCCGTGCGAGGCTTGGGGGGGGGGGGATCCGGCCAGAATTAGCCCAGCCGTCGTCCGGGGGGGAGCGGGATCCCCTCCCTGCGGATTCCGCCGCATCCGCATTCTTCCGCTCCCGCGTTTTCCGGCATCCATCCCTATTCCCCAAACCGCTCCAAATCGCTCCTTCAAAACACCTTCGTCGCCTCCCCTGACGACCAAAGTGTTCGAGAAATGAGGAGCATGTCCTGTAAATACTGCAACTGGTGCAATCTATCGGCCATGACGCGGACTATGGCGCCACCCACCAGTGGCGCTGGTTGCCCGAGACCCAATAAGCCGTCTGTGCTTGGCGGATCGTCGAGCTGTGCGTATGGTGCCAGTTATGTTAGGTTCTGCTGTCCTTGTTTTTAATGCTTGTCGAAAATGGAAATTCGCGAAATCACGGAGCAACGAATCAACATCAAGTTTTTGGTTAAGTGCGGTAAAAGTCATCGAGAAAGTACTGACATATTGAGAGCTCGTCCGCCAAAGTCTTTGTCCGTGTCGTTGGGGGTGGGGGCCATGAGTTGCAGGTCGACGTGGTGTTGGAGTTTCACCATCTTACTTCTTTTCAATTCTGCATGGCCTTTCCCTTTATGGTGGAGGCCTATCGCATAAATGGTTGTTGTTCATTTTTATTCCTTTTTTTTCGCATAAGAAGTAGCTAATTTTTTAGTTGAACTAACCGTTGTTGTGAATTAAGTCTTCCGCCAGTGTGATTACAAATTTGCACTTTAATTGATAGCTTTAAAAGAATATTTTCCCTTCCTTTCCCATATCATCCCTTATCACTCACCATTCCCACCTTGGTGCTCTCACCCACTGCCATACACCTTTTTGGTGGATCGCGGGGTATTTTTGTCGATGTCTATCTGGAGCAAATCCGGTCCCCATCCTCGCTTGGTTTCCATTGATTCCTCTCCCTAACGTTTGGCGGATAGCGTGCGTATGGCAGTGGGTGCACTGTTTGGCGTTTCGCCATTTCGCGACGTGGCCAGTCGGGATGAGTTAATGCAGCTCGCTGATGGAGTGGTATCGACCCAGACACGAGGGCGCGCCTTCTGTTCGTGACTCCCTCCGCTCCCCGCTTCGGGGCTCTGGGATGTGACGACATAACGATATTATGTTGATGTTTTTACCCGTCTTGCAGGCCGATAAGAATACTTTAAAAGTACCGATATATCGTGGTTCAATATTTATTGCTCATTTATATGATAATGAGAATATGGTTGATGAACCTTTCGGTATGATCACATTGTCGATGTGTCGAAAGAGCGATATCATCCCTTCGAGGATATGATCGATACATCCATCTGACATGTAGCCAACACGCCAAAATTCACTCTTCCATCGCGGTTATATAAGAGCATTTAAGTCATTAATATTAAGTAATAAATTGGGCTCTTTTCCATTTCCGCCCGCTGGTAAAAAATATAATGATTTATTCAGGAACTTAATGTGATTGCCTTTGCCGTAAAAAGTATTTAGCAAAGAGTTGTTATATTTAAGGTATTATAAGGTAATCTACCGGTTAAGGTAGGTTTTTCAATGGGCGCAAATACTAAATAAATATTTTGTGACTCCTAACAAAACACAAAATCCAGCATACTACTCTAGATCATGTCACTCTTCAGCTCTGAGTACTTTCTTCCTCCCTTCATCCCGTCCAACATCCCTATCCTGTTCCTTCACTTTCCTCGTTTGCTTAACATTCTCCCCTCTATCACAGTCTTCAACATCCCACTGCTGGACAATACCCCCTTCATCCACTTTTCCTGCCTCCATAGGATTTCTCCCAACAAACCCCTCTCTTCGCCCACCATACCAAATATTTCCTCATTTGTTTTCTTCTCTGTCCATTTCACCTTCTCCATTCTTCTCCAAATCCACATTTCAAAAGCCTCCAGTCTAGGTCTATCCTCCTGCTTCAATGACCACGTTTCCGAACCGTACATAGCTACGCTCCATATCAAAGTTTTTACGAGTCTTTTCACAATATCCTTACTTAACGTCCCTATCATCAACTCCTTCCTCCTTGTGAAAGCCTCTTCGCCTAGCGCAATTCTTCTCTATATGCCCCTCTACTTTGACCGTGTTGGTCCAAAACAATACATCTCTAATTAATTAACTAGACAAATAACTCTATTAACTTATTATTTTTATTGCAGTATAAAAAGTTTCAAAAACTGAAAACATATTTTTCCACAATTTCGTTCCCCCTCAATGTAAAAGCCATTTTTTTGGGACTCAAGTTGTTGAATGAGACATAATTCCGATGCGGAACTCTCTTTTTTTTCGCTAGGCGAGGATATACCACTTAGCACACCATTAAAGCCGTAATACAGCCTCTTAAAATCCCTTTATTCCGTCATAAACCCTTAACACGAGAGTAGATCCCAATTAAATCCATGGGGGAGATTTCTAAAGGATGACATTTTTGTTATTAATGAACTGGGTTGAAAACCGGGCTGGGCTAAATATTCCCCCTCGACAGTTTTCATATTTTTCCTTCGCGTCGTCGATCTTTCGAAAGCTGTTGTGTCATTTATTTCTGTCGCGACAACTGTTGGTAAACCCTGGTCACGCGTTACTCATTGCAATAAGTGTTGACGGTTTGTTTCCAGGCCTTCTTTTTCGGGAATATATCATCGTTATGAGATAGAGTACTCTTTCTTGGAGTATAAGAGGATTTTTATTGTGATGCCTAAAACGCTCTATAAAGAGAAAGTAGTTTGGACCGATCAATCAATTGATGTTTGACTGGACAACCAGTCGTGTCATCCGACAGCACGATCCGTAGCATCGCCATAAAGGGCTTAAACCACGTCGAGACTCTGTCCAGAAAACCAGTGGACATGTCTTGGAGATTTATCCACCCCCCCCTCCACATTATGCTTGCTATCTACGAGGGGTTCCTGATGCACTGCAATCACGTGATTCGATGCCCAAGCACCGAAACCCGGGTCCATATATCCGACTTCCTCAGGAGAAATCCCACCAATGAGTAATTATTGATGGAGTTCCACAAAGTTTCAAGAGAATGTACTTTATTTTTCACTGAATTTATGCCCTATTTTACGAAAAGATAAAAATGGTATCTAATTAATGTCGTGCTTCTTCTTTTCTGAGTTAATTTCTTAATATGCAAAATATTGGACTTAAATTGGCCATGTTTTTGTTGGACATTGACGATTTAAATCACTGGCTACTTGAATGTATATATTTATAATTAAATATGGCTTTGACGCCATTCAAAATCTTTTCCCTATCTTGAAATTGAATTGTATTGCCTCATTGTTATCGTTTGAGCGTTCATGGCTGCTACCTTACTGTATTGTTACGTGTGAGAGCGAAGATGAAAGTGTTCCTGTGGGAGACGGAGGGAGTTCCTTCCCTGTCGGGATGGCCATTTATTGCAACCGCAATGAGAAATGTGGCCGGCATATTACATGTGCAAATAATTGAAGTTTTTCCTGCTATTATTTTTGAGTGCCTTCGTGAAGCAGTTTAGTAAGACAAGCGCCCCCCCTCCCCCCCATCACCAAGGGAATCCCCCTCCCGTGGAGGAAATTATCCTGCGCATCCGGTTATTCAATAATCCTATTTACTTCTTGACGCCTTCTCTTCAAAGCAAATGGCCTTCAGGGTAGATCGAGGACTTCTTCGGCCAATGGAAGCTCTGTTGCAATTGTAGAGCCGGTGTGCTTTGAAGGTTAGAGATAAATTCCAAGAAACTGCGGGAGATACCGCAACAGTAACTTTTAACAGAGTCATACGCTAATATGAATTTCAATGCAACAATTTCAGAGTGTAAAAATCATTCGCTTTGACCGGGAATCGAACCCGGATCCCTCGATATCCGGCCGATTTCTTTAGCCAGTTAAGCTGGGTGTCCTCTTCAATTTCGAGGCGTCCTCAAAATTTCAGAGTTTAAGAGAACGCCTCAGTAGCTTAACTGGTTAAAGCACTCGGCCGGATATCGCGGGATTCGGGTTCGATTCCCGGTCAAGGCGGATAATTTGTACACTCTGAAATTGTTGCATCGTTAGAGATAGAATTACTATGACTCGAATCCAATATACGCAGCACGCTGTAGTGTACGGTACGATATGGTTTATTTTTAAAATCATGACAAGGAATATTTTCCAGGGTGCTGAACAACTTTACCATATTAAATCACTGTTACCATGGAAAAGAACCCTAATTTTTGACAAATTTTGACAAACTTAGGTCTATAACAGAGGCCAATCTCTTCTATTTCAATTCATTTGCTGCTGGAGTTATTGCACCAAGTTTTCTCTCTGGTGTCTTTCATTTGACTATTATAAGATGGTTGCTGGCCCAACGTCCACACAATTTTCCGGCAGAAATAAGTGGAAGACGGTTTGGTCAGATGATGTCGCTAGAAATTACACTCATTCGCCGTCTGGATTTCACGCCGCCAAGGAATATTTGCCTCTGGTGTTCTGCAGAAAGGACAACATGTGAGGCGTCGGAAGTATGGTTAAATCAGTTGTATTGGGCGGATATGAACATAAATCACGCGCATTAATTTAAAAAGTTCCTCAATTAGACTTTGGAGTACCAAACGGAAGTAATCGAGGTCAGGGTTGAGATAAACCGACTGGGATGGGTAATAGGTGACTACTTAGTTCGCGTTGCCGCGGTTCATCCGGCCGAAATCGATTTTTTAATCAATTACGGGCAGAATATTGGAGCCGTATTTGAATTCACGAAAGCCGGGGAGCATTCGTCAATGTGTCCGGTTGAGTGCCCAACGGCGTCCAATCATAGTGAATGCTCTGGGATATCGATCGTATTACGTTCATGGCGTGCATACGTCCGTGCATTCGCTCGGGCAGGCGCCCAGGAGCCCCTGGTCCGAGCATATCGCCCAAAGCGATTGTTTTTTATTTCCAGAACTCAGAAAACCATTCCAGGGTGGAGATAGGACAAAACAAAGAACGCCATTCGATAGATGGAACAATGGTTTTCGACGCAATTTGCTGAGTCCTACAATGACGGCATTCATAAGGGAAAGGCACAATGGCAAAAATGTATAGCCCTGGATGGTGACTGTGTATAGAAGCCTTAAGATTAAAAAATAAAAATAAGTTTCTATATATATATTATTTTTAGTAATAATTAAAAGTATACGCTGCCCCCTCATGTCGTTGTCTTGTGGGTGGGACTAAGAACTGTAGCAGCGCTTCGTCCGCGGGTCTATCAAGAACCCCGGAGATGATAAGGATTGATTGGATATCAAGTCGAGGATTATCATGTATTACTAATATTTTTCTCGTCTCTGGTTCCTTTCGTTGCGCCCATTAGTGGATAATTCAGCCCACCAAAGTGCCCACTTGGGTTTATTCTCCTTCTTTTCAACATCTTCAGCAGACGAATCTCTTCCCCCAAACCTAGAAGTTCATCTTGATCGGCCCTTCGGCTTGCATTCCTCTCCGTTTCTAGTCACGTCCGCATGGCTCTTTATCTCTCTCTCGGCTCCCCTGCCAATCACCACGGTCAATGTCCCTCCCCACAGCCCCCCCCCTAATGGGTTAACTCCTCCAAGCGTGAGATTTCATTACCAGTCGTCCTCATGGGCTGAAGTCTCTCATGTAACTACCCTCTAATCCACTCCCTTCCCCAGTCCCCGCACATTCACCTTCCCCTTGCATTTAACTTAAGGGTTCTGTGCGATTCGAGTGAGACTTACATAAGAAAACACATTGTTAAGGCAACGCCGACCCTGATAATACGATGCTTCAACGATAGGAATGTGATAAGCGGTGTTTTAAATGTTTCACCGATTTCCAAACTACTTGAACAAATATTATGTCATCCATTGCTTGTTTTATGTCCCGCATGTCTAGACTAGTTAACTACATATAGTCATCCACCGTCCCAGTCAAGGCGAATGATTTTTACACTCTGAAATTGTTGCATTGAAATGCACATTAGCGGATGACTCCGTTAAAAGTTACTGTTGCGGCATCTCCCGCAGTTTCTTTGGAATCAGTCTAATTCATGATCATTTTGCTCTTCGCTCTGATATAAGGACAAAGCCCACTCATTTTTCTTCACTGTGCAAGTGTTATCTGTGAGTAATGGCCTTCCTTTTCTTTGATCGTCTGTAAAGGACGTGTGACCTGTGTGAAGATTCATTTTCCACCACATAATTGTGTTGAATAATGACGGGCTCTCATGTCCATAGACAGCCGTCATTTCATCGCGAATTAGTCGGTCAGTGTCTTCGTTCAAATGAAGGAACCGAATCGCACCCTGAGCCTCTTCTCTTCCCCACCCCTGTGAGTTACTTCGTTCTGCCACTTCCTGAAATAAAAAAGAAATCAACATCAACGGCTGTAATTTACAACATCTACATAATTCCCCGCAAGCCGCCGTAAGGGCGTCTGGCGGGGGGTGCTAGGTCACCACCCATCAAAGAGAATAAAACCACATGCAAAACCAATAAATTCATGCCAATCTACTTACACTTACACGCATGTAAATACATATACTATCAACTAACATACACAAGCACCTACAAATAAACCTATTGACTACGCGGCATGTAATATTGTCCTCACTTGTGAATTAAATGCCTTTAATATTTCTTTAGTTACTTCTGTTTCTTACTATTATGATTCCTGATTGTCCGGGGAAGAATGAGTATTTGTACCTATCTGTCCTGGAATCTATCTCCCTTACTTTATCTTTGTGGTCTGATCTACCCAAGTAGTGTGGGGCCATTATAATTCCTTCAGTGTCATAGTTAAACTCGCTTGTTCTGAACCTTTCTAAAAGTCTTAAGCCTCGCTTGTTCTCTGCGCATCTCAATTGGCTCCCAGCCTAAATCCCCCAAAAGGCCTGTCCCACAACATTAAGTACGTAAAGACGCAACGTGCATTAAAAACATACACTTAATATGCAGGCTAAGTTTATCCAAATGTCTCGATTTTTCCTCAGTAATAATTAAAACTTGATACCATCCTGTCGTCACATCCGGAAACACAAACGCACCCGAATTGCATTCTCCAGCTCCACGCGCGTCTCACTTCAATTCGTCCCACCCTTCCCCTCCCTTCAGCACACTCCCCACAAACTCTTCCCTCCGCCCCACTCTCGATTGAGCCACTCGTGCCGTATACACTCCTCGCTCGCCATTCGACTCAAAGGACTCTTAAGAAAGGCTTGAGGACGAGTTGAAGGAAGAATGAATCATTTATTGATAATGGTGTGGGTTGTTAGGCAGACATGATCGCGGGTGAGGGAAGGAGGGATGTCGTGAAAAGAAAGCGCGGATTATGTGCAGTCCCTAATTAAGGGTTCTCGTCGATTTCTGCTCCGCCGCTGTTCCCTTTCTTCATTCTTAATACTCATTAAGGATTCATGCTCGTCTCCATGCTCAGAAAGCCTCTTGTCAGTGTTTGAAGTTGAATCTGGCCCGGTCATTAGGAAGGGATATCATGTTTCTGTGGAAAGGGACGCAATTAATATCGTTTAAATGATGAATGATTGATAGTAGAACTATTCCACTGGATAAAATTTATTTTACGGCGGGGTTTCGATTTATTACACCATCATCAGGTAAATAAATCATCGTCGAATAATAACTGTTATTCAGTGGAATAGCGCTACTATCAGTCATCCATTATGTTCGATTTAAACTATATCACGCTTGAAACTACTCAATTTGATCGTTTAAATTGTTTGTTTTTCCTCCCGTGACCATATTTAAACATCAGAAGTAAAACATGGCGTATCATTGGAGTAGTGTCATCACCACTGTCGATCTTATTAGCATGAGTGTGTGTAAAGTTGCCGGCTCCGTGAGAGAGTGGATTTGTCGTCGAATGCCGAAGAGCACGTGTTCACAACTACGCGTATCGGGAATACCAGAATAGGAAGTGTATGTAGAATGGATTAAGTATTTAGGCATTACCTCTCCTGGGAGAAACATTTGCGGAATATGTCGTCGTTAACAAAAATTCTGGTCTCACTACAAAATAATGGCGGAATAAATGAAGTGAGGTGAAGCTATAAGCAGAACGGGCGTAATGATATTCTCGAAACTATAAGTAAGTGGAATTGGAAATGTTTTGGCGGAAAACAATGAGAGCGTGCAGCGGGATTTTTCACTTCACTTTTGCTTTGAAAAGCTGGAGACGAACATTGTTAGAGTAGCAATGATATTGCAATGAGACAGTGGCATTTTGCAAAGAGGAGGGACTTACGCACGGAGAACAGAAATGGAAATATGGAGAAAAGTTTTGTGAAAACTTCGATGTGGTGCGTTGTTTTTTCATCATAATCAGTATTTCAATCCTAAAAATGGTTTACTGCAGCCCTCCCTTCTTCCCTATTTAGTGTTAATTCCCTCACCCTCTGATAGGTTACCTGTTTTACGTCCTTCTTAATTTGCCCTCTATGTACTTGTCTCTTGGCCTTCCTCGCGGGATATTTCCTTCAATTTTTCCTTCTGGTACTGTTTCTAACTGATCCATTGTGCCTCAAGGTATGTCCAATCCATTTAGTTCTTCTTTGCCGTAGAGCTCTCCATGTGGTCCTTTCCTCTTCTTCTCTTCTATATACTTCATCCTTCCTCACTTTGTTCGTCCATTTATTCTACAGCATTCTCCTCCAGCACCATGTTTCACATGCTTCTCTTCTTCGTTGGTCCACTTTTCCAATGTTTCATGTCTTCGATCCTAAGTGTGCCATTCCCCACACGATAGTCTTGACGAATTGCTTCCTTATTTGCGACCTTATGTTCTTTGAACAGTGTAGTTGCCTCTTCTCAACGAACGTCTTCTTTGCTTGGGCTATTCTTCGCTTGATGTCGGTCGAACTTCTTCCATCCCATTTTATGCTGCTGCCCAGGTAGATGAAGTTGCTCTAGTTTCACTCCTCGAATTGTGATATCCTCATTCAGCCTCTCTCTTCCACACTCACAAGGATTTTTCGTTTTCTTCTGGTTGATGCTCACATTATATTCCCGTAGTGCTTGGTCCATAGTATTCAGGTTTGCTTGCATCTCTGCTACTACTGTGACATCGTCTGCGAACCGCAGCATTTTCATTTCTGTTTTTTCTTACGGCTTCGAAACTTGGTTTTTGAACCAAGAAGACTGACGTGGTTTTGGAGTTGATTGAGATGTGGAGAACAATATAAGAAATAATAAGAAGAGGAAGCAAAACAAATGGTGGCCTAGACATTAATTGTGTGGGAGGAAAGGGCTTTATTGGGTGAAAGTCGAAGGAGGCGGGAAAATTGGACGCTAGGCACACCGATAGGCAATCGAATGCTGTACATTCTAATACATCGGTGGAGAGAATTTTGAGTAATTGAGCTAGAGGCAGGAAATAATTAGGTGGTTGGCCAGAGTGAACGTCTGTAGAAAGTATTTGTAAACGATGATTGGTTTGTTGAAATGCATGTCGTTTAAAGCATTGGTATCGTGTTCGCGTATGCCCAGGAGTGAATCGGTGTTCCACATGTCTCTGTACCCGTTAAGACAAAAATTTACCGAGGGAATATTCATAGCAACAGTAATAATGTATTATTTGTTCGACGAATGTCATCTTCTCTAGGAACTTCAAAACCAGCTTTCTTTCCATGCATTGATCTCTCCTCATTAAAACAAGCGCGGCCGCTCACCGCTTTTTCCTTTTAATTTATCCCACAATATTACTCCCTCGCCATTTTTCTAAAAAAATCTAATTATTCTATGCGTTGCTACGTTTCGGCCACTAATTGTTCTCCCTGTCGGCGACCCTAAGTGGCAACGCGGATGGAGCGGCTGGAAGACGTGATTGTCGGGGCAGAGAGATCCCAGGTCGCAAAAGGAGTCGATGCTCTTTTGGAGGCGTTTCGCGCAATCAGAGCATCCCTTCCGTCCGTCCCACTTTCGGTCAATCGGGGAATGTCGCCCGCTCCTGAACAATCGAAGAACACGAGTGAGCCCTGATCTCTCTTGCGGTTTCAGCCCGGGGACAATAAAAAAATATAATGCCATTCTTCTGCACACCTGAGGATTCGAGACCTTTTTGCGACACGCTTCGCTGATTCTCATCCCATTGATGCCTATTCTTGGACATTTCTGCTTTTTTATTTACCGTGGGGAAGGTTTGTTAGAGGAGAGAAAATAAATCGCTCCAATCAAGTGGTCGGTCGCATTCTTCGGTGAGTGAGTGTTTCCTTTGAGGAAGTGGGGAAGGGTTATTAAACGCTTGCCGAGTTTATTTTCTTACGCGCAAACTGTGCGTACCTGGAAACTTGGGTTTCACTTAAAGAAACCTTAATTCCTTTGATGACTTGTGGAAAAAAAGGCGACGAAAAAGTGGAGTTAAGAAAACACCTCGGTAATGGTGTCGACATCGGCATAAGTACCCCACGATCCACCAAAAAGGTGTGTGGCAGGGGTTGAAAGTACCAGGGGGGGGAGGGTGAGTGATAAGGGAGGACATGGGAGAGGAAGGGAAAACGGAAAAATACTCAACAATGAACATTTAAATAATCTGCGTATGCGTATAACCTGTATACATGCTGGAGGAAGTGTCACTGCCAAACTTAAAAAACGGAGACAGAGAAGACCCGAGTAAATGCCGACCGATTTCTCTCGCATCCATCTCATGCAAAATGTTAAGAGCACGAAATTGCAAGTCCAATCATAAAATTTCTCGATTCTCAGAATTTACTCGCAAAAAACCGACGCGGTTTCCAAAAGGGTATCTCGGTAGTGTTTTGGACCAACACGGTCAAAGTAGTAGGGACGTAAGGAGAAGAATTGCGCTAGGCAAAGAGGCTTTCACAAGGAGGAGGGAGTTGATGACAGGGACTTTGAGTAAGGATGTTAAGAAAAGACTCGTAAAAACTTTGATATGGAGCGTAGCTATGTACGGAGCGGAAACGTGGTCATTGAAGCAGGAGGATAGACGTAGATTGGAGGCTTTTGAAATGTGGGTGTGGAGAAGAATGGAGAAGGTGAAATGGACAGAGAAGAAAACAAATGAGGAAGTACTTGGTATGGTGGGCGAAGAGAGGGGTTTGTTGGGAGCAATCCTATGGAGGCAGGAAAAGTGGATGAAGGGGGTGTTGACCGGCAGTGGGATGTTGAAGACTGTGATAGAGGGTAGAATGTTGGGCAAAAGAGGAAAGGGAAGGAACAGGATAGGGATGCTGGACGGGATGAAGGGAGGAAGGAAGTACTCAGTGATGAAGAGGGACCTGATATAGAGTAGGATGATTGATTTTGTGTTTTGTTAGGAGTAATAAAATATTTGTTTGGTAGTTGTGTCCGTCCAAAAACCTACCCTAACCGGTAGATTACTTAAAAAAAAAAGAGGCTCTTTCGAGACCCAACTGGCACATTTCATTCGTGATATTTTGGTCGCGGGCGAATGTAATGCTCCTCTCGTTTTGAGTGGTGGTCCTCGAAGAACCACGAGTCCCAACACGCCGAATCCGTTCGTTTCCGTGTCTCCGGCAAAGTGGTGGTGCGATACTCCACCTCCTCCGGGGGTCCGTCACCCTCGCACCCTCCCAACACACACCGGGGAGTGTTCCTCTCCCCGGAGGAGATGGCATCTCGACTCCGGTGTGCTGAGCGGAACGCCCAGAGATGGATGGATCACTCCCGACGATCTCCATCAGGATCGGAGTCGTTTCACGGTTTAGCGAGTCGGAATGCGTGCGTCTCCCCATTGTCCGCACCCCCTGCGCCCCCGTGCGACGCAACGACTCCCCACCCCTCCCCGATGAGCTTGCCCAATGCAGAGGCGATGACGGAATCCTCGGATGATGGCGATCGGATTTGGATTCCTGATGTGCACAGGAAAGTCGGAAAGCCTAACTTATCTCGGGCAGGAACCTCTCCTATCGTCGGCCCATCTAGCGTTGTTTATCTTATCTTGGGGTGCTGACATTTGTTATGAATACCTATTCCCAACGCCGTGAAGCTCAAGTCCATAACGATCGAGTTTCCATCGAGTATTTCTCTTCTAAGTCGGTAGGGTTACGCAATTTTTTAAATGGAAGCTGTATCAGTTTATTTAAAACTTTGTAATTTTTTGCATAGAAAGAGTAAGTTGTTACGTTGGCGCTTGAGAGGAAAGTGAACACTTAAAATTCGGGCCATCGATTCCTGGAGCACCACAAAGCGTCGCAAAAACGTAGAAATGCCGTTGCTGAAGATTCATTTCACTGCGTGGAAATCGGTTCTCGTTTTGTGGAAAATACGAGGGTCATCCGGAAAGTAGTAACCGTTCGTGAAATAAGGACACAAAAGTAAATATTAACAAACATAAAAAATTTTATTTGAAAGAGGATACTTTAAACTACTTCTCAACATAATCTCCAAGCAAATTAAGGCATTTGTCATAACGTGTGACAAGTTTCTGTATTCCTGCTGCATAGTCCTTCGCCGCCAGCTCATTGAGATACGCGAGGGACCCATCTTGCACAAATTTTTGCATAATGCAGATGGTGTTTAACAATTTCATGAACAATTGTTCGAGAAACATTGGGAAAATGCTCACAGATGTCATCAATTGTGACGCGCCGATCGTTCCTCACGAATTCGTCAACTGAGCTCACCAGTTGGTCTGTAATGACAGACGGTCTCTCCGAACGCTCATCGTCGTGTGTGTTCCCCCTCCCCATGTTGAAGTTGCGACACCACCGCCGAACAGACGACTCGTCCATTACATTGTCTCCATACACCTCCTTTAATTGGCGATGAATATCACATGGGCGAACGTTTCTTGCATTGAGGAATTTAATCACTGCCCTCACTTCACAACTGGCGGCGTTCTCAATTTTTTTAAACATTGTAAACAATCACAGAAACAACACAGGCAATGCTAGCGTCACGCAACTTGGCTCAGAGAAGGCAGACAAGCCACTGAAGCTATCTGACCTCGTCCAGCGGCTACTCGCGTCGTCAGCACTTCATGCGGCACGAACGGGTACTACTTTCCGGATGACCCTCGTATGTCTCATGAATCTCCGGATCATTGATTATTTTTACAGGGAGTGTTAATGTTTTCCAACGTGACGTCAACCGGACTGTACAATCGATTATTCGTAATCGAGTGATATCGATGAATAAAATATAAAACCTTACTCACGTCCGCCATGCTTCATATGGACATTTAACTTCATGTGTGCATTGAAGATTGGTTTCCATCTTTCCATTGACCTTCTTCGCCTTCGCGGTGCCTCTCAGGTCAATAGACGTCAGTTGGATTCCCCAAAAGCTAATGAATAGCATTGAGCACGTATTGAACTTGTTCCGGAACTTAATTGGAAATCTGCGCAGGGACGAGTTGGTAGCGGAAACCTTCGCCGTTGTCAATGAGCACAACATCGATATTCAGAGGGATTCTCGTATTTTTCGCATTCGGAGAATTTATATCCAATCCACGACATCCCAGGCATCTCAACTTCCATCGGCTACGGTGGAATACGATATTCGCAAATTCTCAACAACCGACACCCAAAAATCACTTTCTCTTTGTGAATACGTTTCATCTGATGAAATGAACAGATATACATTTTTAAATTACATTTGATTTTAGAAAAGGGGCGGGGTAATACAGTGAGTGGGGTGCTGGACATAGCCTGAGGGTTCAGCTTCAATTCCCGGGCACGCCTTTTTGCGCACCATTGGCTCCACCCAAGCTATGTAATTTTTCTGGTACCACATTTTCCTGAGAAACCATAGCCGGCACGGGGAAAGGAACTGGTTGACCTTATTTTATTAGTTATTTAAGTAACCTGCACCCCACCGCTGGGGTGTGTGGCAGGGGATGAATAGCCACCAGACTAATTTTGGGCCGAATATTTTTACCCCTACCGCGGTCGAACAATGTTATTTTGATCCATTATCGTAGGTGGAAAAATGGCGTCTTAAATCTATCTATTCTGCACTTAATCTCTCCAATTTTATTGAAATTATACCTTCTACCTTAGTACGATGGGGAATGATAAATTTTCAACTCCACCGCTAAAGAGACATCCTGCCAATCAATGCAAGAGCTTCAATGTGTAATCTAATCATTGCTCCATTGAGTGATTCCTAACCTAACTCCTCTAATATTTTGTGTATGCTACTAAGTTTATCATAACAACGTTTTACAATTGTTCTGTAAGTTATGCTAAATCGGGAAACATATTGATACATAGCTATAAATAGTTAACGGTAAATTTTGATGGAAGCAGAAATTTCATTCATATTATCAGTTGGTACTGCGGTGAATTACTTACTTGTACTATAAAGGATGCATATTCAGTCACTACTGACTGAATGAGTCAGTCAGTAATGCTGAAATTCAGATTTTGAAAATGATGAAAAAAAAAAACACGAACAAGCGTGTCTCCCTGGACATTATTGTCTCACGTGTGTTAATAATTAGTCATAAGGGGATCGAGATGGTGCGGGGGATAGCGTACTGGCTTCCTACCCAGAGGGCCCGGGTTCAAATCCCGGCGGTGTTGAATATTTTTCAGAGGTATCTCGATCCCTACTTGAGGTGCTTTGTGGAGGGCACTTTGAGTGAGTACGCCGTCCGTCGGATGGGACGTTAAGCTGCGGACCCCTTGGCGCCTTTCGTAAAGAGTAGGCTAATGCCGACGCCGGGTTTCTCTCCTCCCTTCATCCTTTCCTATCCATCCCCTATGGCGCAAATGACCTCAGCTCTCGGTCGCCTCCCCTCAAAACTACTACTACTATAATTAGTCATAATATCTTTTAATGGTTAAGGCTTGATTCATCCGTTTAAACAATTGAAAACCTGTGTAGTATTGTAAAAAATCAGTGCACGCGATATATCGGAGGAAATGGTTGCAGCAATGCAACGGAGATACCCTTGGAAAAGAGATGCACGGCTTGTCTTTCAATGGATCACACAGCAAATCCTCCAAACTCGTGGGGCGCGTTTGGAAAATCTAGCAGAATGTGGACATTCCCTCTTCACATTGAAATTATTTTATTACAGCGGTAGGTTTGTTGCACAGGTAAATAACCAGTTGACTGAATAATATTTTTATTTAAATTTCATGACGAACTTAACTGTTTTATAATCTAGACGAAAAACTAAAATAATAATGAGAAGGTGAAGTATCGTTTAATGTAAAAACACGCCCATTTCAGCGGTCGTCAACCACAAAAGTGGGGGCTCCATGCGGCCACCATTAACAATAGAAATCATGCGGCCCGTCGGCCACGCGTATTGCATCTCTTCCGTGGAGAAATGCATCGTCCATGCACGTACGGACTGCATCATTCGATGCCTCCTTTCTTCCAGCCCGATATATATTTCCCGTCGCGTCGAACTGGAGGCGAAAGCTTTCTCGTAACTCCATCGGAATGATACGCCCGTGTTTTGTTTTCCTTTTCTCCTCCCGCCAAACTGAATTTCTCCCGCCGCGGAACAATTTCCTCCGGGGGGGGGGAGCGTTGGGGGGCGGGGGGGGGGGGGTTCTTGGTCGTCGGGAGAGCTGTCTGGTGCGGGGCGAGGGGTCCGTCGCCGAAGAGTGTTCTCGGGGGAGGAAAAGGGGACGTGACGAGGGCTGTCTCTGAACCCGGCGAACGACCCCATCTCTCTCTCCCGCCTTTCTCCGTACTCACTTGGCTCGGGAATGACTGCCTGCGGATGGGTATTTGAGTGTTCTGCTCAGTGGCTTTCCCTCGAAGTATTCCACTGATCAAGGGTGGGTTTAGGACGCTGCCCAACGGCAATTGTTATTTTCTACGCATCGCGAGAACTCCCTCTGTTTGTGTACTAAATTGTTTCCACCTTCACTTCTTCGAGACAGGGTGCGTTTAAAAAAAAAGGAATTAAATTTCCCGCGCCGTAATTCGGGGTGGAATTGTATCACTTGGAGTAGGTGGGGGGAGGGACGCTAAGCTTTTCCGCGAAACCAGTCTCAGTGCTCTCCAAGCTGTGGAAGCGGCAGGACGTCAATTATTGTAAACCTCTGCGCGCCGACCATGTCACGAAAAAAATGGTATCAACGATCGAGCCATTACGAAGTTTTGCGCTAAACTGAAAAAATCTCTAGAGGAAACAAACAAAATTATTCTAGAAGACTTCTTGTCGTTCCCTCGCATTAAGGTATCCCTGAAAGGAACCCGTTTTTCGTCAATGGAAGAGATCCAATGAGCCGTGACGAAGACCTTGCGAGAGGTCCCCGAAGACGCCTTCCAGGGAACGAACCGGTCATGGCAGAGTCGCTGGAAAAAATGTGTATAGGCCCAAGGACAGTACTTTGAAGAATTTTAAGTGTTTTTGAAAATCTGTTCAATGAATTGCTTTAAGGATAATAATTGCATTTCTTTTGAAACGCACCCTGTATGTCTCCATGACGACCCTATTTCCTTCCTTCCTTTCTCTTCCCCTTCGCTGCCCAATATTCTCCCTTCCATCACTGCCTCCTCCACATCGATCGCCCTTTCCAACTCTATCTGCTCCATCCACATAGTCTGCCCTATTCGGATTTACCCTGGCGCCTTCCTCTCTTCGCACAACCCGATGCTTTGACTTCCTCCCGCCGAAGCTTATTTTATCCATTATTCTTCTTCTCGAAAATCACCTATCAACGCCTATGGTTGGTACAATTGTGATATTATTGCAATGTATTTGACAAGGACCAAAGTGTGAATTGTAACTACAATCTTTGCAGGCCACATCAGAGCGGAATTTGAAAAAGTGGAATTGATCAAACGGATATTATTGTAGAGGAGTCATGTTTGGGACTGTGCATGAATGGCTGGTCACCCCCTGCCACACGCCACTGTGGACCGCTTTTGGTGTATTGTCTCATTGCGTTTGTGCCTTTCATTCAGGAGAAATCATCGCTATTCCATAAATATTAGACAACAACAAGAAGCACTTTTTGTAAACTTTTGTATTATTCATTCAGTAAAGTTTCTTCTGCAAAAATAGAAAGATAATGCAGGAGTCAATTTTTCAGCCCTTAAAAATGCAATAACAGCGCGCTGTTTAACTCGCGTTGACATGGCACTAGAACACGTCTCCATACTTCCGCTTCTCATAATACACAGAATAAACGCAACGACCTCAAACCTGCGCATGCGTGTTGAGGGGGAATGTTACTTCCACATGCCACCAGGAGTGCTTCTGAAGGTCATTTTGTTTGTGGTCTACAAGCATGGTCTACCCTCGTATTTTTATGCACAAGACCCGGATTTGAACACTTTTGTGAAGACCACTTCCTTCAAGTTGACACGGAAGTGCTTTGACCTGGGTGGTGTGAATGAAAATAGTTTAGTGGAAATAACAATTTTTAATAATCATTCCTTTCAACTATTGCGCCAATTTCCCGATAAAATGCTATCAAAATTAGTGAACTTCCTATCCCGTACTAGATTACTCCTTTTTGCTTAAATGCTTAGCTTTACTTTTCCACTTCTAGATGGCCCCGTTTTCCTCGTTTTCTTGTGTTTAAAATTCATTCCGTGCTTCTTGCTTTGTTCCTTCAAAACTTTTGATATTAACTCCTTTCATTGGCCCTCCGTAAATCATTTTGAATGTTATTTATCCATAGGAAAAGTTAAATTGATGTGTTTTTAAAATTGATATCATTTACATGACTATTATTCATGAAAAACTTCTTAATTTTAAAAATATATTCTTTAATGAAATAAAATTAAATTAACAACCGATCTCTTTGTCATCCAATTCATCTTCTACCACGGCACTTAAAAAAATTGTCTAATTGTAGTTCACGAAAATTGGAAACTGTTTACGGTCTGTTGTATTAACGTGTTAAAAAGTTACATTTAGGAAAAAATTGGAGAAAATAAATTATTTTTCAGGAGATTTTGTAAGCTCCGGATGCTTTTATGGTATATTAATCAATTTGAGGGTCATAATTACGTAGTCAGTCAACTCCAAAAGGATCTCAGCCAACCATTAATTCCT
This sequence comes from Hetaerina americana, assembly GCF_022747635.1. Classification (NCBI taxonomy): domain Eukaryota; kingdom Metazoa; phylum Arthropoda; class Insecta; order Odonata; family Calopterygidae; genus Hetaerina; species Hetaerina americana. The sequence goes on from NW_027287316.1 coordinate 82,571,007, forward strand.
CTCTGGCTCTATACACATTCTCTATCCTAACGCCCCAGCAATTCCTTCCCTTCCCCATTTCGCAGGCGTGCTTGTCCCCTGGTCTTCATTGGGGATCCCTCTTGTGTTCTTCCGATTAACTATTGCATTTCTATTCAGTCCACGATACCTGAAGATATTAATAATTTGTCGTTCCCTTCTTTCCGGCGCACGATAATTCTCCGAAGGTGATGTCTTTCCATCCCCTTTGTACTCTTCGCTTTTTATCCATCTAGCCTCATTTTTTTCTCTCCCTTTATTCTACTTTGGTCTGCTTTTTCAACGGCCTACATATATGTCTCCGACAATAAAGTGGAAACTCCGCGCGAATGCTTCCACGATATTTTTTCGTCTATAAAATGTAATAAAAAATTCCATCGTAATTTTTCCTCTTAGAGGCATTATTCACCGCGCGCTGGGATGCGTTTTCTTTTACCACAGACGCTCTTGAAGTCTGCGCTTTAAGTCGTGATTCCGAGAGGCGGAGACGCTCGGCAAATAAACCTACTTCAGTGTTAACATTTCAAACGACCTTTTTTGTTTCGTTTTCTCGTGAAAAAAAATCCGTTCCATTTCGGGAGACTCAGTTGTTGAATTGATTGCCGCCTCGTTAGAAAGCTTATCTTCTTCGAGGAGAGAATTCGCCTCTGCGCCCCTGGCGGCCCCCTTTGTGTGTGTCGTTTGGATAATATTCCACTTGAAGCCTCTTGAGTTCTCTCCCGCCCCGTGCCGTTCTAATTCCAGAGGGAGGCGAATAGAAATTGATCCCACTTCCCTCCTCTCGAGCGCCTCGAGGCGACGGCCTATTCTCCCGGCTTCACTGCTTCGCCCCATTCACGATTCTCACGACGCTACAAGTTATGCCCAAAAAAAGGCAGGGAAACAGGATGGAAGTGCCCCAATGTGTCGTCAAGGCCTGCGCGCATATATAACCGGGTCTGCCGGGAGTCAAACCAGCAATCGGTCACCTCTGGGACGCCCATTCATCGCAGGGGAGGAGAATTCACGGATTTTAGTGTTCACTGCAGTAACAACGAGTACTCGAATGTATTATCGTTTTGCATGACTTTTTAATGACATCTAAGGAGTGCTCCGAATACATTACGCTTTTCACTCTCTTAATATGACCTTAATTTTACTTTGCGATGAAAAGAACCGATTTTTCAAATTGACTTTATCTACTGTATATAAAAACCATAAACACAGTTATCAACCCGAAGGTCGGTTTTGTAGGTGATGGTAGAGATCACCCAGTACTAAGCCCTATACGGCGTGTGAAAATTCACACATCAGGGTAGGGGGGCCAGTTCCTTTCCCTGTGCCGGTTATGGTTTCCCAGAAAGACCTGGTACCCGAAAAATCACTTTAGCTTCTACTAGTAGTAGTAGTTTTTGAGGGGAGGCGACCGACAGCTAAGGTCATTTGCGCCATAGGGGATGGACAGGAAAGGATGAAGGGTGGAGAGAAACCCGGCGTCGGCATTAGCCTACTCTTTACGAAAGGCGCCAAGGGGTCCGCAGTTTAACGTCCCATCCGACGGACGGCGTACTCCCTCAAAGTGCCCTCCACAAAGCACCTCAAGTAGGGATCGAGATACCTCTGAAAAATATTCAACACCGCCGGGATTTGAACCCGCGCCCTCAGGGTGGGAAGCCAGTACGTTAGCCCCCGCACCATCTCGATCCCCGCTTCTACTATATATATATATATATATATATATATATATATATATATATATATGTATGTATATATATATGTATGTAAAAAACCATAAACACAGTAATCAACCCGAAGGTCGGTTTAGTAGGTGATGGTAGAGATCACCCAGTACTAAGCCCTATACGGCGTGTGAAAATTCACACATCAGGGTAGGGGGGCCAGTTCCTTTCCCTGTGCCGGTTATGGTTTCCCAGGAAGACCTGGTACCCGAAAAATCACTTTAGCTTGGGTGGAGCTGCAGGTGCCCAGAGTGCCTTGCCCGGGAATCGAACCTGGGACCCTCCGGTATATATATATATATATATATATATATATATATATATATATATATATATATATGCATATATATTTATATCGAATCTGTTCAAGTAACAGAAATATACAATATAAACTCTAGTAGCCGTAGAGTAATCAGGGAGATGGATAGTAAAACGGATGGATTTACAATGCGTTTAAAAAACCAAAGATACCCTGCCTCAAATTTAATTTGCAAATTTGAGGCAGCTTGCTTATCAGAGGATATTAGAGATATATTGTGGGTCCCGGTTAACTATGGTAGACCAGATTACGTACCTAAAATCAGAGCTATCTATAGAAGAATGGATTTAAAATGTCGTTTATTGCTCGTACCATTATAGATCAAAATAGATATTACAGCAATTGAGTAGGAGATAATTAGAATTCATGGCGTATATATTTTGTCAATATCCTGCATGTTATTTTTTGATTGAATAGACCCATCTTTTTAACAGTTCTATGGCATTATTTAAATATAAGGATCCTTTTATTGAATTTTGTTGCATGGGGAGTACTTTCTTTATTGTGATTAACATTTTCGAGAGCATGATCAAACTAGTCTATGTGTAGAGGTGACGTGATTTGGATTGGTGCCCGCATTTCTGGTGACCTAACGCCCCCCCGCCACGCGCCCCTGCGCCGGCTTGAGAGGCATAATGGAGATGTAGCGCTGAATGCAAGTCTATGTGGTGTCAGCAGTGACCATACTACATTAACTCTTGGGAGAGGACCAGCGTATTAATTCAACGACCTTGCTGTCCTTTTGAAAGGAGGTTTAACGGCGGAAAGAAAACAGAAATACTGTCTTCCGCCCGATGGCGAATTATACTTCCGAAACTGTCGTTTCATTGTTGGTGAATGTAAAATAAATGAAGTCGTTCGAGAGTTTCCGTTCATTCTCGCGATCCCTGGACATCTCACTCTCCCGAAGCGAACCATGATTATGTAAAACGCCCTAAATTTATGTTCGAAATGCGAGGTATCATTGGGGAACCCGTCTTCATGAGCAATGCTTATGTTCTTGTGAGGCCTTTCCAATCCAGATTACGTGCCCGTCAGTAAAGCCCGCACTCGAAATGTGTGGGCTCAGGCAATGGATGGGGGCTGATCCCGTTGGCGATGGGGGTGCCTCCGTGGGGAGGGGGAGAAGGGGGGGAATAGGGAAGAGAGAGGGGGGGATTGGGGGGGGGGCAGACAACAGCCGACACGGTCGTGAAACACGACAGTGGGGCAGTGTGAAAAAGGAAAGCTTTTTTGTGGAAACAATGACGAATGCATAGGAAAACATGGGCTGGGCCGTTTCATTTTTTTGTCTTTAATTCCTTGAAGTATCCTAGTCCCAAGGATTTTTCTCGCGCGCCCCGTAAGCCGTGCTGCCCGCTTCATTGGAAGACGGATGTAATAATCTTAACTCGCTTCCCTTACTAATCCATCTCTTGGTGAAAATAGAGTTTTGGTTAGTTGATGCCTTCAAGTAGTTTGTCTAAACGTGTTAATACATTTACAATGGATAGCAATGTCATTAATTAATAACATTTTTCGCTGTGAATTGTTTCAGTATTATTTCCCGGATTGAAATTTGTTTCTTGTGATGATTGCCGGGGAACTCTGGGCATATTCATACTTTTATTTCCATTTTTAACATTCTGGAACATGTATATCCAGTATTTTACATTCTGAGAAAGTATGAAAAATAACACGTAATATTTTTATCACAAAGTTAGCCTTGAAACTGAAAATAACTGCCAATTTTCAACCTTGAACAATTTTCTAAAAAATGTTTTCGCCAGCGGTTGTCTAAGTGATTGAAATTTAATGTACAGTAATTTAATGTATATCTTTCCGGATTCACACGTGGGATGCGAGAGGAATACTTCAATCTTTGGATTGAATGTTTGAAGGAATTTCATACAAAGAAAATGTCGAGTGGATTTCTGTTTTTTGGTACTCTGCTTTTTTCAAAATATGGCTCCATAGGAAGGGGATATCAACAAAAGTGGAATAAATGAAAGTGGTAACATCAAGTCAAATGTACTTATTCATGGAAAAGGTTTTAGGGAGGTGTTCCATCAATGGCGTATCATTCCAATCGATTTGGGACGCACGGAGGGGGGTGCAGCGAACCCTCACATTCGGCCACCCCTTCCTCAACCACCTTCCCCCGCCCAACCCTTTTCAGGGCATCGCAAACACATTCTCTCATTGACCTGGGTTGTCTGTCTTGTATATAGCTAACTGATAGTGATGCGGTGAGTCCAAATGAGCGCCCTTATCAATCCGCCATTGAAGGACAAACTGTTCTATTTTCACTTCTTCCAAAATGGCCTCAATGCTAAACAAAGCTGGTGCGGCACTGGACAATTAGAGTTTAACTTAAAAAAGTGCGTAGTGATAAATTTTTGACCGAATCCCTCCCGAATGCCTAGGGTATCGGGAACACCGAAATGGAATGCGTGGACTCCATGAAATACCTAGGCGTTACCCTCACTCACGATCTCTCCTGAGTGAAAGACATACGGGGAATATGTGGACAAGCTAACAAAAAATTAGGATTTATTAAAGGAGTACTAGGTAAATGAAATGAAAAGATCAAAGAGAAATGTTATCTTTTGCTGGTTAGGCCTCATTTAGAATGTGCTAAGTATATGCTAAGCATAAGGGATCCTCACGAAGTTGGATTGATTGCCGAATTGCCGATTTCCGATCGCGTAGGACGTAGAGGAGCTAGATTTGTAAAACGTTGTTGTTATGATAAACTTAGTAGCGTATCCAAAATATTAGAGCAGCTAGTCTGGGAATCACTCCAGGAGCGAATGTCAAATTATAGATTGAACCTCTTGAATCAATTGGAAGGAGGTCTCGTTAGCAGTGATGCTGAAAATCGTTCCACGGTAGGAGAGATCATGTCAAAACAATTGAAGATATTAGTTGTAGAACAGATAAATTTAAGATGCCATTTTTACCTCGAACGATAAGAGATCGGAATGACAATTTCCGACCGCGGGAGGGCCACATTCGGGTCAAAAGTAGTCTGGTGTGTACTCACCCTTTGCAGCGCACCCTAGCGGTTGCTTACTGGGAACTAAAAAAATACAATGCAAAATCTATTTAATGTTTCATTTCCATAGTTCAGATTCTTACCTAGTTCTCATTATGCATTTAATTTTATGTACCTGATTGAAGTTTGAAATTTCCTCTCGTTATACTCGTGGGTCGGTATTTATGGAGAAATACGAGGCCGAAGTCGTTTAGCAGTAAAGTTGGAGGAGATGGGATGTGGTGGGATGTATCCTGATTCGTATTTCTTGCAGATGGCCGAGCGCAGTCATCCATATGGCGGTCGTCGCTGGAGAAAGTTAGGAAGGAAACGCGTTACATCGGTCTATTTTTACGCTCTACATTTGAACAAAGCCATTTAAATGCTGGATGTTGAATGAATTTTGGGCCACGGGGTGTCCTGTCATTCCGAATGCTCGAGGTGGGCTGCACAATCCAGCCTCCCGGCCGGTCTCGCGGCCTGCTTCGGAAAGTGTTGCTCTGGCGGCATTTCTAAACTACGTCATTGCTATGCCACATGGAAAATGCCTGTTCTGAATTGACGGAGAATTGAATCAATTCGGTCCATTTAAAAATAAAACAAAAACTTAAATGATCAGAAAGAAGAGTACTTGTAACTAATGGAACGTCTTGCCGATAATTGTTAAGCTTCACGGATCAACCTTTGTCTCATTTCCGGGCGTCTTCTGCCCCAATTACGTTGTGGGAATAAGATAACCGGCATGGCATTTTTATTTGAATTGGTGAAAGGATTAAAAAAAAGTAAATTGAATTTTAAAAAATAATGGAATAATGATAACAACTGAAGTTAAATAATGGAGGGAAAAATGAGAAATCTATTTAAAAAAACAAATGGGCTCAAAAAATTATAACAAAAGTTGCTTTAAAAAATTTAGCCATGACGTTAACAATTAATCATTATAACAGTCATAGTTTGGAGGGTTTTTTAAAATGTTTTCTTTTTATTGTAATTTTCCCCAGCTTGGTGATCGATGACTTTATGCTTAATGAGTAATAAGCTCTCTTTCGCACTCCTCCCCACCCCCCGCGGTACTTATTAAATCGCGAAGTGGTCACGCTTTTCCCTGAGGTTTGCCGGTACATCCGCGGGGGGCCGCGACACGAGCGCCGCAGGTATTACTTCAAGTGTCAATACGCGTGCTCACCCCTTCCCCCCAATCAATCCGTCCCCCCCCCCTCCTTTGCAGGGGTGAGTGACTCGTGCGAGCCCCCAACCCCCCTCCCACTCCAGCGCGTGCGATGGGACGGACCTTGGTCCACTTCCCGGCGATTGACCGACTGACGACTGGCCGAGCGAGTCGCGCCCGCGGCGGTGCGGCGGCCGGGGCGAAAATAAACGCGGCAACTCCAAGGTCGCCGCCCGCTGTCGCTTTTCGTGGCCCCTCTATCGGCTGTTCCCGAGCGCCCTCCACCCCAATCCATCCCCTCGTGCCTCTGCGCTCCGCTCCTCTCAGCATCCCATTGTCTAATCCAAGGGAATAAGAGAGCAAGCGACGGGTGAGTGCCCATGGCGTTCGCAAATTGACGTCACTGCTGCGGAATTAACAAGATGTCACCTTTCACCTTTAAAATTTGGCGATACGAAAAATCTGCGCCGGCTAAACTCGTCCTCTCGAAGGTCTTTGGACGGACGACCAAAAGAGAAGAGTCGAGTGTCTGCTTGCGAAGACCTTTTACGGCATCGCGACGATTCCCCAACCCCCTCTCAGTCCCAACTTGGCACCAGCAGACTATATCCTACCCCCAAAAGTGAAATCCTCCCTCAAAGGACAACACCCTAGGGTACCCTAAGTCAAGCCATCAAAGCCAACGCAAAGACCACCATGGGACCCTAAATGAGGCCGTCATAGAAGCTTGCATACGTATCCTTAAGGGTACCTTCAAGAATCCGCCTACCGGGGAGCATTCAAGTCGTGGAGAAGCCGCCAGGGCAAAAGTGCGCCGGTGTGGCGAACTGTGCCCAAGGGATGTACTTCAAAGATATTTGAGACATTATAGAAATGTCTTACATAACTCTTCTCTCTTTCAGATAGATTTCCCGATACTTTTTATACGAAGAATGTAGACTGAAGAATCGAGTTAAGAGTGCATCAAACCGTTATCTGAATACCAATAATTCGAATCTGTTTCGGAAACAGAGTGAATAATCCGTAAGCCGCGTTGCATTTAAAGTCGAAACCGTGACGAGACAGAGGGAAATCGACTCCTTGAATCGAGATTACCTAACCGATGTTCTCTTCCTGATTTCCAGCACTCCCAAGGGGGGTTTCCAACCGGTGGGCCGAATGCAGCCAACAGGGAATCGGGCCGATTACCTCGACTCAGGATAGCTGAATATATGACCAATTTCTTCCATAGTGGTGATCAGCTGTTTTCAAGATTGAAGCAAACCTAGAGTAACTTTGAACCCAAAATATCTGGCGAGCACCTTTGAAGGTCACTGAGATCGTCAACTCTTCCATATCGAAGCAGATGCTGACGCGATGAGAGCACCTCAAATACACGGTCAATTGTCAAACCATCTCTTTGCTACTTTTTATCACTCCATTCGAGGGAGGTTCATGTTATTTAGATGCGTATATTTTCTGTTTCCGTTATCGCTAAAAGTATTGTGATGTAAGGTAACCTACTTCATCAAAAACAGATGTACGTTTCACGGTTTTGCAAATGTAACAGCGAATATCACAATAGCTAGTTGCCGGAGACCCAATGAGCCGCCTGTGCTTGGCGGATCGTCGAGCTGTGAGTATGGTGCCAGTTATGTCAGTTTCTGTTCCCCTTGTTTTTACTGTCTTGTGGAAATTGACGAAATCACGGAGCAACGACACAACATCAAGTTTTTTGGCAAAGTGCGGTAAAAGTCATCAAGAAATTACTGAACTGTTGACAGCTGTTTACGGTGATAATGCTTTGAATAAAGCATCCGTTTTCAAGTGGATTAAGCGTTTTAAAGATGGCCGACAAGACGCCGTGGATGATGATTCAAGGCCGGGACGACCTTCAACAACCTGTGCCGACGACAACATTGATCGTGTGCGGTCCCTTGTCCTTACCGATCGTCGACAAACTGTCCGAATGATATCTGATGAACTTAATTTAGGAAAATCAACAGTGCACACTATTTTAACCGAGCATGATGGATGGATCCTTCGCCATGACAATGCACCTGCGCATTCAGCATTGATTGTTCGCCCTGTTTCTGGCAAAAAATTCAATCAACATCCCCTGCAACTTTTTTCTATTCCCAAAATGCAAAAAAGTGATGAGGAGACATCACTGGGAAGATGTGGACACAATAAAGCAAGAAGCGACGAGAAAACTGAAAAGCGTAACTGCTGCCGAGGACTTCCAAGGGTGCTTTAAACAAGATGGAAAAGAAGATGGAATAATTACATAGCCTACGAATGGAGAGTACTTTGAACTGGGGGCAAAATCGATCGATTTTGCAAAGTAAAGTTTTTATGACCTCAGTTCGTGTATTTATTGGACTGGGCAGTAATATCCACGGACTATTTACTGCTCGTCAGTTATCTACATGATACCTCGCAATTCGCCGAAAGGGCGTTTCGCGAGGGATTCTAGGCCACCTGCCACGAATGTACAATCCCACTCATTACATGGAACATTACATCACGTGCAACAATATTCAACAAAACGATACGTTTATTCAAACCATGCGGTAGAACTGCTAATAAGATAAATGTTACCATGGTGTTTATCTTAGTTTTCCCCGTCTTTTTAGACCCTCATTGCTTTCTTTCGTTTTATTTTCATTAATTCTCATTCCAGTCCCTTCGCATTCTCTCCCATTGCAAGTCCAATCGCCGCCAGAGAGAGTCTCGGCCGCAGAATGTCGGACGCGTGGTTTGGCAAATTTTTCCTTCTTTCGGATCACCCTCTCTCGCGCACGTCTGCTGCTATCGATCGCCTTGCTTTTGCCTTTGCATTCGCCCGCAGACTTATTTCGCAATTCACGCTCACGTGGTATCCAATACTAATTCGGGATAATCATTCAGATTTTACGTTAACTTTAGATTAAATCTGGTATGAAATTCGTTGTCGTCACATATTAAAGTTGAACGCTATCGATCGGTGAATGATGAGCGAGCAATCGACTGGCGACTAATCGATTGCTTCGTTGCCCAACGTCCTCCGAAGTTGTCGTCGTCGTGAACCGAAGAAGTCATGTCACATGTCAATGGTGTTAAGCTTGAAGGAGACCTGCGATTGATGTTCTTTGGAAGGTTCATTTAGCCAATGGCGACAGTTTTTCTTTTCCTTATTCATCAGGATTGCGAATTTTAGTAAACAGGCATAGGCAAGCTGGCATGATATCGCATGCGCGTATATTGCATACATTGGCGGACCCATTTTAGCTGATGGTATATGTATTTGCATGCGTGTAAGTTATAAAGGTTTTTGCATGAATATGTACGCCACTGTGGGTGTAGGTTTGCATGAGTTTGTTGGTTTTGCATGTCGGTTTATCCTCTTTTGCGGGGGGTGACCTATTATGCCCCACCAAACGCCCCTGGGGCGGCCTACGGGGTATTATACAGATGTAGGCCCCTTGATAGTTGAGTGGATGTTGACCGAGGGATTTCGGGTTTAAACCCAGTTGCGTATCTCGAAATACTTATTCAGTTCGTGATCGACTGTTGAAGATTGATTACAGAAGGTAGAATATTTGAGAAGCAAGGGATGGGAAGGAAAGGTAGGACATGCAGGGCGCCGCTTTAGCCCTTGCGGCTTTTCCACGACTCGAAGGCTCCCTGGTTGGCGGATTCCGGAAGGTCCTTTAAGGGTACGCGTCCAAGCTTCTTTGACGGCACTTTAGAGTCTAATGGTAATGTCCTTTGAGGAAGAGTTTCACTTTAGGAGGAATAGGGAATAGTCTGCTGGTGCCAGGTCGGAACTGTAATGGGGTTGGGGAATCGTCGCGATACCGTTGCAGAAGGTGTTCGCAAGCAGAGACACTCGACCTTGCTCCTTTGGTCGTCCGTCCAAACACCTTCGGGAAGACGAGTTTAGCACAGATCTTTCGCATCTTCAAATTTCCAGTGATAATGGTGTGTTCGCTGTCATCTTATCAATACCACTGCGATATCTGCGATCATGCGGACACTTAACCGACACGATCGGAATTCAGCACTCCACGCACACGTCGGGAATAAAATGCCACCGATACTTTATATGCAAGCCTTGTATATACATGAGACGCCCTTTGGCAGGAGGAATGCGCGATGTACACAGGCGCTGTGATTCTGATGAATGTTATGCCAATAGGTGTCTATTTTTTGTGTCCGTGGCATTGTTGATAAAATAACATAAAAACTACTATATGGCTTAGGAATGTCTATCATTAGTCGGGAGATGTATCCGGTGTAGGCGATCAAAATATCAATTTATAGGACCCAGTGATACCCTCCGCGTGAATCCTCTTCTTAGGGAGAGAATGACGCAAGTGCCCTGCCAAATCACTTTCCATTAATTTGAATTCCGGTTAAGCCTTCTCCTTGAAAATTGTCATTCGATCGCCGATCCTGTTTGTTGTCGGAAATAAAGCTATGAATGACTGTAATGTCTTGCTCCGTTGATTTGTCTCCATTTTGTCCGGGAATTCTTTGGTCTAACCCCCGGCTACCACTTTGCGAGGCGTCATGCACTTGGAACTGCGACCGCAAATATTGACTTCGGCGTTATATTTCCACCATGCTGGTGAAACCGCGTGGCTGCTCCTGTGGGGGGGGGGCGGAGGGAGTGGGCGGCGTGGGTACAGGAAGGCGTGACTCGCGACTGCTCGGCCGATCTCTAGCGCAGTTATGTGACTTCACTCCGACTATTAAGCGATCTCTACGTCAGCACAGTGGTAAAGGCGTGACAATGACGAGTACAACTCCCTCCCTCATTCGTTAAATACAAGATAGTCTATGCTTGGGTGCAACAAATGCTTCGCGCCGGGAAGAAAAAAATACAATTGTGACTGCTTTCAGGACAAATGAGGATTTAAATCGATCTGGTCCATGAGGTTCGCAGATTTGGTCTCGGGAAACAGCATCGCGGTCTTAACTCCTCTCTTTTCGTTCCCTTTAGTCCAATCTGCCCTTACTCCCTTTCCTCAACTACGAGCTTTCTTATCCGTAAGAAATTTCGCTCCTTATTAAAGTTTTCACTGATATTTTATGTGGAACATGATTTAAGGTTCTTGTCGCCAAAGCATTCCTTTTTGGAGGCATTGCTTATACATTTTGCTGTTATTTTTTAATGCCCTCACCCCCGTGCTCATTTCGTTTAAACAAATCATAGTTGTGTGAATCGTTCTATCTAATCTAGTTCATACCTTCCACCTATAATATCAAATGAGTTCAAAGCCCAGATGTGGCGTGTGACCTCAAAACATAAATCTGAAATACCCCAAATGAGCATCGGGAGGGCCGAGCCTCGACTCCGTTTGCGGAGCTGAGTGTTGTTTACCGTCCCTTTGAAATGTTTTCAATCGCCGCAGCATTTCCAAAGCGGCTAATGATTAGTCGAAGTCACCTTGATTATTTATGAAAGGCGAACATTTCGTGGGCCGCACGGTGACAAAATAATCCAAAATTACGAATTCACGGTCCACGCACCGTACACATTCACAGTCATGCACGCACAAAACCCTCAAATTCACCCCATTTTAATTCGACTCACTCACGATTCAGCTCAACTCTTCCAGGAGGACACAATCAAAAGATTCTCACTCGAGACTTGGTGCGAAGTGAATGGAAAACAACCGAAATTACCTTTGCGCTTCCATTTATAATGCATTTTGAGGCAGATTTGCGCTCCTTCAAATATTTCTCCCAAAACGAGACCCAACTCGATAAATCTCTCTCTCTCTAAAATCTGCAGAAACTGCTTTTCATGGAAATCTTTTGAGCCGTTTTCGAGCGAAAACTTTGTTTCCCCGCACGCATTCATTCATTCGTTGCTTGTATTTGAAGGGGAGGATAAAAGATTCTGTTAATATTTTATGAGCAGCAAGTGTTTTACATTTCATTGGAGTTTATGACCCACGGACCCAATATGTCTTTATCTTTTTAAATGTTTGTGTTCGTGAGTGAGTGCGTACTCGTCGCATACGTGTCGCACGAACGACACCAAAGGCTGCCCAGGATTGAGATTTGGAATATTTGACGCAATGGACGCATTGGTCGTTCGAAAATGCATTCATCGGGCGAGCGAGAGGACGAGGCGAAGGAGGGAAGTGCGCTCCGGGAGGACGCCCCGGAATTCCCCGCAACCCTTTCCCTTCTTAAAGGGCGACCCCGGCAAGGTCGATCCCGTCCGCATCGAAGACCCAGTTGCAGGCGGTAGACGGAGAGAGTGAGTGAGGATGGCGTAAGGCGGGGGTTGAAGGGTGACGGGGGGGGGGTAGCCCGGTGGGTTCAACGACCCCCCTTTGGGCTCTTCGTTTCCGTCTCTCTCTCCCGCGCCATTGGGGAACCCCCCCCCCTTCCACAGCCCGGCCCCGTCCCGGCCCACTAGGTCTCCTTTCCCTCCCCCATCGATTTTCCCTCTGCTGCGACCTTTCTCCCGCGAAGCACGAGGGGGCGGATTTCGAAACTCATCCCTTCCCTCCCCCCCTGCCAAGTACCCACTCCCCCCCTCGGAGGCGGTGGTGCGGCCGTAAGGGATGGCAGCTCGGGTGCGGGCGATATTTTGTTCTCATTCCGTGCGCGATATAATTGCGTCGGCGAAAGTGGCGCTCGCAACGAGAAGACAATTGGCGAGAGGTAAGCGAAATAAGAGACTTGAGGAAAATATTTTTTTTAACTTGGATATGTTAACGCCCGCTTGTCATGTCACGATGTCACGTCATCCCCAGGTCACACGTCATCCGTTGCAGGTGTCACGTCATCCCTCCACGACGTGACACCTCCAATGCCCCACTCTCTTCCCTATCGGTGTTCCTCCTCTCTCCTCTAAAGTATACCTGCTACACGTAACAACATACTACATCACTCTTCCATCTCCTTCGAATCACCCCAACCTCATCCACTCTCTCTCTCTCTCACCCCCCCATCCTTCGGCTTAACACCCTCTCACTGTTCCCCTCCCGTATTCATTCTTTCCTTCCTCCACGTAACAGGAACTCTTGAGAAGCCCTCTCGCTTTTTTCTCGGAGCTTAATTTTGCGTGCCTTCCCTCAAGACGTGCTTCGAGACGTGACTGATATTACTCGCACGAATTCTCAGCACGCCGATGTTCCGCCTGATATTGTTGATCAAACTAATACGTTTTTTTAACTTTTACCCATTCACTTTAAATAATGAGCAATCGTAATTCCAACCATCATCATTAGTATTTCAATCCTATGATTGGTTTACTGCAGCCCTCCATTCTTCTCTATTTAATTTCAATTCCCTCACCCTCTGATAGGTTCCCTGTTTTACGTCCTTATTAATTTGCCCTATGTACTCGTCTCTTGGCTTTCCTCGCGGGATATTTCCTTCAATTTCTACTTCTATTATATCCCTAATCAATCCATTGTGCCTCAAGGTATGTCCAATCCATCCAGTTCTTCTTCTTTGCCGTAGAGTTCTACATATGGTCCTATGCTCTTCTGCTCTTCTATGTGCTTCCTTGTGCCCCATTTTGTCAGCCCATTCAATGGAATTTTAATATCTAGTCGTAATTTTCAAGGCAGCATTATTCTTGTGAATGGTTAGCTTTCGAAGTAGTAGTGGTAGGATTGTGCCTTGTCAAGTAATCTCCACTTAACAAAAACGCTCAGGTGTTGAGATCAAATCTTATCTCCAGATATATGCTCTTATGGAATGCTTTTTGTTTTAACTTGACTCATTCAGTCTGTTTTTGATCGCTAAATTCTATGTTATCGACTCGGATTTCGCAGCTCTGATTGAGTGAACCTCTGTTAACTTGAATGAAAACATTCCTGGCGAATCAATTCTCCTGAATGAATTGCATTGTTTGCCTCATGGTATTCAATTAACTATGGAATTTAATATCTTCCAGATGATTAATCAATTATGCAGCATGGCTTCTTCTGTAATTACGTCCTTTTTGAATACTACAGGGTTCCATTATTGAAATAGAAAGAAAGACTCGTACTTTTCCACAGGCTGTGGAAAAGTACGAGTCTTTCTTTCTATTTCAATAATGGATATCAATTACTTCCACGAAGTGAAGCCTGAAACAATAGAATATATTCACTACAGGGTTCGTCCGGAAAATAAGTGTAATGACTCCTGGGCTGGGCGCGCCGCTCCAGGCGCGCCCAGCACCGCTCTGACGGGCTGCGATTGGAGGGGGGTATGTTGGCAAGCGACTCTGAAAAAGGCAGTCGGCTCTGAGCTGTGGTGTAGTGAGGAGCTCTGTTAACGCGAACCTCCACGCTCGACCCACGTCACGGAACGCGATGCCGAAGTTTTTGGAGCAGCGTTATTCCATCAAATTTGCGGTAAAGCTTGGGAAATCGTCTACCGAAACTGTCGGTATGATTAACCAGGCTTACGGGGAGTCAGCCATGTCCAGAAACATGATCTTTCGGTGGCACAAGATGTTCGTGGAGGGCAGAGAAGAGGTCGACGACGAGTCTTCGAGAGGTTCCCGATGATGCCTTCGCGGGAGCGTTCCAGGAATGGGAACGCCGCTGGAACAAGTGTATCGACTCACAAGGGTCCTATTTTGAGGAATATTAGCTTAAGATATGTAAAAGTGTAATACTTTTTTTTCCTGAGCACAGTACACTTATTTTCCGGACGAACCCTGTAGGTCAATACTCATCATTTGGGAATAATTTCCGGCAAATCTACATACCTTTGATACTTTATTGGGCGAAAAGTTAACAACGATGTATTTGACGATGTTAATATCGGGAAAAAGCTCAAATGGCTCTGATGTGTGCTCCTCTCAGGAATAATTCTGATAGAGAAACGTTTTAATGACTCATACAGCAATGAATGAAAAAACATACGTTTATTATGCATTTCCATTGTTATTTTATTATTATTATCAAAATATTGTATCACAGATACCTGTATATTGCATCATTGTTCGTTTTATTGCCTAATTTTGAATCGCGAAAAATATTCTCGGCTCTTCGCTGTTCTAAATTCATATTTTTTACCTTAGTAATATTTGTTGTGCGTTCGTAACCACGTGTAATTGAAAATAAAACCGCTTGCAAAACACACAATTCCATGCCAACACACACACACAAAATCGTACACATTAATGCAAAAACCTTTATAACTTACATGTATGCAAGTACATACACTATCAACTAACACACACATACACTTGCGAATATACCTTATGTCTACGTAATGTTTAATCTCGTCCTCACTTGTCAATAAAATGTCTTTTCTATTTCTATAGTGACTTTGGTGTATTAATAATATGACTCCCGATTGCTTGGGGAAAATATGAGTATTTGTATCTTATCTGTACTGCAATCTATCTCCCTTATTTTAGCTTTGTGGTCTGATATACCTAATTAGTGTGGGGCCATTATAATTCCTTTGTTGCCATTGCTATAAACTCGTTTTTTCTGAACCTTGCTAAAAGTATACGTCTCGCTTCACTTCGCACAAATGACGAGCCTATCGTCCAAATCGCACATCCGTGGAAAAAATAGTCTCCCTATATTTTTGAACGAATTCCTTCCATATGCTAGTGCTGTTTCTTCTTAAAGGAAGCCCTCTTCGTCTTTCACATTCTGCTTGCGTTGACTAACTCTCCTCTGTCATCAGCGCCTCTTCTGTCTGAGTGTCAAAACTCTTTCCCTCGTCCCAGTGCGCCTTTCTCTGGGAGGACGACCAAAAGAGCACAGTCGATAATGTCTGCTTACAAAGACCTTCTACAACGGTATAACGACGATTCCCCAACCCCCTTGCAGTCCCGATTTGGCACCACCAGACAACTATTTCCTATACCATATAAGAGTGTAATCCTCCCTCAAAGGACCCCACCCTTTGGGACCCTTACCCGTACCCTGAAGAACCCTCCGTAATCCGCCCACCAGGGAGCTCACGGGTGGTGGAAAAGCCGCTGGGAAAAGTGTGTCGACGCTCAAGGGAAGAAGTACTTTGAACAAGAATTTCGAGGCATGAATGGCAATATGAAGGCAGGAATGAAAATATTCCCCACACGTTTCATGCAAACCATGAAAGCAGTGCGATGGGATGGCGATGGCGGTCCATCGCCGAAGCGAAGGAAACAATTTTCAAACAAATCGAGGCATGGGACGAGGTTGAAAATGTGAAAGGTGAGCGAGGTAGAAGGGCAAACAGTTGAGGGAGGGAACGACCAGAATAGAGCAGTCAAAGGAGATTTCACGTCAAAAAATGAATATTTGTTGGCATTAAAGAGAACAATCCTTGGTTCACGCAAAAGACATCACCTCGGCAATGATGCGCCGAAGTATATTGAGAAATCTAATGGCCCCACACTATACTATAGGTAGATCAGACCACAAAGATAAAATAAGGGAGATAGATTCCAGGACAGATAGGTACAAATACTCATTCTTTCCCCGAAAAATCAGTAATCATAATAGCAAGAAACCGAAGTCACTTTAGAAATATTGAAAACATTGAATTTACAAGTCGGAGCAAAGTTAAACACTGCAAAGCTGTTAGGTATACTATCAGGTGCATGTGTATGTAAGATGTAGATTGAGTGTTTGCATGTGTGTGGGGTATAAGTGTTCTTGCATGAATGTATGCCATGTTTTTTTTGTGGATATATGATTTTGTGGTTTTTGCATGCGGTTTTTTTTTCTTTTTCTTTTCTAAATTACGTGTGGTTGCTAACACCCACCGACACACGCCCTTGCGGCGGCTTGCGGGGTATTTAGTAGATGTAGATGAAGAAAGTGGATGAGCAGTTGATGTAAAATTTAATATGGATTTCTATATTCTTATCTTTCTCCTTCTATTTCGGACACTATAGAATTTACCGCCCGTAAGAATTCATTTTTTTCACGTTGTTCCCAGAGTCGGGCATGCTGAATTCATCTAAATTTATAATTTGATTCGAATCCGAGAAATATTAAGAGAGGACATTATGTGTAGTGTATATTATTGTATCTGTATAGCCTAACTGCATGTTGCATCTGTTTATTGCATTTATTCTGTTATCTATAAGGCAGAAAATAATGGAATAACTTATATTCTATTCCGAAAATGAAGCACAACCATTAATCGGTGGCCAACAGTGACTAATGATCCATTTGTTAGTTTAACAAGAGTGAAAAAGAACTATTCTTTGTTGAGTGAAAAAATTCCTTCTCTCAATGAGTTTCCCCGACGTCGAGGCCCGGCCAAATCCTTTTCTCGCTCCCGAAAACGTTAAATTCACGACATTTTGCCAAAACCCTTCGACCTGTTTTTCATATGCTATGCCATATAATGCGCCAAAATTAATCGCTTTTTTGATGTGGGATGTGGAGGACAATTCTACTTGATGGGGATCCAAAAGGAGCTATTTCTATTATTGCAACTTGAAAGGGTAACTGGGCACACGCTAAACTTGGGCGTACTTGAAAGAGTTTCGGGGATTGTCAATGTAAATGACATTTACATGCATTCCTAGAGAACATAAACTTTCTTCCTATTGCCCATAAACTTTCTTCCTATACCCCGTTCACCCCTCGTCCCTCTCCTCCCCCCCTCCCTCCCACACCATCCCCTCTCACTCCCTTCCCCAAGTCCCCACCCCCTCTTCTTCCAGAGAGATTTCCTTCATCTCTATCCTCGCGAGTCAAGATGAGATGAACCCTCCGCCCACGATTTAATGACGCCCACGGCAAATGTTTAAGGGTTCCCGGCGAACTTTTCCCCTCACTCCCGCTTTTACGACCTCTCCAATGGCCCAGGCAGGAGCGCGCGCGCGCAGATTATACGGCGCATACATATATACTCGCATAAAAGAAGGATATCGTACAAAATAAGGTCGTATCTTTCATTTACATGGCGTGTGAGTGAACTAGTGGGTGTGCATGTGTGTATTTTCGTTTTTACGATATGTTTTCTTTCAAGAAGTGAATATACTGCCGTTTGGTGCCGAAAGAACTATATCGGAGTTAACACTGTTCTTTTTTATTATTTATTGTTTCCCTAACTGATGTGCAAATAGTAATAGTTAATTTAGGGGAGGCGACTAACAGTTAAGGTCAATAGAATCATTACGAATGGATATTAAGGGTTGGGAGAAACCCGGCGTCGGCATTAGCCTACTCTAATAATGAAAGGCGCCGAGGGGTCCCCGCAATTTCAACGTCCCATCCAACGGACGGCGCACTCACTCGAAGAGCTCTCCGCAAAGCTCCTGAAGAAAGGATTAGGATTCCGCTGAAAAATGCGTGTCGCCTAAAAGATACGAACCGGGGTCCTCTCTGTGGGATACCAGTACGTTAGTCGTCGCACCATCACGATTCCCATAAATGATAGGCTCTGACACTACGTGAACATGTGCGTTGCCTTTGCGATCTCTGCAGGATTCTCACCAAGGCTAACGAAGGAGTCGAAAGCCAAAGTTACAAAAATACAAGTATTTGACGCTGTAGCCAAGTAATTAGCGAGAATATTGTGGACGATTGCCGAGGAAGTTTCTGTGAATGGTATGACTGCGTTACATCCACTTTGATTTTCGCATTTTCGCCATGTTACAGTTCTTAGAAAATTTTCGAGCGCGGTGGAAGTGAAAAGACAGTTATGGACATTCTTTTATTTATGAATAAATGGATGGAATGGTTATCACTGGTTCTGATAGTAATGTGACATCAGGAGCCAATCTAGATAATTAAATATTAGAGGTGGATGGAAGTAGCCGAAGATAACTGTTTGCATATCACACGAAGTGAAGAACAGATATATGTTAATAGGAGGTGGTAAAATGTTGCCAAAGGACTGAATAATTCATCCGTCCTATTTACTCTTTAAAAAGTTATTTTTATCATTTAAACATGACTCGCAG
Organism: Hetaerina americana; assembly: GCF_022747635.1. NCBI lineage: Eukaryota > Metazoa > Arthropoda > Insecta > Odonata > Calopterygidae > Hetaerina > Hetaerina americana. The sequence continues at coordinate 82,590,099 of NW_027287316.1, forward strand.
TCCAGGTCGCCATGCATGTACCGTCGGCCAATGATTGAGTACTTGTATTCGCCCTGGGATTGTTCGTAATTTGCCGGTATTGACGTCATTTCTGCTTAACGAGGAAAGCGGAAATAATATATGTATTCATCGCGTAATTATTTCCGCGGCTAGTCGCCATTTACACACATAACTGTGACGGAATGGATTCAATTGGCCAACTGAAATCCACCGATTGGTTGGGGGCGGCCGAAGGCTTGAACAGCCGTCTCTCTCCCTCCCCTTAGGATGCTCCTCGCTTCTCTCTCTTTCGTGGCTGGGGTAGTCTAAGCCCGTCTAAGATGGGCTCCGGACGCTTGAGATTGAAGAGCGCGACCGTCTGCTCCCGCCGTTGGTGGGGGGGGGGGGGCGATTGGCGGGAAGGGCGCTTCTGTTATTGCCCAGGGATTCCATTCTTATCCGCCCCCTCCCGAGAGCGAAGATCAAGGCCACGCCCCTGTCGCACGCAGCCCCGCCAGCCGACTGCTCTCCATTGCAGATGGATTAAATATAAAAAAATAATAAAATAAGATCATCATCCTGAAGGTTGGCTTGGTTTTTAGAATGTTGAGGCGTTGCAACGGTACCATCCTCCCCCGTGGTTTACTCTAATATTGGCCGTTTGTGAAATAACATTTTTCGTGCACCTCGAAGAGCTTAGACATTTGGCAAATAAATGAAAAAAGAAAGGGATGTGGATGTAAAAATGGTCAGGGTGGTATGGAGTATACGTAATCGTTAGCGTTCTCTCTTCAAGTGAATTGCTTGACGGAATAAACTAATGAGTTGTTGTTCACGGTGGACGTCAGTTGGCATGTACATAAATGATAGATTCGTGCTTACTCTATCTTCAGAATTATGCAATTTTTTTATCTCCAAGGTTAATTTTTCTCGAAGGGCATTGGGGATGTTGACCGGGGCGTGAAAGAAGGGAGAATGCCTGCGGGGGAAGGAAGGGACGACCTTCTTTGGGGCAGAATCAATCCGGGCAGATGTTGCGAAGAGTCGAAGTCGAAGGAAATAAGGTGTAGGAAGATGGCAAGGGATCTGCATCTACACAATACCCCGTAAACCGCCGCAGGGGCGTATGGCAGGGGGTGTCAGGTCTCCAGCCATACATGCAAAATCGCAATCCCATTACCTCTACACACATATTAGTTTGATCACGAACTTGAAACATGTTAATCACACGAAAGAAAGTATTTGCATTCAACACTATTCAATAAAAAGGTGCTTATATTCAAGTCATGCTGTCAAACTGTAAAAAATAAAAAATATTAAATTATTAAATAAAAAAGTAATATGCAGGATATGGACAACATAGACAAACTGCCAATTATAATTATCTCATGCATGATTGCTGTCATATCTATTTTGATCTCTAATGGCACGAGGAAAAAAGACATTTTAAATCTATGCTTAATCAAATAGGCTGAGTCTGTCATTGTCATCGAGCTACATTGACTTGGCTAATAATTCGTTATTAATACCTCTCCAAACTATCCTCGTACTCTAGTCTTTCCATTCTTTCAATGATTCGATTTACCTCATTGGTGTCCTGTCCATCTGTTTTAAGTCCCCCCTTCAATCTCTCGACCATCTTCTGCTACCCGCAACATAGGGTCGCATTCCCTGCCTTTCACAGTCTTCTCGGAGGGAGAGCGTTTTGTGTTGCATGTTCATGTGGTGGTGGAGTTACGCATTCTTGCTTCTTGTGTCCTGGCTTGCGTGTTGTTGGGTGGCTTTCGCGCTGCATCCTGGGGTGCAGCTGTTTGTTGGTTTATGGTTTGTGTTGGATGAGTATTGGATGAAGGGATTGTTGCATTAATTTGTTCGCTGCTGTGGGTGTAATTTTCCACGTTGTTGTTTTGCATGTGATATTGTTCCTTTTTACGGTTGGTGACCTAACACCCCCCGCCACACGCCCTTCAGGTGGCTTGCGGAATATTATGTAGATGTAGAATGATTACTTACTCTCCAAATCTGAGTAGGTTATTGTGTTCTTTTTATTCTGACTCGAGTTTTGAAAGTTGTGCCAATGTTATTTGAGGTGGAAGTTGAGAGGGCGTGGTCCATGGCTTCGCTCGCGTGGCGCACCGTAGCTCACGTGGTGTGGCGATCGGAGCTCCGGGGAGAACAAGGCCCAGCAAGAGGGAAAGGGTTAACTGCGCAGTGAAACCGAGCCGTGAATGATGGATGAGGATGCCCGTCTGGCTCTCACCCCGGCAGAGATCATTTCGACTCCCTCACTTGACGACCTCCCTCGCGGTTACACACGGCGTGCGGCTGAGGCAGGCGCGTCTGCACCCGAGCCGCATTCAACCCGCACCCACCTTCACCGCGCCTCCCTCCCACACCCTCCCCCAATTGTGTCACTCGAACGGCGAACGTAGGAGTTATTTCTCGAGGCCTTTGGTTATGCGCGGATCATTTAGTGTCGAAATGCCCACGACGACTCCCGGACGAATGCATTCCGTCACTCATCTTACTTTTTACTGTCACGCTCTTTTTATTTGTTTCCCTTACGGTCTCTGTCACGCAATCGTCTCTTCCCGTGACGCCAGCAGCACGGCCATTACTGCAACCCTCGAGCCACGTCCTAAATGAAAGTCTGGCATTTTTCTGAGCACGGAAATTTACGTATGGTGCAGGGATGCATTTTGTAATATCCATCGCAGTAGGAGCTACGTAGATGCGTTTTCGTGAAATGCGCGCTCACGGTTCTCGATAGGTTTGCCTCAGAGAGCCTTTTGTGCGAGGCAAAATCGTAAATCTCTGTATGATTCGCCTTCAACAATGGTTGATTTCGTTTGCTATGACAGACATTTTGCATGTAGCTATTTCAGTGAAGTCATTGCATTGGGTAAAGGCAAACCCTACCTCTAATAGGCAGATAACCTACAAGGTTTGTATAAAAAGTGTCGGTATCGATTTTTAATTCTGACGTGAGCGTGAAGTGTTGAATTCAATTCAGACCGTCCGTTGCTAAGTGTGAGCATGATCGCGGATATTATCGCTGAAAATTTGGCGCTGCGAAAGATCTGCGCTAAACTCGTCCCGAATGTCTTTGCAGGTACAAAAGAGCAAATTGGAGTGCGCCTGCTTGGGAAGACCTTCGATTAGGATCGGAAAGCATCGCGACGATTCCCTAACCCCCTTACAGTCCCGACTTGACACCAGCTTAGTCCTTATTCCCAATAAAAGTGAAATCCTCCCTCAAAGGACAGCACCATTGGGTGTCACCTCTAAGTGTCGTCGAAGAGGCTTGCACGGGTACCCTTAAGGACCTTTCGGAATCCGCCAATCAGGGAGCCTTGGAGTGGTGGAAAAGCCTGAAAAAGAAAAAAAAAAGGACAAAAGTGTGAAGCCGACGCTCAAGGGATGGAATTTGAAGAGCAATGAGGCATTGCAGCAATATCTGAAATAAATCTATTTTTCCGGAACTTTTCTCGATACTTTTTATACAAACCATATATGGTGATCCCCGTGCCTAACCGTAATGAGAAATTTCATCTAATTATTCGCGGCGACGGCAACACTTGCTGAATTTTTAAAACCTCAAATGACTGCGCAGGGCCTATACCTTCATTTGGCCCTAAACAATAAGTATTTCCAGCCTCAGGCATCCTTACCCATCCATCAACTCTCTCACTTCTTCCATCTTTCCATCGAATTCGAGGGCATCCCCCTCGTAGCGTTGGATGGGTATGCCTTTTGTGAGAAGCGGAGACCGAAGCGTCCGCCGTTCGGTCGGCCGTTCTCCTTACCGGCTCGCGTGTCTTTGGCCGATGCGATATTCCCTCTTGGCCACGGACGGCTTGAAGGGGGTGAGTGCGCAAACACCCCACCGCTTCCCCATCGGAACACGAGAGAACAAGGCGGGACTCAACCCCCCAACCACCCCGCCCCCCCTCCTCCAAAACCATCCACCCACGTAGGCAGACAGAGAGGCCGCGGCCGCGAGTGGTACCCTACTGCCGTGGTTGAATTCAGATGATCCACCGGCGGCACTCCTGGGAACCATACCTATTTCATTGCCGGTGAAAACGGTCACCCAGCAACCGACCATCTGGTGTCCAACTATCTGCTGGGTCATCTCTCTCAAAGGTTGATGCTGCCACCTTGGGATATCTTTAAAAAATACATGTGAAATTAAGTAAATTCCTATTGCCAATAATAAGAAACTAATGGAAAGAGTGTTCGATGGTTTCCGGCTCAACTTTGTGCGGGTTGAATGCACTACTAGTTTCAACGCTTAGGCGTCATCATCGGGTACAAATTCACTCAAGTTGCACTACATTTCAACCCGGAACTGATGAACCAAATGGACAAAGGAAGGAGGACGGACAAGTGGGAAGAGCTGGAAATCTGAAAGAATTTGAAAAAGGGTCGTTTGGTAAACGAGTAATTGTTTGAACACCTCTCCCCAATCCTGGAAGCATCCCTTTCCGACACGGAAAGACCTAACTACCCTTCCTTCCCCCTCCCCAAATGGTGAGCCCAACCAGTCGCCTTTCCTGACGCTAAACACCCCTCTCCTCCCTTCCATCGACGCTAATCACAACCCCTCATCTTTCCTTCCCCTCCCCCTCTCTCACCCACCCCATCCCCTGCAAGAATGACATATAAACGGACCGCAACTCGACTAATTTGTACCTGATGATTAAGCATAAGTATTGAAACTAGTAGTACAAATATAAAGAACAGTGGAAAAATACATTGTTCTTCATTCTATAGAAATAGTCCAAGTTTCTTATTATTGGCTGTCGGAATCAACCTAACTTCAAATTCACAGCCATTAGCTCACACGTCTGATGTCTTTGTAAAAAAACGCGTTTGCATGAGGAAGGAAAATGGCCGGTTATAAAAGTGCACTCGTCCCGGCCTCATTCCAAGTGGGTGCGTCGGAGTAAATATTGGATAGATTTCGGAGATGCGGAGTATTCTGGCGAGGGCCTGTGATATGAATGGGAGAGAGAGAGAGAGAGAGAGAGAGAGAGAGAGAGAGAGAGAGAGAGAGAGAGAGAGGGGCGTTGGGGGGCAAGAGATGAGTGCGTCTTGATGTGCACGGTTAGATTCACCGGGAAATGGAGAATTATGAGAAATGTTTTCCACTATGGTGTGTGTGGTCACGTTGAATGCGAATGACTGTAGAGGCAGTAGAAGCAAGGGAGGAGGGAATGGGGCGAAGGAGGAGACGACAGAGGGCGTGCGTGGCGGAAGAGGGCACATGTTGGGAGCAGAGGAGGGTGCGTGGGGAAACGTGCGAATGGAGCGGAGGCGATTGGCACGAGGGAGGGGAAGCGAAAAGGAATCCCAGTCCCAGAGTAACCTGAGAATCAGGTGTACATGTATTTACAAGGCATGGGCCAAAAATAAGTGGAATAAATCTGGGGAAAAAATACATTGCAGATGAAAGTACAAACAACTAATACACTCCATATGAGTACCCTTAATGTATCGGCACACGAATGCCAGTGCCTCCGCCAGTCGTGGTATGCTTCGTGTAAAGCATCAACAGGGCATTTAAATCAGGTGCCGCGTCATGGCCTCAATGACATAATCCAGTGGTCCAAAATGGTAATCAAAGGGGTTGTAATTATTTTATTGCGTTTTCTAAACTTTCTTTAATATATATATGTATATATATATTTTTTTTATATACATTTGGGTTTAGGAAGGGGAGAGGTACGCGTGATGTCATTGCAGTAATGAGATTATTAATCTAAAGGAATATAGAACACAACCAGGAGGTAATTGCCTGTTTCGTAGATTTCAAAAAAGCATTTAATAGAGTGAATTGGTAAAAACTAATGAGTATATTGAAGAAAATAGGAATAGATTGGAGGGAAAGGAGGCTAATCCGCAACCTGTACATGTCTCAGACTGCTCAGGTGCGGGTGGGGACCGGGGAGTCCAGATGGGCAGTGTTAGGAAGAGGTGTAAGGCAGGGTTGCCCATTATTACCGTTCCTGTTCAATCTGTATGTAGATGAAGTGATTAAAAAGGCATGGGATGAACTGCAGGTAGGAATGAAAGTGGGCAGGGAATTCATGAAATCAGTTAGGTTTGCTGATGGCCAAGCTTTAGTTTGTCAGTCAGCTAAGGGGTTGCAAGCATTGCTGAGTGAATTCGAAATTCAGTGCGACAGGTATGGGATGAGAACAATATTAATAAAACAAAGGTTATGCGATTTTCTAGAAAGAAAAAGGCTAAGCTAAACATGAAAATAGGAGGGCAAAAACTGGAGCAGGTAGAACAGTTTACGTACCTCGGAAGTGTTTTGGACCAACACGGTCAAAGTAGTAGGGACGTAAGGAGAAGAAATGCGCTGGGCAACGAGGCTTTCACAAGGAGAAGGGAGTTTATGAGAGGGACAAAGAGTAAGGATATTAAGAAAAGACTCGTAAAAACTTTGATATGGAGCATAGCTATGTACGGTGCGGAAACGTGGTCATTGAAGCAGGTGGATAGACGTAGATTGGAGGCTTTTGAAATGTGGGTGTGGAGAAGAATGGAGAAGGTGAAATGAGCAGAGAAGAAAACAAATGAGGAAGTACTTGGCATGGTGGGCGAAGAGAGGGGTTTGTTGAGAGAAATCCTATGCAGTCAGGAAAAGTGGATGAAGGGGGTATTGCCCGGCAGTGGGATGTTGAAGAATGTGATAGAGGGGAGAATGTTAGGCAAACGAGGAAAGGGAAGGAGCAGGATAGGGATGTTGGACGGGATGAAGGGAGGAAGAAAGTTCTCAGAGATGAAGAGGGACCTGGTGTAGAGTAGAATACTGGATTTTGTGTTTTGTTAGGAGTCACAAAATATTTATTTAGTCGCTGTGTCGATCCAAAATCCTACCTTAACCGGTAGATTACCTAATAAAATTATATATATATATATATATATATATATATATATATATATATATATATATATATATATATATGTATATATATACACATATAACATTATTTACATATATACTGTAATATAGCTCGTAGTTCTTCCAGTAATTGCTATAAATGTGTTATATGTGTCACTGGGAGTGTTTGCTAATGTCTTGTTTTTTCCATTATTTTCAGGTGAGTGCGTCCTCCTGCCCAAATATTTCTCTATCAGCATATGGTTCAGAAAGTGGTTATCATGTGGTGAGTTTAAATTACCCATTCCATAAATCCTGTACAAAACGTTGCACTGTTTCAGGTTTCACACATCTATTTCCATTTTTTATAATGGTGGAGCATGGCTAGGTTTCTGATTGTTTGTTTCATTTTTCATTAATGCCACTGTATTTTTTTACGATAACAAATCAAATTCTTTCATAATGCGCCAGTGAAAGATGCTAAATATTTAATTAACCTATTCCATTAAGAGACTTGATGGAAGTGTTGACTACAGGAGTCGATGTGTTCATTAATATTTAACTAATATCTGCGTCATACACTACGTATTGTTACTACAGTGACTGCCAGTCATTGTCTGTATTTCGTTTTGGTTCATTTTCATATTTTATTAGTCCATCAATTATATTTGGCTCTTGCAACTATAATGGCGTAAACTTACTCCTTCTGTGCTAGTTGTACAAGAAAATGAAAACATCAAATATCTGTCGATGCACGGCTTGAAACACGTGAGCTGTACAGCATTTTCAATTCGTTATGATAAAAGATTGATTGCTGCGTTGCTGGAGTTGTGTCTTCCCAAGGGATCGATTGCGCCTAAATAAGTTCGCCTTCCGTTCAACTCTTGTATTTGATGGCATTTAAGGCGCATGTGCGTGAGGTGGTCCCTAATATCGGCGTCACGTTTGGGAAGTAATGGAAAACCCTTCCATTGTTACCAACATGGGGAAACCACCTGTTTATTACTCCATCATTTCTTCATGATACTGTTATGAATAAAAATCTCACCGTTGTATAAAACGAAATTTCCTTACGTCATTTTCCTATCCCCTGCTTAATGAGGTGCATGGTAGCAGTATAGATACTCGAGGCGAACATTTCATTTTACATTAGTATTTTTGGTACCCTGCAAGCCATCGCTAGGGTATGTGGCAGGGGGTGAATGCATACTAGACTAATTTTTACCCGAACATGACCCTACCGCGGTCGAACAGTGTTACTATGAACCTTTATCGTTCGTGAAAAAAATAATATCTTAAATCTACTTCTTCTACACTTAATCTCTCTAATTTCATTGGCACGATCTATCCTATCGTACCGTACCGTGATTTAACCTTTGCCCCGGGATTGATTCCCAGCCTAGCTGCTCTAATATTTTTGATACGCTTCTAAGTTTATCATTAGAACTTTCTAAAAATCTGGTTCCTTTAAGCTGCATGCATTCCAATTCGGCAATCAATCCAACGTTGTGATGATTCCATACACTCGCAGCATATACCAAAGGAGACCTAACCAGCGAAATATATCATTTCTCTTCTACATTTTTATCACAAAGTGCTTACCCATCCGATTACGATCCAACAGCATCTTTAAGGAACCCGGTGTTTTCACTGCCGGGTTCTTTAGCACTGAAAATTTAAAAACCGACATACTTCAAAAGAGTTATACAACAAAATAATTATGAGTGATATGATATCGAAGTACTCCAGGTAAACTTACTTTCATGTTCCTCCACCGCCGATAATGTCGAGTTTTGGAACTGAAAGCGTATCGAGAATACTGTCCGATGGCCCCAGAGTAATACACATATTTATTGCCCCTGGTAGTGATGCTGTTTGCCCCCCCCCCACGGTTCCTCCGGGAGGCCTCCGCCGTCGCATCCGCGCGCGATGACTCGCTCGCCCACGTGACCCCCTTTCATAGCGACGCCTCGAACTCTCTCCCGATATCGAACGGCGGTCGCCCGAGGGCAGCGGAGGGGGAGAGGCGCGCAGGCGTGGTCCTACAAACCCACATAACCCTTAAAAGGGAAAATGGGCGGGGGGGGGGGGGTGAATCTCTCTCAAAAGAGCCGTCCCGTGGGAAAACAAAAGGCGGGCGTGACGCGGGTGTGTATGGGGGGGGGGGGAAGGGGTAAGGCGGGGGAGGAGACGGACCCCTTGCGTGACGGGTCCCCCTTTCCACTTGCGGACATGCGTTTGTTCAGCCGTCAACACTCGGTGGTCACCAGTGCTGGCATTTCCTCCCTCCAGCCAACCCTCCAAGTAATTCATTCATCGGCTAACCTCTTCATAAGGCCGCCATAGTGTCCTTCCATCGATATAGGCATAAATACTCCGCGATCCACCAAAAAGGAGTGTGGCAGGGGATGGGCCAAGCACCAGATGGGAGGGATAGGTGATAAGGGGGGATGCAGGGGGGAGGGGGAAAGGGAGAAATATTCAGTGAAAAACCGCAAACAATACGAAATAGAGTCATCTCTTACTTACTTAAGTACTTTGTATGGTGGATAAAGAGAGGGGTTGAAGACTGTAATAGATCGGAGAATGTTAGGCAAACGAGGAAAGGGAAGGAATAGGATAGGGGTGTTGGACGGGATGAAGGGAGGAAGAAAGTACTCAGGGATGAAGAGGGACCTGATGTAGAGTATGATGCTGGATTTTGTGTTTTGTTAGGTGTCACAAAATATTTATTTAGTAGCCGTGTTCATCCAAAAACACACCTTAACCGGTATATTACCTAATAATAATAATATTCCTAATCAATCCATTATGCCTCAATGTGAGTCTAATCCATCTATTTCTTCTTTGCCTTAGAGTTCTCCATATGGTCCTATAATCCTCTTCTGCTCTTCTATGTGTATACTTCCTCGTTCCTTACTTTGTCTGTCTATTTAATCTTCAGCTTTCTCCCCTTCAGCATCATGTTTCAAAGGCTTCCATTCCCCGCTGGTCCACTTTTCCAGTGTTCCAAGTGTGATCGCATATTTATTTATTTATCAACTTAGTTTGGTGAGGTGGAGACTTATAGTCTCCTCTTCCACATAACCCTTACGTTACAGACATTACAATGTAGCAAATCACATACAATCAAGCCGTAGATGGAGGAAAATCCACCAAGGTGGGTATCGAACCCGCGACCTCTGGGTTGGTAGGCGAGAACGCTATCCCGGGACGGCTTAGAAAGCGCCGGATTTCTCCCCTGGCCATTACACTCTCATAGACTTGAAGCATCTCAATCCATTCGATTGATCGAGGGGGATAGGCGTCAGGATTGAACCGCTCTGGCGGGAGGGAGGGACTGGGCGTGGGAGTGTCGTCGCCGTGCGTCGGAGGGGCCGGCGGTTGGGGTCGAGGGATCTGCGAGGACATCGCTCGGGCATTGCGGAAGAGGGCTCGCGGGTAATGACGCCGTAATGGAGGACATAATCCATGGGAAGGAGGAAATGGACCATTTACTTCTTCCACCATTCATGCCATTCAGGACGCGGACAATGCATTGCATGTCGAGAAAGACGAATGGATTATGTTTGAATAGGAGCGTGTCCACCGGTTGACGGGGCGTGCAGGGGTTCGACATATCGAATGTGTTTAATGCCAACACGTGGCTGATACTCGTATATCACCAACCTTAGCGTATATCATTGGCTGTTGGAGTGAAAAAAGGGTCACCGGTCATTATCCGATGAGTACTTATTGAACGCGATCGCTTGTAGAAGTGACTCCGTCGATTGTCGCCGTGGCGACGCGATGCAGGCGTCCTAAATGGGCTGTAGATCGTAGGCTCTCGCAGCTGTTGAGAGATGCAGAGGTAGTTCTCGGGCTGGACTGCGTGAGAGACATTTTTGGCTCAACGTTTCTCTCCCGTTGCAGGGAGCGTCTTCAGGAGCGAAGTAAATTTATGCTGGCTGATCCGCCGGTATTTATACCCGGTTGAAAGGACCGAGAACCGGGTATAAATACCGGCGGATCAGCCAGCATAAATTTACTTCGCTCCTGAAGACGCTCCCTGCAACGGGAGAGAAACGTTGAGCCAAAAATGTCTCTCACGCAGTCCAGCCCGAGAACTACCTCTGCATGCGTCCTAAATGGGTTGTTATTTTCCGTTGGCTAGAGGTAAATCCGGTCTTCTCGCGGAGAATTTCTACGGGGGTAGGCTGAAAAGTAATGCACACATGCTTGTAGACCACAAGCAAAAACAAATGGCAGAATCGGCCGAATAGTACATTAAAATACAATTCTTAAGTTTCAATATCATATATTTATTTTTCAACGTGGTCCCCGTTGAGGCTAACACATTTCTCCCAACGTGTAACAAGTTTTTTCAGTCCGCCACTGAAAAACTCTTCGTTTCGCGCGAGGCGTGTGGACGACCGTTGTCATGTTGCAAGATTATTGGAGCCGGGCTGCCTTTAACTCGACATATATGGTTTGCGATACGCTTTTGAGTGATTTGCTGGTCATTTTGAATGAAATCGTCGACGAGTTTGCGATGTTTATCGTCTGTGGCAGTGATCGGATGTCCCCTGCGTGTTTCATCAATAATTATGGCTTTTCCAGGGTCGCAACCACGGAATTTTACTACCCATCGATTTCCAGTATACCTATCAGCAGCATTATTGCTATAAACAGCCTTTAAACGACGATGAATATCAGTAGGAGTCATTTTTTCAGCAGTTAAAAATTCAATAATAGCACGCTGCTTAACTCGCGTTGACATAGCACAAGAACACGTCTCCATACTTCCGCTTCTCGAAATACACTGGATGAATTTGACGACCTCAAACCTGCACATGCGTGTTGAGGGGGAATGTTACTTCCACATGCCAACCAGGAGTGCTTCTGAGTGTCATTTTGTTTGTGGTCTACAAACATGTGTGCATTAATTTTCAGCCTCCCCTCGTAAGAACGAAGATTTAGCATCTCGTTATGGTTGGATATCGTAGGTTCGCAGGCAGTGGGAGCGCGACCATCACACATACGGCACAAACTGTTGGATAAATAAATACAAATCGCACGAGTTAAATCTTGGCACCGAAGATATAATGAATCCGAGCGCCGCATTGAACGGCCAGACAATAGAAGAGTGATGTTAATCGGGGCAAATCGATCGTCGTAATGAATCGCTATACCCTCGAGCACAATTCAAGATGACAGGGAACATTTCGACAAATTGAGCTTCCCTAATGCCCTAATCACAAACTTACCTAATGGTAGGCGACCTAGCATCCCCTGCCACACGCCGTCGGGTAATACGTGAATGAACTGTGAACACCATAGAAACTTCGGAGTGTACCATTGGTGTTATATTGAAGTTATGCATTGCAACCTCATGGCGATTCTCGTTGTTCTGTGAAACTATGATATATCAAGATTATACCTTTAAGAGATGTTTACTCGTTGTTTAGGGTTATGTCTAATTTGGAGAATTTTTTAAGGTGCTCGAAGATTTTGAATGTTTGTGATGAAAATTTATGAAAGCATAACAATCATCATCATATTCTCTTCATATAATTCCTCGGATTAATGAATGTTAAAATAAACGTGATTATGAAGTCGACGTCACGGACGCGACGATAACTTTTAAACGCAAATGCACAGAAACCCGTAAAATAAATGTACTTAAATGTGGAGGGAAAAAATTATCTTGAGCGTTTTAAGATTTCAGATGAAACCTCGGGGTTAGTTTGGAGTTAATTTAAAATACATGTAAAAAATCATATATTGCCAAAATATCCCAGGACAAGGGCAATGCGTAGATGTAGCATGAACGTATGTAGAATTTAGAATCATGTAGCGTCAAGGGTCAAAGGAAACATGGTTCGAATGCCTCGGAATGCGTCCGTCTTGTGTTAAGCAAGATGGCTGTGTCTCTTCGAAGCTTCATATATTTTCCATCGCGGTCTGATTGGTGAAAAATGCTTTCATTAACTTCTTACTGCGATCATTAAAAGGGGTGCGCGTTTGCCCATCATCACCAGTGCTATTCAACGTATATGTGGAGGAAACGATTAAAGAGGCTTGGGAGGAACTGGAGGTAGGAATGAAAGTGGGCGGGGAGTTCGTAAAATCAGTTAGGTTCGCTGATGACCAAGCTTTAGTTTGTCAGTCAGCCAAGGGGCTGCAAGCATTGCTGAGCGAATTGGAAATTCAGTGCGACAGGTATGGGATGAGAATCAATATTAATAAAACAAAGGTTATGCGATTGATCTAGAAAGAAAAAGGCTAAGCTTAACATTAAAATAGGAGGGCAAAAACTAGAACAGGTAGAACAGCCCCCGTTAGGGTATGTGTGGCAGGGGGGGAGTATACACCTCCTTTCACAAGGAGGAGGGAATTGATGACGGGGGAGTTGAGTAAGGATATTGAGAAAAGGGCTCGTGAAGGCGAACTTTGATAAGGAGCGTAGTTATGTGCAGCGTAGAAACATGGTCATTGAAGCAGGAGGGTAAGCGTGGATTGGAAGCTTTTGAAATGTGGGTGTGGAGAAAGATAGAGAAGGTGAAGTGGACGGAAAGGAAAACAAACGAGTAAGCGCTGGATAGGTAAGGGGGGGAGGGGAGGAGATTGCTGGGAGAGATGATAAGGAGGCAGGAAAAATTAATGATGCCCACTTTATCGATTGGCATAGGGATGTTGAAGACTGTGATAGAGGGGAAAATGTTGGGCAAACGAGGAAAGGGCAGGGATGGGATAGGCGTGTTGGACGGGATGAAGGGAGGAAGGGTGAAATGTTGAAGAGGGACTTACTATGGTGTCGTATATCGATGGGATGTTGGGTTGTGTTTTGTTAGCAGAGGAAAGGGAATTGTCGCTCTGCCGTTTGGTGGCTTGTCTCTATCGAAATCCCACCTCAACCGGTCAATCGCTGATACTAATTGTATTAATAATAATAATTGAGATATTTGTGTTTATTTAATATTCTTCCACCCTCCCGCCTATGGGCACTTATATAATGTCTTGTCTCGTTTCTCAATGCTGGAGAAATTCATTTGCATATTCATTACGTTTCGCGTACTCACGTCTCTACCAATATTCGCAACCTCAGGTGCACATTCGAACCAATTCATAAGTCTTATCACGTTCCGTTCTCCGACGTTCCAATCTATTTCGTTCCATTCCCTGCTTCCACACCCTCCGCTCTATTTCTATTTCATCCGTTTTTTCATTTCGTTCGTTTTAGGACATAGAAGTCCCTACAAAACAATCCGATTCCACCTTCAATCCGTAAACCCGGGGTTACTTCCCTCCCCCCCCCCTTGGGTCGGTTCGACCGATTCGCCCCCCCCCCCCTCTTTCACGGCCACCCACTTCCCTGTGGACCTCTCGGCCCGAAGCAAAGGACGAAGGGTCAGCGGGTGGGAGGGGGAGAGAGAGAGAGAGTGGGGATGCTGCGGCTCTCGGGGAATACTAGGGGGACGCGCCCCCCTCCCCACTCCCCACTTCACCGCTGCCGAAAGAAAGGAGTGCGTGACCCGAATACGTGGCCGACTTTACGTGCCGGAGGGGTGCGGAAAGAGGGGAGAAAGAGCGACTGTCGCCATCCGCACGAAATTCGACATTCGGCTGGCATTTTTAACTTATTTTTCTCTCGTGATTCATTCGTAATTGATGGGCGAGGCGAGTGAGCGACTTTAAAAACGCGAGTGAGCAAACTTCAAATGCGATTGTTTGTCGGGGATGCGCACCGCAAGGAATTTCAATTGCGCACGTGACGTATTCCCGAATTGGGAGTTTATTCAATATATTGCCGACCCCGGTGGCGGCGGGGTAACGTCCTCGTCTGCCATTCCAAGGGTCGCGGGTTCGATTCCCGCCTGGGTGAGTTTCCCTCCACCTAGGGCTTGGGTGTTTGTAAATGTGACCATTGTTATCGTTGTTAACAGTTCGATGTAAAGGCCAAAATGCGCTGTTTTCGGACTAATACTGAATTTAAAAAAAATTAAATATTCGTTTTAAGACTCCGAAAAATTTGTTTACAAACATTTTTTTAAATCTTTGGTATCACTTCCTGACTGTTTGGGTTAACGACCTCGGCATTGTTCATTAAATAAAGCAAGAGTCAGAAACTAAATTTTTCAGTTATAAACTTAAATTTTTTTTTATAATGTGACATGTAATACAGTGTTAGTAAATTGTGGCGTATAATCCAATATATAATACATATACGAGCCAAATGCTCAATAAAACCATTACTTACC
Source organism: Hetaerina americana (assembly GCF_022747635.1). NCBI lineage: Eukaryota > Metazoa > Arthropoda > Insecta > Odonata > Calopterygidae > Hetaerina > Hetaerina americana. The sequence continues at coordinate 82,605,213 of NW_027287316.1, forward strand.
GACTCAATATTTAATGGGAGATCTGAGAAAATCTTTTAACCCTGGCAAAGTTTTTCTCTCTCTTTGTTTGGGGGGGAAGCGACTGACAGTAGAGGCCATTAGGGATCGTCAGGAAAGGAGGAAGGGTGGAGAGAAACCCGGCGTCGGTATTAGCCTACTGTTAACGAAAGGTCACAAGGGATCAGTGGTTTACTGTCTCGTCCGACAGACGACGTACTAACTCAAAATGCCCTCCACAAAGCCCCTCAAGGAGGGATGACAAAAATATATCTGCCGCCGCCGGGATTCGAACCCGGGCCCTCTAGTTGGGAAGCCATCACGTTAACTACCGCACCATCCCGATCCCCTCCATCTCTCCTTTACATTTAAGATACTTCAAGGGTAATTGCATAAACGATATATCGACTCATTCATTCATAATTCCCATTTTATCGATATGCTCCGGTCATTGCTTCAGAAATTTCGCCGACAGCGTGCCTTCCTTGGAAGTGGGGCATACTGCTGATGCGCAGGGCCCACCGCCGGGGCCAATTGGGGATAATTTTAACAAAATCCTCAAAATCACAAGCATTCACTTAGAAGACTTCGTTTGATAAATCAAGTTTTGATTTGATTTTCCTCCCAAAGTGAGTCGACTTGCTAATCCATTCGATTACAATGGACCGGGTACAAATGATCTTCAGTGTGTACCTGAGGCTTTATATTCTAGGTTTACATGGATGAATTAGTATCGGGAGCTGGCCTGTCCTATGTGTAGCCGGAATGGGCAGCTCCCGACCGGGGGTCGTCCATGGTCATTCTTTGTTTTCAGCATAACTGCGGAGGAAAAGGTAGAAGGGAGCATGGAGGCGAACGGCTGGAGCCGTGAGTCGGAGGAGGATTCATGGAATCAGTCGGTTGAATGAACGGGCGATCGACCATAAGTTAGTCATTCGGTCAAGGTATTGAAATGATTCTTGAGCGCATTGCCGAGCTAATATTGTACTCGTGTATGCTTGGGATGAGGAGCAATAAAGAAATTAAGGTGATGAGGTTCCTAGAAGAATTAAGACGACCATGTCAAATATGAAAGGAGCGGAGTAAAAACTAGAGCGAGTAGAAAAGTTCAGTCACCTAGAATGTGTCTCCGAAAAAATTAGCAGAATATTAAGGAATCAGAAGGAGTGCATTAATGTTTTTGGAATTTTTTCAAAGAAAAGGGAGTTCATGTCTGGGATGTGAAGGAAAATTGCGAAGAAAATGAAAGCTTCGATGTGGAACGTGGTTTTGCCAAGTTCGGAAACTTGGTCGTACGGGCGAGAGGAGGTAGGGCATACAGATTTGGAGACTTTTGAGCTGCGAGAGAGGAGGAAGGAGGAAAGAGAGAATTCGATTTGGGTCTGAGGCAACTAGCGCCGCTAGTGGGCGGGGCTATAGTCCGCGTCATGGTCGCCGGATCGCACCAGTTCGCGCATTTATTGCACAGACCACGTATGCTGAGCTAGATAATTGTAGGGGGGGGTTGAGATGAGTTAAGTTGGACGTAATGACAGGAGGCAGAAGGAATGATGCGGAATTAAAGAAGGGTTTCTTTCGGCGTTTATGATTTTTAGTTTCACCTTGTAAAGACGAACAGATATGGATGTATCGCTTCCATCGCTGGAGAAAGTAGACCTCGCGGCTCGGAGACGGGGTGTGTTTTCGTTTCCGAATGGGGGGAGGGGCGGAGCAAGGGGGCGCAGCCGCAGCTGGGGCGGCCCCTTGGCCTTGACCATATTCCCGAAGACCGCCTCATCCACTCTCCCGTCCGCCCCTCTTCATTCGGCGTTCGCTTTTACCGGCGGCGGTCATTCGCCGCGGAGACTGTGTGTGTGTGGGGGGGGGAGGTTGGGGGCAGGGGGAGGCCTCGGGTGAAATCCCGGGGGGATGGGTGAGTGACCACCACTATATGGGTCGCCAAGCCATCCTCCACAGAGTGGGAGGGATGAGGGGCGGGAGGGCAGCGTTCTCCACTCGAGCCAGGGGGTCAGCCGAGTGGGGATTGACGGGCATTTTTGTACCTCCTCTTTTTGTAAACTTTGAGTCTCAGAAATTGAATTCTAGCGAGTAATTTTTCCACAAAATCGACATTTTTTTCTAACAAATCACTGCAGTTTTGTAGCTAGTCCTAAGTCTTGAGCAGTCCCTCAACATCCCAGCTCAGCATCGGCCCTAGTATTGGTTATCTCACATATACATGTACTTAATACCCCGCAAGCCTCTGCAAGGGCCTGTGGTGGAGGGTGTTAGGGCACCACCCCTAATTAAGAAAAAAAACCGCATGCAAAAGCCCCAAATTTATTCAATCTACAAATAAAACATGGAATGCATTCATGCAAAAACCCTTACATCCCCCTCAAATGCAGACACACTAACTACCAACTAACATGCACATTCCCCTACAAATATACCTTATGTCTTTGCAGTGTTTAATTTTCTTACGACTTGTAAATTAAATGTTCTTAATATTCCTAAAAGGACTTCGGTTTCTTGCTACCATTATTTCAGATTGTCCGGGGAAAGAATGAGTATTTGTATTTATCTGTACTGGAATCTATCTCCCTTATTTCATCTTTGTGGTCTGACCTACCAAAGTAGTGTGGGGTCATTATAATTCCTTTAGTGTCATCGTTAAACTCGTTTATTCTGAACCTTTCTAAAAGTCTAAACCTCGCTTGTTCTCTCCGTACCACAAGTGGCTCCCAGCCTAAATCTTCTAAAAGACCTGTCACACTTGTGTTCTTATCATAACAATTTTTAACGAATCCGGCGGATTTCATCTGAACTTTATTTAATTCTTTTTGCCAAATTTTCTCCCAAGGATCCCAAATACTTGCGGCATACTCCAAATGAGGTCTAACTAGAGCCAAATAACACCTCTCTTTAACGTTTTCATTTCTTTTACCCACCAGCCATCACAAAGGTGTGCTACAGGGCTCTTTACGTCATTAGCCGATTGAAATCGGTATGCTATCAGTGTTTATTGGTGTTCCCTACCATTTTCACTTTCAGGAAGTTGGAAATTCCCGTGGCAGGGCATGCCACGTTTCCCACTGTGGATGTCACAAATGGATGTTCCTCAAATGGAATGGTTGTTCGCGGTGCACATCAGCTTCCCTTTCCTTCTCTTGTTTTTGCTATCGTCCGCCGTTTTAATGACCCCCTAAAGCTATTCTCCCCGTGTTCAATTACAATTCCAGTTTGAAATTATGCAATAGTCATTGCCACACCTGTAATATTCTTTCTAAATACCAATCCAGGATAACCACTAATATCAATGCGACGCTTTCTGGTCATTGATGACGACACTTCTGGAAGCGGGCAGCTGTACCACTCTGTGATTCCGACATGAAGTTCTCCTTCCTCGCCCTGCACACGAAGCATATTCGAGGCGCGGTCTTTCAAACGGGAAACAATGCCCTTCCGTAATTTATTTGTTGAAATATTTTCCCGACTTGTATTCCTCTACACCAACATAATACTCCGCGAGCCGCCGCTTGGGCGTGTGGTGGGAGGTGTTAGGCCACCAACCTTAAAATAGAATAAAACAACATCCAAAAGCAACATATTCGTGCAAACCTACACCCATAGAGGCGTAAATATTCATGCAAAACCCTTTCAATAACTTACACTCATTCAAAGTCATAAACTAGCATTCGCACACTCCTTCAAATGTAGTAAAAATGTATCCAATAACGTGGCAATCAGAATTGAAAAGCAAGAAGGGGGAATTCCACTACCGCATGAACATTGTCTCCGTCCCCAAGGACACAGGTAGGGAGTGTGACCAAACGCTGCAGGTAGCGGGATGGTCGTCCCAAAGAGAGAGAGAGACGAGGGATGGAAGGGGAAACTTAGAAACAGACAAAGCAGAGCGAGCAGTATTGTAAAGAGCACTACGTTATCTAACGGAATTCTAATGCGGTCATGCGAAAAGAAAGGGTTTTGACAGCAGAACATGATAATAGTGGAAGTGCATGCAGTTTAGCAAAACTAATTATTCCTTCATACTGTGGGTAATAATAATAATAGGGTAATGTAGGTGGTAATTGATTGCCGTTGAGGGTTATAGCACGGTCTTTTTATATACGTATTTTTTCCCCAAGGATTCGTGGATTGACTGGTGGCTTTGATGAACGGGCATTTAACGAGACACTTATCATTTTAGATTTTCATTTTGTTTGCCCGTTAAGGACATCGATGTTATTTCAATGTGAGCGCGTGGAAAATTCAGAAGCAAGAAATGTGGTAATTAACAGTGCTTTTGCTTCATTCTTCAAAACACCACCTTCTGTTTGCTTCTGAGGATTCTTCAGTGCATTATGCTTTAATTTAATATATTTAAAAAGAAAATGGTCACTTACAACGAAAGGGGTCGAAATGTATCAAAATATAACTCCTTTTTAAATTAGATAACCCTACTATTCAACCTCAATCACGATTAGAATCCAGTTACCATTGAAATTATAAAATGTCATCCTTTTAGCGAGTTGAATGTGGGCGGAATGGTGTAAAATTTTCTAATTCATGTAGTAAATAGACGGTAAGCTATTTACAGTTCCGTGTTTAATAATTATTAGAAATTATGATAGAGAATTCGTTTATCATTGAATATATATTATTGTTGATGACATGCCTGTGTATTTAGGACAAGAAATTTTCACGAAACTTGCTTAAGTATGTGGTAAGTTACTTCCGGTTGTGGAAATCTATTGGCGTCGGCATTCGGCTGCCGACGATAAAACACCAGAAAACTTATTTGAATAAACGGGATTAATTGCCGTGCATTAATTATCGCGTCGGGTCGGGTGCTCGAGGGAGCGATGAGGGAGGCCAGAGGGACGTTCTCTGCCCACTTTTCCCTCCGGCGACAAGAGGGCAAAGGGGGCAGTGGTGTCGCGGGCCAGGTGGAGGGAAGCAGGAAATACAAGGAGACGAAAGAGGTCAACGATGGCGAAGGGACTCACACTCGCTTCCAAGAGATTCCCCCGAACGATTCCTTCCGATCAAGCCTCTTTCAGCTTCGTGCGCATGCCTTCCTTCCTCATTCCATTCTTTCCTATCCGCATGCCCATTCTCTTCTATTTTCCTTGCCTTTACCTCGCTTGACCTCTGTAGGTCACATTCATTCCATCGTCGGTCACCTGCATCGACATCTCCCGCATTCCCATTCATCTCTCCAACATTCTCTCCTCTCCCAATCTCCAACTTCGTCATTCTCCATTTTGAAAACCATGGAAATACAGCAGGTGTTCAAGTGTGCCTCTGTGTTTTTGAGCGTTGCGTTCTTCTGGGAAGATTTGCTCGTGCCTCCCCTCAAACTTGGGCCGACGCGTCTATGTGCGTTGGGGTCAATAATACGTACATGCTGGCAACTTTGAAGAGCCTGTTTGCCTAAGCAAATGACCAACTGCAATAATCAATGTGAAAGTTGCCGATTATTACTAAGTCCTACAGCTTATCAAACTAACAAAAAATTAGGCTCTAATAGAAGAGTTTAGGATAAATGTGATGAAAAGGTCAAAGAGAGATATTATCATTCGCTGGCCTAATTTAGAATATGCTGCAAGTATATTATGGGATCCTCACGAAGTTGGATTGATTACCGAATTGGATCGCAAGCAGCGTAGAAGAGCTAGATTTGCAAAACGTTGTTATGATAAACTTAGTGGCGTATCCAAAATATTAGAGCAGCTAGGCTGAGAATCACTTAATGGAGCAAAGGTTAAATTGCAGATTGAATCTCTTGAATGAATTGGAAGGACTCTCTAGCAGTGATGTTGGAAATGCATTATTACCCCCATCGTACTACGGCAGGAAAGATCTTGTCAATAAAATTAGAGATATTAAGTGTAGAAGAGAGAGATTTAAGATTTCATTTTTTCCACGAATGATAAGGGATCAGAATAACGTCGTCTGAACGCGCTAGACGGGAAAATATTCGGGTCCAAATAAGTCTGTTGTGTATTCACCCCCTGCCACACACACTCTCGGTGCTTTCAGGGTACTAAAATATCAAATGTTATTGGGATGCTGGGCCTTCACGGGATGGGCCCCTCTGCCTGACTGCCTGCACCCAGGTGACCCTCCTGGGGCACCTACTAGCGCTACGAAAGTGAAGAGGTCGGGCGGAGAGGGAGGCCGGGAATAGGAGGAGTGGAGCGGGTGAGGCGGGCGGAGGGAGGAGTAGGAAATGTTTTCCCGGAGGAGGCGAGTGGGGGGGTGGGGGGGGGGGGAGCGATGAGTGGAGGGAGCAGGTGCAGTCGCTCTGCGGGGTGCGTGTGGGGGGTGGGAGGGGGCTGGGACGGTGCCGAGGGACCAGGTGTTGCCCCGGGGAGAGGGACGAGGGAATCTACGGAGGGTGATGGGCAGGGGGTGGCGGCCCTGAGGTGGGTGGACGGTTGGAGTCGTTTCGGGACAGGAGCACGGGACGCGGTAGCCTAGTGCCGACCGAAGCAGCAGAGATCGCCATCGCCGTCGGGGTGGTTCCCGTCGAGGGTAGCGTGGTGTTCACTCGAGCGGAAGAATTCACTTCAGAAACGGAAAGTGGTTCGGAGTTGAGCTGGTGTTCGGGAGCGTCTCGTTCGCATTTCCTCTTGGGGTGCATCTGCATAAACACCGCACCATTCACCAAAAAGGTGTGCGGCAGCGGGTGCAAGCACCAGATGGGGGAGGGTAAGTGATAGGGGAGAGATGATTTGGAAGAGGAAGTGAAAAAATATTCAGTGAAAAACTGTCAAATAACGTGAAATTTTCGATACATCCTGGAGGTAGATCTAAAATCAAATAAAGTTTTGATTCACTAAATAAATTAGTTGTTTGCGATGCGAAAATAGGGAATAAAAATAAACCGAAAACATTTATAAGACATACCTCCAACATAACTAGACGGGTTGTGCAGAATTTAAAAGTCAGAAGGTGAAATTCTATTTTTTCGTGGACACGCAATTGGTTGACGCGAAAGATGAATCATGTTTAAGTTGAAGTCGTCCAATCGCGAGCGAAGACTTGTTTTTAGTCCTGGAATTTCGTGCGCTGGCGGCTAGCGCCACGGGTGAGCGAAAGTTAAATTATTTTCGAACGCAAGGTAAACAGTTGACGAGAAACGGCGAAAAAAATGAAAAGCGTCCACAAATCGTCAATATTCAATTCGTGGAATAAAACGGCAATAACACCGTTTTGTGCTTTACGGTGGGTTCAAAACAAAACGCCAATCAGGAGAAGTTTTTCCTTCTATTCGTCAGTGTAGGAGGAGAGAGATGTACAGGTGATTGAGTCTATAAGACAGCTCTAAGTTGATTTCGTCCACTCGGTGAGTGACCCTATTCATCTCCACGTACATAATGCCCCGCAAGCCGCCGCAAGGGCGTGTGGCGGGGGGGGGGGGGGGGGGGGTTAGGTCACCACCCGTTAAAGAGAACAAAAACACATGTCACGCATTCATCGGCAGCGAAGGAGCGTAGAATGAAGAATGCGCGGGGATGACCCTTCAATCTCGATGTTCCTTTTCGATGTAGACATTGATTGCTGAAAGAAGATTGGCTTTAGATTTTTACCAAATAAAATTTGCTCTTTTTACTCATTTATTCTATCCTGCTTGAGTAATTCTTTTGCTCTTTTCTCATTAGTGCATTGTTTCATTCTAACTTTTTATTTATTTATTTATATACCATGAAAGCTACCGCTAGGGTATGTGGCAGGGGGTAAATACACACCAGAACCTTTTCTGTTCGTTTGACTTATCGGCTACCGATTATACCCCTGTTACCCCTAATTTGGGAAACATCCCGACTTCAATGTTGATCTGCGTCTTCGTCTCACCCTGAAAACGGCCACGAGGGCGTGGTTTGGTTGCTGCTGGGTCTTCGGTGGTATACGATTGGAAATTCAGTCTCAATGGTTATCATCGGTGTGCACTTTTGCTTTCGTTGACCTCGGATTGTCTGGCGTGATCTCTCTCGCAATCGCTGTCACGGGTAGAAAATAAAGGAGCAGGGAAAGTCAACAGGTATAAACTAAGGGAGACGCAATGGCGTGAAAAGCGGCGGATATGCGTATTTCGACCACAAGGTGATCGATCCTCTTCAGCGCTCTGGAGGATAGAAGCCACTGCAACGCAAGGGTGAACTGTAAATGCAGACGTGTTAAATTGTTTTGTTTTATTTTTTATTTGTATCTACCCTGCAAGCCACCTATAGGGTGTGTGGCAGCGGGTGAAAACTCGCTAGACAAGCAAAGACTAATACGACTGATGATAGTCTAATAAGACTACGAGGGCGGTTCAATAAGTACCCGTGTTAGAAATGAAGGAAGCATTTTTTCAAAAATATTTTTTTATTTTTCAACATAGTCCCCTTTTAGTAATAAACACTTCTCCCAAAGTTCCGGCCATTTTTTTAACCCTTCCAAAAAATAGGATTTGTCGAACTCTCCAAAATATGCCTCTGTCTCAGCGATAACTTCCTCGTTTGAGCTCATTTTTTCCCCGCGAGCCATTTCTGCATGTTAGGGAATAAGAAAAAGTCGCAGGGAGCCAGATCGGGTGAATACGGGGGGTGCGGACTTTTTGAATGATTTCCTTAGTAACCACGTCCGCCGGGCGTCCTGGTCACTCCTCATCAAAAACAGATGTTCGCCCACGTTTAAGTTCGTTGAACCAATATCTAACTGTGGTCATAGATGGCGAAGTGTCCCCATAAACAGCTTCCAACTTTGCTTTTATCTCCTCGCTTTTCTTCCCATCCGAAAACAAAAAGCGAATTACCGATCGATACTGCTCTTTTTCCATCTGAGCGAAAATCACGAGACACGTCTTACTCGAATGGTTGCCAAATCCAAACTAACCTTTAAAGCAGTTTGAAATTTGTTTCACCGTCGTTTAATAGATGGCAGCACGCGACGATAACACAAACTTCTCTCTGGAACGCCCTTTGTCGTCAACGGGTACTTATTGAACCGCCCTCGTATTTTATGATTAACTTACTAGTGTATCCAAAATATTAGAGCATCTAGGATGGTAATCGCACACGGAGCGAAGGTTAAATAACAGATTGAAGCTCTTGCATACATTGGAAGGACGTCTCTTTAGCAGTGATGATGTTGAAAATATATTACCCCCATCGTACTACGGTAGGTGAGATCATGCTAATAATTTAACAATTCATTTTTTCACGAACGATAGGACATCATAATGATATTATCCGACCGCGATAGGGTCATGTTCGGGTAAAAATTATTCTGGTGTGTATTCGCCCCCTGCCACACACCCTAGTGTTGGCTTTAAGGGTACATAAATAAATAAAAATACTAATAAGTTGAATGTATGAATGATCTCTATCGAGGGATAAAATTTTCCCAATTTAAACCAATCTGTTTCCGCCTCCTTTTTACTTTTTACAGTGGCCTAATAAAAACCCTTTTCGCCTTTAGGAAATATTATTTAATAAAGTCAGTCTAAATTGAGGCCCTAAGAAGTTCAATTCATCCCTTCCATCTCCCTGCCCTGTTTCATTCTGATGATACCGAGACAAACACCAAGCTTCTTTTCCTCCAGAAAATATATATGGAAGCCGCGAGAACCGGTCTGATAAATCGGTCCCCCTCAACGCCCTGTCGTCCGGGAGCCAACGAGACCGAGTCAAAGCGGCAAGTGGCCACGCGCCTCCCGGAAGAATGCGCCTCCGGCCAGGGTTTTACCTTCCCTCGACCCCCTCTCTGCCTTCCTTCCCTTCGGCGCCGCCGCCTTCCCTGGACTGTTTTCCTCCGGCGTATTACTACCGAGACTCCCGGGCCCTGCCGTCGACCCCGCCTCCTCCCTGATTTTAAGGCCCCCGCCGCATAAATTAGCTGCGCGAGGCCCCCGTGGTTCGGGAGAAGGTGAGGTCGGGTCCCTTGCTTGCTACGGGGATACCAAAACGCAAACGGTGTGCCTAGTGTGAAATGTTCAGTTACATTGGACAGAAATGATGATTAGCGATTGTGATTTCCACTTTAGTATTTTTAATATAGCATTGTGCGAATACAAATAGTACAAGGTTTGTGTAAAAAGAAACGGCAACATTTTTTTTCTGGCGTGTGCGTGAAGTGCTGTCCATGATCTCAGATATCGTATTGGCATCGATAAGATGATAGTGCACACCATTATGACTGAGGAGATTAGGAGTATCTTAAGATCTGCGCGAAAATCGTCCTCCCGAAGGAGTTTGGACGGACGACCTAAAGAGCAGAGTCGAGGGTCTGCCTGCGAGGACCTTTTACAAACGACATCGCGACGATTCCCCAACCCCCCTACAATCCCGACTTGGCCAAACCAGCAGGCTATTTCGTATTTCCTATTATAGTGAAAACCTCCCTGGAAAGAACACCACCATGGGACGTAAGTGACGTCAGAGAAGCCTGCAGGGGTACCCTTCCGGACCTTCCGGAATCCGACTCCCAGGGTGCCTTCGAGTCGAGGACAAGCCGCAAGGGTGAAAGTGTGTCGATGTACGTGTACTCGGAAGAATTTTGAGACGCAGCAATATCTGAAATAAATCTATTACAAAAATATTCCCGATACTTTTTATGCAAACAATGTAATTATGGGCGATTATGAAAAAGTGTTATGTTCTGTGCCGCGACCCGCCTGCAGAGTGTTAGTCTGCAAATTCTTACAGTATTCAATTTCGGTCGAATTCCGACATTAAAGCCGCTCTGGCTTTAATGTCGGAATAGAAAATTATGAAATGGTTTGAACTGTCAGGAAAACATTTTCTGATATCATCTTAGTGTACAACTATAGTAAATCAGTGTGATATTCAGTAATTTTCCCAGATATATGATGGTCACGGGGAATAATTACCTGTCCACAGCTATCAACTGCCATTTATCTCATATTACTGTGTATATCAAATTTATCTTAATTTCAATCTATCCTTTTTTCTTACGTCACTTGGCGATCAAATTCTCAGGTTTCCAATTTCTACGGAAAAATCAAAAAGAATAATTTATACCTGTATATACTTTATTTATAAGGACTAGTTCGTCTGGTGGCATTCGATTTTTTATGACACAATGCTTTTATGTGTACATATATTTTTTTCGGAATATATACCTGATAGCAACTATGAATTCAAATGGATATCGACCTCATCAAAATATTTAAATCAATGTTTTCGCAGCGATTACTCTTTTAGCTGCTTATTTTTTCGGGATTTAATGCTGCGTATTGGGCGTATTTTAAAATATTTTCAATACTAGCCGAAAATTCATGAAAAATGTGATCAGCGGAAAGACTAAAAGTAGAGATTGAAAATGCAAGGATACAGATTTAATGGCTGCGGTTCTCATCGCATTTACCCAATGTCACGTGATGGACTCGCGCCAGGATTGGATTGGATTGGAGGGACACGACAACAATGATTAGTCAAAGTAACATTGCGTCCCTGAGTTTTACCTTTTCTCTCATTGCATAATTTCATTATTTTGTGCGCAAAAGTAATAGGATTAAATATTCTTAGAATTACGATATTTTCAGACAATAGATACTCTGTGATGATTTTTAAAAAGGTATGGTTTTATAAATGAGAGATAATATTGAATTTTATTTCAGTTATCTGAAATGATGTTAATTGAACTGAAATTAACAAAAGTTTAAATTATGCAAGGGGAATCGTTTTCACTGTACGATGAATTAAAATCTGGACGAGAATTAAGCGCTTGTCCCCTTGTGTTGTTCGTCGTATGGCATTGGATTAGGATTGCTTTAGACCGTGCCATATTTGATTGTGCAGGAGAGGGATTATTTGATTGTTTTCCCTAATGTTATTATTATCTGCTCTGAGCGGTGAATATTAAGGGAAATAAATAATCCGGCGGGAAAAGGAAAATTTAGCTCTTGCTGCGTATTAAGAGTTCATCATGACGAAGTCGGGCATTAATTTTGTTCCACATTTGCAAAAAATGGGAGGAATCTTCTTTTGACCCGCATTGTCTCCCACGTGGCAGTGTGCCCTGGAAATACTACGAGAAGTATCACGAGGCGTATTCACAAGAAGTGTCTGCGATTTTCCTGCTCGGGAAGAAATCGGAACTCGCTGTTTCTGAAAGAATCGAGGACTCGCATGGTTATATTTATATATTTATTCATTTCATAACCTTCGAGCCTCCGCTAGGGTGTGTGGCAGGGAGTGAATACCCACCAGAATAATTTTGACCCGAATATATTTACCGCTACCAGGGTCGGACAATGTTATTCTAATCCCCTACCGTTCGTGGAAAAAATCACACCTTAAATCTATCGTTTACACGCGTAATCATTCTAATTTAATTAGCATGATCTCTTCTACATAAGTACGATAGGGGTAATGAGAAGACATTATCAAGATCACTTCTAAAGAGATATCCTTCCAACTTATACAAGAGCTTCAGTCTGTAATTTAGCATTCGCTCCGTGAGTGAATCCGAGCCTAGCTGCTCTAATATTTTGGATACGCTACTAAGTTTATCATTTCAACGTTTTACCAATCTCTCGTAGCTCCTCAATGCTGCACGCGATCCAATTCGGCATTTAATCAAGCTTCGTGAGGATCCCATACACGAACGATACTTGCAGCATCTTCTAAATGAGGCCTAACCAACGGCAGATAAAATTTCTCTTTCACTACTTCATCGCATTTACCTTGTACTCTTCTAATCAATCCTAACTTTTTGATCGCTTGTCCACATATTCCTCGTATGTGTTTCACCCAGGAGAGGTCGTGGGTGAGGGTAACGCCTGGGTATTTAATATGAGTCTACACATTCCATTTCGGTGTTCCCGACGCAGAAGGCGTTCGGGTGGGAATTGCTCTTTTTCCAAAAATGAATCACTACGCACTTTTTTAAGTTTAATTCGAATTTCCAAGGGTCACACCAGCGTCCCATAGCACTAAGGTCATCTGATAAAGCTGCTGTGTCCTCAGAATCACGGACATCACGGTATCATTGGCAAATAAACGTATCTTACTAGTGAATACGGAGTCAATGTCTTTAACGTAAAGTAGGAAAAGTAGATGACATTCCGTCGGCGACTAAACGTCGAATGACTTTTGCTGTGACGAGTTAATCAAAATATAAAAGGTCAATGAATGCATCGTGGAGTCTTTTACGTTTGTTGATAATAGAAAATGGTTTGAAGCGTCACTTTGTGGAAGCGATTCATGTCGGAAAACAAAATACTTTATTTTTTTCCACTTGCATTTCTTTATTCACAACCTGCTAAGTTTCGACTTAAAAATTCATCATCATCCGCTGATATATATGTGGAAGGAAAAAGTATTTTCTTTTCCGATTTATTTATAATTTTAATGCAAATTTTAGTCGAAGAATGCGGTTCTCATTTCACTATCGTGAACTGCGGCGATATTTACTTTTGTAATTGTTGAATTGATAGGAATCGTCCCTTTCTGGATAAAATGAAAGATAAATGCCGATAATTCTACCGAGGCGAGTCGCAACACTTCCTGAGCGCAGCATGGAAAATTAAGAAATTCCACTCCAGTCGAGAGTTCACTTCACAGCGTGTTCCCTTTCCGGAGATATTGGACCCTTTTCTTTGGAAACTGTGAGGGTCGAAGGAGACCCTACTCCTCTTCTTGCCTCCCTGGCATTCCGAAGGAATGAGTTTGAGTTTGGGTTTTTTTGAGGCGGGGGTTGCGGTTGGGGAGAGCCGCGGGCGATGGAAGAACACTAAACGTGGGATGGTGTGGCCTTTGGCCGGCCGCCCCTGCCAGGGCCGCCGGTCCAAGCATGGCAAGGGCTTCCACGAGGGGCAGAGGGACCGTTGGTAACCCGAGGGGCCCTCTGCCGTGGAGTAACGGTCCGTGCATCTCGCTTCTAGGCACAAAAGCGCAAGTGGTGCGGACGATTTCCACAATTCGTTTCATTTCTTCATGGCGATTGCCTCATTGATGGCGGGTCGAGGCAGGTTTTTGGTGGGCAGAGGGGTTATTGAGTGACCTTGGTGACCACGCTCCCGAGACTCGCCGAACACGACACTTAATACCCTAGAATCACACATTACAATAAACCATCTATCTACATCTACATAATACCTTGCAAGCCACAAGGGGGGCGTGTGGCGGGGGGTTTTAGGTCACCAGAAATGCATGCAAAATCCCAATCATGTCTCGCTACACAAATATTAGTTTGATCTTGCACTCGAAAAATGTTAATCACGCGAAAGAAAGTACTATCCATGCAACCAGATTCAATAACAGGATGCGCGTTGTCATATCGATTTTGATCTCTAATAGGACGAGGAAAAACATTTAAATAAATCCGTTCTAAAATAAATCTTGATTTTAATTACGTGATATCATGTGATCTACCACATTAAGTCGGAGACTAATATGTCTCTCACATCCTCAGATGTAAGAGGCATATTACTTAAAAAGACAAGTGCATGAAACTTACCTCAAATGTATGCAGTAAATTGAAATTTTGTATTTAAGCCTAAGGTCAACTATAAAATAAACAACACCAATATTTAAAAACAGAGACAAGGAGGAGCCGAGCAGTTAAAGGCCTATTTCCTTCTCATCCATTACTTGCAAGGTTATGGAACATATAGTTGCTAGTTCGATCGGGATACACCTTAATAATCAAACGTAAAAAATGAAAAATCGGTACGGTCTCAGAAAGGGTAGATCCTACGAGACACAACTTTCGCTTTTTCTCAAGATATTCTTACTTTGGGAGAGAGCAATGTTCCAATGGACGCGATTGTTCAAGATTTTAAGAAAACCTTCGACGAAGTATCTCATAGTCAACTACTTGCAAGCTGGAAGCATATGGCATAGATAAAATTATCCGGGTTTGGATTAAAGACTTTCTGAGTGGTTGGGTACAGAGAGTAATAGGGAGTTAGCTCAAATACAGTAGAAGTTACTTCAGGTGTTTCCCAAGGAAGTGTCATCGGCTTTCTTTTGTTCCTACTTTATGTTAACGACATTGACTCCGTATTCACTAGTAAGATACGTTTATTTGCCAATGATGCCGTGATTTACCGTGATGTCCGTGATCCTGAGGACACAGCAGCTTTATCAGATGACCTTAATGCTATGGGACGCTGGTGCGACCCTTGGCAATTCGAATTAGACTTAAAAAAGTGCGTAGTAATTCATTTTTGGAAAAAGAGCAATTCCCACCCGAACGCCTTCTGCGTCGGGAACACCGAAATGGAATGTGTAGACTCGATTAAATACCTAGGCGTTGCCCTCACTCACGGCCTCTCCTGGGTGAAACACATACGGGGAATATGTGAACAAGCTATCAAAAAATGAGGATTTATTAGAAGATCACTGGGGTAATGTGATGAAAAGATCAAAGAAAAATGAATTTTTTCATATAGAAATTGGGATTATCACGTCGTTGGATTACGAGTATTATTACCCCCATCGCACCACGGCAAAAGGGATAGTGTCAATAAAATTGGAAAGATTAATTTTATAAAAGATGGATTTAAGACGTCATTTTTTCCACGAAATATAAGGGATCATAATAGCATTGTTCGACCGCGGTAGGGGCATGCTCAGGTCAAACGTAGTCTGGTGTTTATTCACCCCCTGCCACACACCCTAGCGGTGACTTGCAAGCTACATAAGTAAATAAATAGAAATACTCTAGTGTCCCCCATCCCTATCCTTCCAATGTGTACTGCTACCTTGTTCATAACAACTTTTCACAAACATACGTAAACCACTCTACATAAACTACTAAACAATTCTTCAACTCAATACGCCTCTTTCCCTCTCCCCAAGTTGCGTCCAACCTATTCTTTCCCTCCCTCCAATTCATCTGCCATCTGCATCGGCCCTCTGAATCTTATACTCGACATCGACATAAATACCCTGTGATCTACCAAGAAAGTGTGTGGCAGGAGGTGCACTCACTAGGCGGGAAGGTAAATGATATGGGTGAGGAAGGGAAACATATTCAATTAAAAATTATCAATCAAATAACATTTGGGTTTTTTCCGTAGGGTGTGGATCCTAGGCCCGCGATCCATGCGTAATATTCGGAGCATTTGCCGGCTGCGCGCATATTAGCGCGTTGTGGTCCTCGCCAGTTGAAAATATTTTTCATACTTGCGTATAAACTATGACTTTCATTTTGGATTTGATGATTGCGGGTGGTCGGAGAGAAACAAGTGTCCTCGCACCCAGCACAAGAAGACTGCGCGTGTCGCGACCACCTGTTGCCATCCCTCCCCCTTCCATTAGTCCACCCTCTCACTTTTCAGCTCTAATTTGTACGCTATTTGATACTATTATACTGCATGCTTAGGTGCATTATATATGTCAGCCGATTGTGTATGTATTTGAATGCGTTTAAATTAAAACTGTTTTTGAAGGAATACCTATATACATACACCACTTTGGATGTGGGTTTGAATTAATATGTTGGTTTTAATTGTGGTTCTAATTTCTTCTACGGGTGGTAACCTAAAACCCCCTGCCACACGCCCCAGTGGCGGATTGCGGGGTATTATGTAGTTTATGTAGATGTAGATTACCTCTCTGGTATGGATATTACTCCAAGTTCCGTCAGTGCTATCCAAGATACTGATCACGTGTCATAAACACCAGTACTTTCCTTTTCTTACCTGAGATACACAATAGGCACCGGTACTTTACTATTTGTGTCTAGGATTCTAATCATAGACCCCGGTACTTCGCCGTTACTATCCAGGGTAATAATCCTAGGCAGTCCTTTGCATGAACACCTAGAATACAACATTTAGGTACTTGACGAAGTCTGTCGTTTATAAGAATCCAAGATATTTCCTCAGTAATTAGTAACAGCGAGTTGTCATTTATTCTTGATTTGGTACGGCGTTAGGGAAGTATTTACCAGCTCTGAGATTTAAAGCATTAATTTCAGTATTCATTGCATTGATTTATATTTATCCGCGGAACTTAATCTTTCCGATGTCCTCCTTTAGTTCATTATTACCATTGTTATCATCAATCTAAGTGCCCCTCCTGTTCCTTTGTGAAGAAAGGGCTGTTGCGTAGACTTCCTCTCTCTCGCCGTTTCCGTTCTGACGTGGATGGCCTAGCCAGGGGCCAGTCGCTCCTTCGACGGTTACGCGTGGTGGCCCTGGGGGTCGCCGGATGCCGCAGTGAGACGCAAGTTCCTCCAACCTTCATGTTTCAGAGGAGAGGGGATTTCTGAGGAGAGAGGGGTACGGGATGGAGGTCTTTATTTGGGCGATATTGAGACCAAATGGTCTCAATTTCATTCCATTCCCTTCTTCTTTTTAACCCATCGTCGTATGCATGTTATATTAGCCATGAAATGTATAATTACAGGCATACACACAAATACGCATGGACAGACAGACATTATGCAAAGATTTGCACATCGAAAAAAAAAGTATAAATATACATCCATATATACATATATGTACATGTATAAATTAAGTATACACCTACACATATACACATGCACAAAGTAAATGACATTGCAGAGAGAGAACAATAAAATGGGGAAAGTCTAAGCAAAGAATGAGGTTTGTGGGAGAAGCTAGGGAGAGCGTGGTATTGCTCACCTAGTAAATAACCACGCATGAAAATACCCAGCAAGAGAAGGGGGAGAGTGTGAGGAACCTATTAATCAGAGGATAGATGTGCATTTTAACAATTATTTTTCACATAGTATTCATTTACTGAAATTGAAATGAAGAAATGCATTGTATTAACAACACATGCGTAGTAATGAGAAACAGAACATTAACTAAAAAGTAATGATGCAAAATCCTACTGCCTGAGATGACAAAACAAAAAAAAGTAGGAACAGTGATCTGTATAGCAGCTGTGTGGAATGACGGAGGGTATACTGGTTAATTTTTGTGCCTGAGGAAAATGAACTTGTGAAGTGCTCTCTTAAATGTTGTTGTTGATAGAGAGTTTGTTTATGTCATCTGGGAGAGATTTCCACCGACGGCATGCTGTAATAGATTTCTGTGCGTTGGTGTGGGACAATAAGTTTATTATTACCCCTAGTATTTTTGTTGTGGATTGAGCTGATGAAGAGGAAATGTTTGTATAGATATTTAGGTGCGTGGTTTGAAAGTATTCTGTAGAAAATTGAAAGAATATGTAAATGCCTGCGGCCTTCTAGCTTTAACCAGGATATTCTATTAAATGAGTTATAAATATGATCGTATTTCCTAAGATCACATATGATCCGCACACAGGAATTAAGGGTCCTCTGGAGTTTGGTTTTCAGTTCGCCTGAAAGGTCTTGGTATACTACATCACAGTAATCAAAGTGGGGTATGAGAAGAGAGGACATAAGAAGCATCTTTAAGGAGGGGAGAGCAATGTGCTTTAACCTTTTCGGTGAATGCTGGGATGAGTTAATTTTTCTGCAGATAGCAATTGCATGATCAGTCCAAGATAATGTTTAATTCATAATTACGCCTAAATTATTCAATTTCCTTAGGTATGCTATTGTAGATCCTTGTATTGTTAGTGGTGGGAGTTCACCAAGACATATTTTAGAATGTACTTTATGGTATCCGATTAAAATAGACTGGCTTTTGAAGGAGTTTATATTCAGAAAATTTTTTATGCCCCATAACGACAAAGCAGCAAGATCTGAATTAATTTCGTTAACAATTATAGGTAGGTCGTGAATGCGGGAATGATCATATATTTTTAAATAATCGGCGTAAAGGTGATGATTGCAATTTGAAATGTCTTTACTAATATCGTTTACATACAGGGAAAAAGCAAGGGTCCAAGAATGGATCCTTGTGGAACACCCCTGTGTATTTCAAACCAGTTAGAGGATGAATTAGGTGTGATGACTCTTTGAAATCGGTTACTTAGGTATGAGCGAATCGAAGCACAGTAAAGACGAGGAAGACAAATTCAGGTTATGAAGATTTGCTATTTGTCAATAGAGTCGAAGGCTTTGGTAAAGTCTAGGAGAGTCATTATTGTCACCTCTTTTCGATCCATGGATGGTCGGATGTCGCCTGTTACTTTAAGGAGAGCTGTGCTGTGAGAGCATGAGTATGTATGCCGTAAATGGGCAGAGGAGAGATGACGTATGCCAATACTATATCTGCGGTCATGCGCACACTTAACGGACGGTTTGAATTCAGCACTTCCCGCACACGCCAGGAAAAAGTTTTTTACCGATACTTTTTGAACAAACCTTGTAGTTTGATGGATTCCTGAGTCCGCAATTTCCTTAGCAAAGGGAATATTAATGCCTGGAAGAGTATTTCTCCTGTAAAGACTCGATTTGAATACCATATTAATAAGTCATTAGAAATTTAATTAGGTAATCCACTCGATTGGTGTGGGTAGAACTCGTCTCATATGAAACACTATGTGTGGCATTTGAAATCAAGGCTGGAGAACCATTTTCCTTCCCTTTGCTTGGCACGGTTTCCCCAGAAATGCGTCACCCGAACGAATCCACTGTTTGGGCTCTTCGGTCCGTTGAAACGCAACCCTCCGACAATTGCAAGCTCTCTTTTCAGCGCGCTCCACCCACTAAATTATGGAAAATACGATTGGCATGAGGATGGGCGCAGGTTAGAGAGACTTTTAATGTTTGGATAGGAAGAAGAATAAAGAAAATAATGTGGGCGGAGGCGGAAAGTTTTAGGTATAATGGCCAAAGAGTGGAATTTTCTTGGGAAATACGGAAATAGGGAGGCATAGTGGGCTGGGGACATATTGAGAGAGGGGTAGAGGAGGATGTCGATGGGGCTTTGACAGGAGGGAGGACGTTAGGGGTGAGCTCGAAGGAGGAAATAAGCTTTTCAAACGGAACGGAGACAGCTTGAGGGTACGAGGAAGTAACGAAGGAAAGAATGTAGAGCAGGCAAGTTATCGTAATGCGCAAATAACTTATTTGCGTAATAATCATCCTTAAAAGGCGCTGATTACCATCGGTGGAGATATATATTTGTGCGGAGAGACCAAAATGTAAAGATAAGAAAGATTAGGGAAGACCGGCAGACTATTCGCACATGGAAAATATATATTCCTACCTCCGATGGCTTTCCCTCCGATTCGCACCATCCCCGTAAACTTAATTAGGGGAATCGTGTCCCCGTGGAAAATATGAATCTCGATTACTTAAACTACAACTCTGTAGTTCCCAATTTGTAATGAAGGGATCGACGGTAGAGCGATTTTCGCTCTTGGCACTGCAGCAATACTCACTGTTACACTTGAACTGTATTCGTGGGGATGAAATATTACCATTAGGAGCGGAAGCATATCTGGAGGATGCGGTAATCGGATGAATGTGAAGGTGGGGTGGGGTGGGGTGCGAGCACCCCCATGGCATTCCATATGGCGTGCGTGACACGTGGTGGGATGGCTTCGCGAGGCGGATTTCATTTGTTCCGTCTGCTTCTGCCCTCTTCCGCGTTGGGCCGCTGCGGAATCCGGTCTGCCATGACGTGCAGTTCGCTCTTATTATTATATTCCATGCGGAATTTCCATTGGCGGGCACGGCTCGGGATGATCTTGTTTAGCTCCGTCGAGCCGGAAGGTCGGAGATGTTTCGAAGCGTGGAGATGATCTTGTTACACACGGGAGGCATTCTGTTTAGTAAACACGTCGAGCGTCCCGCCGCCGATCGTGTATTAATATTCGATCGATGCTTCGGAAAGGGGGGAGCGGAGGGTGTGCAAGGGGGTGTGGAAGGGGGCTGGTCGCCTGGGGAAGATGCTCATAGCAAGTGACGAGGGCTCTTAAGTCGGTCGTCTCTTATTTAATCGGCGGTGGAGACAGAAGGACATGTATTTAGATCGTCGTCAATCTGCTTGCTTCTTTTGAGAGATTCTTAGGGCTGGTACTTTGTATTTTTTTTGGCGCTTTGCAAGCCACCACTAGGATGTGTGGCAGGGGGTTAATGCACATCAGACTAATTTTTACCCGAATATTTTTTCCTCCAAGAACGCTCAGACAGTGTTATTCCGATCCCTCTGTTCTACACTTCAACTTTCTAATTTTACTGACATGATCTCTCCTACCTTAGTACGATGGGGGTAATGATACATTTTCAACATCAGTGCTTAAGAAACCCCCTTCCAATTCATATGCAAGAGCTTCAAATCTGTAATTTTACCTTCGCTCCATGAGTGATTCCCAGCCTAGCTGCTCTAATATTTTAGATACGCTATTAAGTTTATCATAACAACGCTTTGAAAATCTATCTCCTCTACGCTGCACGCGATCCAATTCGGCAATTAATCCAACCGCGTTAGGATCCCATGCGTATACTTGCTGCATATTCTAAATGAGGTCTAACCAGCAAAAGATAACATTTCTCTTTGACCTTTTCATCACATTTACCTAGTACTCCTTTAATAAATCCTAATTTTTTGTTAGCTTGTACACATATTCCCCGTATCTGCTTCACCCAATGGAGGTCGTGAGTGAGGGTAACGTCATAGGTATTTAATTGAGCCTACACATTCCATTTCCTTGTTCCTAATGCAGTAGACGTTCGGGTGGGAATTGCTCTTTTTCCAAAAATTCATGGCAACGTACTTTTTTAAATTTAATAGGAATTTCCAAGTGTCGCACCAGCATTATATAGCATTAATGGTCATCTTCTCTGTCCTCAGGATCACGGATATGACGGTAAACCTCTGCATCATCAGCAAATAAAACGTATCATACTATTCACTACAGAGTCAATGTCGTTGTCGTAGAGTAGGAATAAATAAGGACCGATAACACTTCCCTGGGGAACACCTGAAGTGATTTCTACTTCATTTGAACTAACTCCATACACGGTTATAATTAACTCCGCATTATCGAGGTGTCTCACGATCAAACTACCAACTATATAGTCCATAAACGTGCACAAAATGAATGTGAGGCATATAATTGTTCGGTTTATTTTTGTCTACGTTTTTAAATGTTAGGTTACCCGTTTTCTAATCTTTGGGAAAAATTTGATTAGCTAGCGACTTCTTAAATATTTTTTAGACACGGCGCAATTTTCGAAGCTAGATTATTAAATATACGAGCGGTTATTTCATCTGGGCCGCCGCATTTGTTTGGCTTGATATTTTTCAGAAAACGTAATTATATGAGATTTCAATTCAGGTATCGTTGACCAACACGATATGTTAAGCTATCGGAGGCATTCGGTGAGACATTGGTGAAGTCACTTTGAAAGAAGGAATTTAATACGTTAGCCTTTCCCAAACTGCTGGTTACTCTTCCGCCTTTATCATTTTCGGTTGAATCAACAGTTGACTTGTTTCCCTGAACCTCTCTGACGCTCGGCCAAAATATTTTCGGTTTCTCTTTTGAATTTTCCGGTATTTCTTTCATTTTGTTTTCGTTTCACGCTTTCCGATATTCCTCTTATTAATCTTTCCCATCTTCGCTTGACTAACTGTACCTTTCTGAAAACGAAACTCTTATGAACGATTTTTTTCCAAAATTCTCTAAATTAATTTTGTGTATGTAATCACGCCCCATCACGTACGCGGGTGGAAAATCTATATTGATAACGTCATACAAGTCTTGGTAAATTGATGGATTAAACTCGTTGGGCGGGGCCATCATACCTCCCATTGTTACTGATTAGCAGGAGGAATTGTGATCAATGTGGTGAATGATAATTATATAAAGAAGAACTGTGTCATTTCCCCATGCCCTTCTGCACTCGCTTCCCAGGGATAAGTTCTACCGTCAGCAGTAATTAAGATCATCACCTTCGTCAGTATAAATGAGGACATCCACCTGCCTTCGTATTAGGCAAGTTTTCTGTTCTCGTCAGCTAATCAAATAACTGGAAGAAATGCTGCCAATTGGACTCTCAGCATCAAACAAAGAACTTGGATAGTCTCTTGAAAAGACCGAAAACTTTCAGTATTGAGAAAGTGTCGTGAGTATGAAAAGGAGGAGACTTCCTCGGGCGCAGAGTGATGTTGCATCTCGGGTTGGCGCACTCGAAAATTTCTCTGGACCAATTGCGGAAAAGACGTAACCTCGAAATCCTGGTTCTAATTGTCTCGGGAAAAAGTAACCGATATATGCATCGAAATCCAATATTTATCGTCAATATCGGACTTCGATATTCCATTTCCTTAAAATATCCCTTGTCGACGCATCGCCCGGTTCGCGCGCAGTCCTCTCCCCGACGGCGACTGGATGCTCGCGTGACGAGAGCGACGCCTCCGCCCGCCCCATCCCTGCCCCCCGCATTAATAATTCATGAAAAGACACGCGTCTCCTCCTCTTCCTTTTCTTTCGCTCCTTCCACTCGGTTCCACGCGTGCCATCTCGCTCGGTGGCGCAACCTGCGGCCCGCGCTCCGTTGCCATGACGACACCGTCGAAGGGAAACAAAGGCCGGGAGTGAAAGATTGATAACGGCTTATTCCCGCCTTCCTAATTCATTTCAGTTCCCCTTCCTCCAGCATCCGCGCAATTAATGACAATTAATCTCTCCTCCACCTATTCCCCCCCCCCTTCTACCCCCTCCCCTCCGCCCCGCACACAAACTCACGAGGCCTTCCCGACGCGCCGGAAACCCCGAGTCTCCCGAGCACTGCGTCACCGGTGCTTGTTCGCTCTGGGGCCAACGGCGCACACACAACCACCACAAAAGGATCGCCGAACGCCCACAACTCCACTTCATTACTCAAGGTTTCCCTCCGAACGCTTCTTTACTCCGATGCTATCATTAATTGCCATTAATCCCCTGGGAAGCTTGGAAATGCTAAGCTTGACTGGTACGTAACGTAGGGTTGATTGTAACAGTTATTTAAAAAGTGTTTGCGTGCATGTAAATTTGAATAAATGTTTTTCGATAAATTTTCGGTGGAAGAGTGCTTCACCAGGAAACACACTTTAAATGGAACCAACATTACGCGCGTGGAATCGGTAAAAGATTTGGGTATAGCGATCACTACGGGAAAAAACCCTTCATCTACATCTACTCAATACCCCGCAAGCCGCCGCAAGGGCGTGTGGCGGGGGGTGCTAGGACACCACCCATAATTTAGAAAAGAAAAATAATTAAAAAAAAATCGCATGCAATAACGACAAAATCATATATAAAAAAAAACATGGCATACATTCATGCATGAACACTTACACAACCCTTGTCGTGTTTCATCGCCGTTCTATTTATGAAGAATACGCTGAAGTTAGCCGTCAGAATTCCAGAATGACAACGTCCTGGGTTTGGGAATATCCAAGAGTTTAACCAGATTTTTAAATTAGTTGGGCCACTACCAAAAAATTTGAAATTCTCGTATTAATATTAAAATGTAATACATAGCCTGTTGCTGTCAAATGGGAAAACAAAAATCACAATTCCTATGAATTTGAAAGCTTAATCCGACGGCACATTCCTCGTGATGTATTTCACACAGTTTGCTAAGGTGAATTGCGGCCGCTTTGGCTGATGACATTCTGAGGAAAAGTCGTCGCTCCACGTTCAAATTAAATAGACAAATTGTTTAAAACAAAGACTAGCGGCGTGGCTTTATTTTAACTTAAAGATGAATTTGGAAAAAATATTCGTTCGCAAACTTATGAGAAACATTGGAATAAGCTGCAACAACCTTTGTTCTTTCATTTGACAAATTTTTCAAATAATTAATTGTTGCGGGCGTGCCCCATTGGACTTTTATAAGATGCAGATCATTTCTTTATTTACGTTAATGCAATGGATGCCAACTCATGTCCGAAATCCCCAATTCCTCAAAGACTAGTACTATGCACAAAAACATCCAGAAATGATCGCGAGGCGCCTTTGGTTCTCTTATCGGCCCTCCGCGAAGAGCCTTCCAATTGAGATCCCCAAGGGGGTAGAGGCCCCCTATTGCCTCCAATTGGTATCCAAAAGGCCCCAATTAAAAAAAACCATTTGGACGAATAATCGCTGCCCTTCACTGACGGATCGGTTCGTTGTCAGGGCCGAAACAAAAGCGAGTGCCTTCCCTCCTCCCGCCCGTGCTTCCCCCCCTTGAGGAGGTGCGCTCGTCGGCGTGTTCGTTCCTCGCCACCCTCGGCGTTAATTTGTACTTATCCGATGG
Organism: Hetaerina americana; assembly: GCF_022747635.1. Lineage (NCBI taxonomy): Eukaryota > Metazoa > Arthropoda > Insecta > Odonata > Calopterygidae > Hetaerina > Hetaerina americana. Next base: position 82,630,293 of record NW_027287316.1, read on the forward strand.
TATAGGTCGTGCGTACCATCTGCGCACTTGCGGTCACAGGGCTGCCGGTAATAATCCGACGCTTTCTGACTTCGTGACGTGTCGCTAGTTTTTCTCTCTGCTCTCCAAGGTGAGGCCCTTCCCCCGAGGGATCCCACGCACACACACACGCACGCACGCCGCGAATTCAACGCTGGTTCTCCCCAACGCGATACAACACCTCTCCTCCTCAAATATTTCATTTCATTAATTCCCCGCTATTGCCTGATGAACATAAGTTCCCACGGGTAGGCTGAAAACTAATGCACGCATTCTTGCAGGCCACAAACAAAATGAATTTCGGAAGCACTCTTGGTGGTATATGGAAGTAACATTCCCCATAAACATGCATGCGCAGGTTGGAGGTCGTTTCATTCATCCAGTGTATTTCGAGAAGCGGAAGTATGGAGACGTGTTCCAGTGCTATTACGTACATCCGCCTTCAACGGTCAGCAGTCAGCCAAGTGCCCATCGTTTACTAATCCCGACACCTCTAAATACCTCCCGACAACCTTCTCCCTCTACGTCTATGCCATGAACGAACTATTGCCTATGCCATGCCTGGCATAGAAAATAGTTCGTTTACTTTTCCGCCTGTGTTATTTATTCCACTCCCATCCACACTCCTACTCGAAAGTCTGGAATAAACATTATTTTAATGGAAAATATCATTAATATCAGGCGTGCTAATTCGTAGTAAACTAAAGGTTTGTCTGCCGTCTTCCCTTCGCGGTGGATAGCGGAACGTTTTCCGCCTTAACGCCTGTTCGAAGGAGTTCACATCCGAATAGCGGTGCAATTATAATAATAATATGTGAAAAATCGTGTCAACGCAAGTTAAACATTGTGCTATTGTCGAATTTTTGAACTGCTGAATAAGTGACTGCTGCTGATATTCATCGTCGTTTAAAACTGTTTATGGTGACGATGCTGTTGATAGGTCTACTGTAAATCGATGGGTAGTATAATTTCGTGGTTGCGAGCCTGGAAAATCCATAATTGTTTATGACAAACGCAACGGACGTCCGATCACAGCCACAGACGATAAACATCGCAAACTCGTCGAAGATTCGATTCAAAATGGCCGGCGAATCACTCAAAAACGTATCGCAAACCGTATTGGTCGAATTTTGTCGTTTTAAAGGCAGCAGCCTGGCGCCAATTATTTTGCAACATGACAACGCTCGTCCACACACCTCGCGCGAAACTGGAGAGAGAATGCGAAACATGAAATTTGAACCGATTCCACGCCCTCCTTATTCCCCCGAACTTGTGCGTGGCGATTTTTATTTTTTCCTCAACTCAATAGACACCTCAAGGGTATAATCATTACACCTCGGACGATGGGGTGACGGCAGCTGTCAAGTCCTGGATTCGAGAAAAGTCGGAAGAGTTTTTCAGTGACGGAATGAAAAAAACTTGTTACACATTGGGAGAAATGTAAGGTTAGCCTTAATGGCGCTTATGTTGAAAAAGAGAGATATGATATTGAAACTTAAGAATTTTATTTTAATGTACTGTTTGCCCAATCTTGCGATTTGTTTTTGTTTGTGGTCTACAAGCATGTGTGCATTACTTTTCAGCCTACCCTCGTATAACAGATAGTGTTTAGCACGGGTCCCCAGGGCGCTCTGTCCCCCCTGCCCCCCCTCATCACGGACCTCGCGTTTATGTTGGAGTTTAGTTTCCCGAAAATTCTTCGAACGCCCATTGTCTTCAGATATAATCGGAGATCCCACTTTTGGTCCATTTCGTCATCATCACGGGATAACAACCCGAGGCATGAAATGCAGCATCTCTCCACACTTACGTCTCCGGTCCAATCTGCCGATCTCATCACTCCCCGTGAGCTTCCTGCACCGGCACTTTCCATCGCCTGCTTCTCCTAGTTCATCCTGCGCCCTCCTCTCTCTCCTCCTCAATAGTGGTCTTCGGAGTCGACCCTCTGGACATTATCATCATAGGTGTAGGTTTCGGATGGGCACAGCACGGAAGATTGTGGAGCAATGCATTTACTAACCCCTCCCAACCAAAAACACAGCCTGAAATTGGACGTATTAGTTCCTCTTCATTTTTGCATTCTTACTTCATCCCGTCCAACATCCCTATCCTATCCCTGCCCCTTCTTCGCTTGCTCTTAATATTCTCCCCTCTATTACAGTCTTCAGCATCCCAATGCCGATCAATAGGCCCTTCATCCATTTTTCCTGCCTCCTTAGGATTTCTCCCAAAAAACCCCTCTACCCTCCCACCATACCTAGAACTTCCTCGTTTGTTTTCCTTTCTGTCCACTTCACCTTCTCCGTCATTCTCCATTCAATCAATTTCCCTCTTGCCCTTTCAGTGGCCTCCATAGGTTTCCGTCTTCACTCACTCTTCATCTACATCTACAAAGTGCCTCCGAAGCCGCCGGAAGGGCGTGTGGCGGGGGGTGTTAGGTCACCACCCGTAAAAGAGAATAAAATCACGTGCAAAACCAAAAAAAATCATACAAATCAACACCCAAAAGGCGTATGTATTCATGCAAAAACCTTTATAACTTTGACCCATGCAAATGCATATGCCATCAATCAACACACACATTCACTTACAAATATACCATGTATATACGCAATGTTTAATGTTGTTCTGACCAGTAAAGTATGTGTCTTTCTATTGTGACTCTGATTTCTTATTGTCCGGGGATCTTATCTTATCTCTATGGTCTGATTTACCTAAATAGTGTGGGGCCTTTTTACGGTTGGTGACCTAACACCCCCCGCCACACGCCCTTGCGGCGGCTTGCGGGGTATTATGTAGATGTAGATGTAGATGAATAGTGTGGGGCCTAATAATAATACCTCTGCCCTAAAGGTAAGTTAGCATATTGTTAAGTAAAGCTTCGAAGTGCATCTTCATTTGATGCTCTGGTCTATCCACTGTAATTTCGTCATTCTTCAGTATACACGTCATTTCGATCGCCTCCGATCTTCTCTCCTTTGCTTCTCCTATCCTCCGAGGCTCATCTCCGCTGAAAACTGAACTCCCATATATGTATAAGTTTTAATATATATTTCCCTCGTTTCTATGCCATCTTTAGTTGCTGTTATCAGTGGTTTCTCCTGACAGAAAGACAGCTTTCTTGACCATTCCTGCGTACTATGCTAGCTCTATCCGTCTGTTTGCTTTGTACATCAATACTTCGTTCATTTACGTAGTATTGATGAGGGGGGGAGGCACGGCCCCTGATTTCTTAAAGGGTATCCTCACGAAATCTAGGCAGACATTTCATTGAATATTAAGGCTGACTATATCAAATAACATTTCCTTAAGCCGTAAAGAATTTTTATACACCTCTGTATAAGAGGAATACACCACTGCAAAATTACTTTTACAGAGGTGTATTAAAACCCTTTGTGGCTTTAGGTAATGTTATTCGATAGAGTCAGTCTTAGCGAAGACCGTAAGAAGCTTAATTTGTTCTTTACATAAATATAAAGGGTTTTTTGTAGAATTGATTTCTACGTTACAAGGCCAGATTACAAGTTTCACTGCGTGGTCAGAACATAAATGCCATTCGTTCCTTTGAGGGCGTGCATACGTCATGGACCCGACGTGGTGTATGGCAGGGCATGTGGTATTTATGTCCATCTAGATGTATTCTAACTGATTCCGAAGTGACGGAGCTACTCCTCCAGAAATAGCAGAGCGACGGAGGCCTCTCTGGCCCCTCTTTCTCTCATCTCACCTCTTTTCAACGTTTCCCTTCAAAATTTTCCTCTTCTTTGTTTTGTTCACCCCCTCCCCGCGGCGCATGGCAATGGCGCATTTTTTCACCTCCTTTCCCCCGCATTTGAATTGCCCGTGGGTTGAGCTCTCCCCCTTCCCCCTCCTTCCCCTCTACCCTCCCCTCTCCTCCCGGAACCACCCCTCCTTGAATTCAAATTCGTTTCATTCAGCCGAGGGCGCTTGCGTCACTGTTTGAAGAGCCAGTCCCTCGCTCTCCGATGCCCTCTCGGCTCGTCTCCCGCCCGGGGCAGCGAGTGGAGGAGAGGGGGCGAAGGCGCGAGGGGGCGGGGTTTTGAATGCCTTTGAGAGGGACCGGACCGTGAATGGGGGGTGGAAAAAAACTCTCTGGATATTGAGACGAAAATCTTTTCAAAAGACGCTCAAATCTCCGGGATCAGATTACGTAACCGTCCTCTTGGCGCATTAATTAATGATTTTAAAAAATACGTTAAGACGGATTTGAATTGCTTCTGGAAAATTAGTTTCAGATGAAGAAAAAGCTCTTATGTAAATACCTTCCCACCCAGAGTGAACAGTTCAAGTGAACCTTGAAACTGTTGAAGTCCTATTGAGGCGTCTTCCTTCCAGCGCAGCCTCGGCAAAATCCAACTACACCTCTCTCAATTAATGCCATTCACTCTTTCTACCTTATTCCGATTTCCCCGACAACCTATCTCTACACACTTCGTGTATGTATATATATATATATATATATATATATATATATATATATATATATATATATATATATATTTGTCATTAGTCACTCTCTTCGTCAAACCTATTTCCTCCATTCTTCTCCGAATTTTGTTTGCGGTCTAGAAGCATGTGTGCGTTAGTTTTCAGCCTACTCTCGCATATGTGCGTGCTTTACGTCTTTATTCAGCGACCCTGCCATCCAATCCAATCTTTCCTTCCAAGTGTCTCTTCTTTTACGCAATTCTTCTCCCAATGTCCCCACTCCTACGTTCATTTTTCTAACACACTCCCCAAGCACGTGAACCGATCCACCTCCTCGGGTGTACTATCCCCCCCCCCTTCTTGGCCGGCCCTTTACTTTCACTTTCCTGTGAATCATCCTTCATCGCATTGTTCTCTCGCGTCCATTCTGTTAAGTTCTCAGCGATGATTTGAGGTGGAGATGCGTATGCATCCTGCACAGATGCTAAGCCAACGTCCCATTGACGCAAGATAAGGTCACCATGACTCATCGTGAGAGAATTGATGTGTTGCCGAACGAAGGATCTCGATGAAAAAAATCTGGCCAACTTAGTTCTGCACGCACGAGTGTCCAAAAGTATTTCAGTCCTTCCTTCGTCCACCTCCGAGTCACATGCTATCGAAAATGGACTTGATCGACCACAGAGTAACTGATGTGGATGAAACGTACCTTGTATCTTATAGATGATTGTGATTTACTTAATGCCGCTGCATCACTTCCATGGTGCAACATTGGATATCTAAATAGTATGGAAGACAAAGTTATAGTTTTTAATTCTTTTCTAATCCAATCGCGGCAAATATTCGTTCCTAAAACAACTACACGAGTTCCTAAATCACATGCACCCATACTGACACCAGACGCGAGAAAATTCATGGCTGACGGCGATACAATTTCCCGTGCTTTTAAGAGATCAAAATACATGGCATTATTTGAAATATATTAGAAACCTATGAATAAAGTTAAGCAGGAAATTACAATTGAAAAAATGAAATATTTTTACTCACTTATTTGCAAAAGGGAGCAGCCAAATAACCCCTTGATTAAACGTAAATCTGTCGGAATGCGTAAAAACAAAGACGTACCTCTCTACCCTTGTTTCGTGGCACTGCTACCTTGCTCATAAAACATTTTCACAAACTTCGCTCCTCTGTGTTGCATTCGATCTAGTTCCAAAACCAAGCCTACCTCTTGAGGGCCCCACACACCTGCCGCACGTCTTGAATGTACAAGAATGTTCTTTCGACGCTTCGTGCTGCGTATTTTGTTGATAATTAATGTGGCTCTGCCGATGCCAACTGTTGTGACATAAGATTTCCCCGTTGACGTCTTTGCCCTTGTATTTAACAGCGCCAATGGATAACGGGTGGAGTAGCCCCCGTTTTGTGTTTTCTGCCTCCTCTCGGTCGATGACGTTTTGAACCTTAAATCACGGGCACTGGGCGCATTAACAATGGGACCGATCGCCTTTTGTTTACTCTTGAGAAGACGGCGGAGGAAGATAAATACAGCTCAACAATGTCGGCCGAACGAGATCCCAGCGGGATTTATTTGTATATCTCCTTTTGGCTGTGGCAGGAATGGGGGGCGTCAGGGCTATGGGGGTCGCTCCTTTATTCCGAGGGGTTTTCTTTCATTCCATTTTTCAAGAATTTCCTTTTCTTCTCGCGCAAGGTTTAAGTTGAAGGAGAAAGGGTGTTCGTTTGTGCCCGATCGCATTAGAACCCTGAAACTCGGGCTTCTTCTCCGTCAGCCGTGAAGGTTTTAATTTAAAAAAAACACCCCTTTCTTCCTCTCTCTCTCTTAATTTCCGGAGTGCACGACCTCGGAGATTAATGGCCGATCGAAGGCAAGCATTCGGGGGTTGAGACGCCGACCATTGACTTAATTGATTCGCGGCGATGTCGAAAGCGAATTCCGAAGGGAGTGAAGCTCTCACCGTGGCGGGGGAAGCTGTCCTCGATCACAGCGAGAAAACCAAATAGTTCAACGTTTCGGAAAGGGAAAAGGTCAGAAAAAATTGACGTCGATTAAAACCCATGAACAGGTACCGCACCGTGAAAGGTAAACTATTAATGATTTCGGTGGAGTTGAATTCCGACGATTAAGGCGAATTTGGATGTCTTTCGTGAGCCATTCCCCATCGTCACGTCAGAGTCGATTTTGAAATTGTTTCAGGCTAATCCGGAACATCGAAAGATATCGTGATGAATTCGTTCAATTTCGCTCATGAAGCAACAGAAATAATTTGGACGGAAAGAAAGGCAAACGGGGAAGGTTAAGAAATGGCGGATGAAGGGGGGAAGTAGTGCGGGGAAGTACGGAGAGGGAAGGGGACGAGGTGGGTGGAGGAGACATGGAGGGAAATAAGGGGCGGGGGCGTCGGAAACGAAGGGATAAGAAGATCACCAATAGGCAAGAGTGGAGAAGGGTGGAAAACAATTAGTTAACTAGACAAAGGGAAGGCAGGTAGAAAATACGAAAATTTTAGGAAGAAATATGGAGAGCAAACAAAGAGTACGAGTTCAACATCTACACCTACATAATACCCAGCAAGCCGCCTGAAGGGCGTGTGGCGGGGGGTGTTAGGTCACCAACCGTAAAAAGGAACAATACCACATGCAAAACAAAAACATAAATATAAAATTCGTGAAATAGATGCCAGAACTAGCCGACTCAAGGACTCCTTCTTCCCACGGACAATACGGGATAGCAACTGCAGGGTTATAGATAGCAAAAATTCCACTTGCCACCCTCAGCGTCTAAAAAATAATTAGTTGTATTTAAATGTATGCTCTTCCACTAACCTTATGTGTTTTGCTATAATAACCCATTCTTTCCGAATGACCTCATTCGTGTTCCGTTCATCTGTTTTTAAGTCTCTTTCCTTTCAATCCCTCGTCCCTCTCCGCGGGGGCAAATTTCTGCTACCTGCAACGTTGGGTCGCCTTTTACAGACACTTTGGGGGTAGAGTGTTTCGTGGTGCATTTTCATGTGGTAGTGATGTTTCAATTTCTTGCTTGTTGTGTCCTGGCTTCCGTGTTGTAGGATGGCTTTCGTGCTGCATCACGGGGTGCAGTTTTTAGTTGTTTTGCGGTATATGTGTTTGAATGAGTGTTGGATGAAGGGATTTTTGCATGAGTGTGTGCGCTGCTGTGGGTGTAATTTTCCGTGTTGTTTTTTTTGCATGTGGTATTTTTCTTTTTTACGGTTGGTGACCTAACACCCCCCGCCACACGCCCTTGCGGCGGCTTGCGGGGTATTATGTAGATGTAGATGAACATGGAAAATTACGCCCTTAGCAGCGAACAAACTCATGCAACAATCCCTTCATCCAACACTCATCTACATCTCTACATCCAGCACAAACCATAAACCAACAAACAGCTGCACCCCAGGATGCAGCGCGAAAGCCACCCAACAACACGCAAGCCAGGACACAACAAGCAAGAATGCGAAAATCCACCACCACATGAACATGCACCACAAAACACTCTAACCCCCGAGGAGACTATAAAAGGCGAGGAACGCGACCCAACGTTGCAGGTGGGAGGAATTTTCCCCCGCGGAGAGGGACGAGGGATTGAAAGGGAGACTTAAAAGCAGATGAACAGAACACTAATGAGGTCATTCCGAAAGAATGGGTTATTATAACAAAACACACAAGGTTAGTGGAAGAGCATGCAATTAAATGGAACTAATTATTCTTTAGACGCTGAGGGTGGCAAGTGGAATTTTTGCTATCTATAACCATGCAGTTGCGTATTGTCCGTGGGAAGAAGGAGTCCTTTAGGTGGCTAGGTCTGGCATCTATTTCCCGAATTTTATATGCATGATCCAAGCGACCAATGCATGTAGGAGTACGAATAATTTGCGAGACCTCGGTGCTGAAACATGCGGATCTGAATTTATTTAATAATTTCAATCTTGCATTTAATCGTCTTTCAGCCAATGATTCCCACCCCAAATCCATGAGCATTTCGGCGACGCTTTGCGTTTTATCGTAAGAATTTTTTACAAAACGAGCTGCCCGGTATTGCACCTTATCCGAATGAGTAAAGAAGGATCTCAGGTTTTCCCGGCGTATGGTATTCAAGAATTTCTCTCGGGTTTCCCACCGGGTCAGGTTGCAGTACACCGACGTTTCGATGGATGACTCTGCGAACGTCTTCAGGGGGAAGTGCAGGCGTCTTCAGGGCGTCTTCGCCTTCACCCTGAAGACGATGGCAGAGTCAGCCATCGAAACGTCGTAGTACTGCAATCTGACCCGGTGGGAAACCCTAGAGAACTTCTCAATTTCCCGAATGAGGCCTTTTTCACTCGGATACCATACACTACATACGTATTCTAAATGAGGCCTTACAAAAGCGTGGTAACAACGTTCCTTGACCTTAGAGTCACTTTTTCCGACAATGCGTCTAATAAATCCCAATTTTTTACATGCTTGACCGCAGTCTTTACGTATTTGAGTCCCCCAAGTTGTCTTTCGTGAATGTAACACCGAGGTATTTTACCGTATCAACTACTGCTAGGTCACCTCCAGCTAATTTTTAAGCAAATCCCGTTGATCTTTTAAAAAAATTTACCACCGAAAATTTATTATAATTTAATGACAATCCCCAGTTAGAACACCATTTAGTAATGCAATCTAAATCCTGCGCTAGAATAAAACGATCCTCATCCCCAGATATCTCCCGATAGATCACCGTGTCATCCGCGAACATTCTAATTTTACTTTTCACTTCGCGGTTCAAATCGTTAACAACAATCAAGAAAAGCAACGGCCCGATTACACTTCCCTGTGGTACACCTGACGTGACTCGAACGCTGTCGGAACTAGCGCCATCAAGGAACTAGCGCCTCTGTTCCCGCTCTGAAAGAAAATCTTTAACCCAATTTATCGCGTCCTTGTTTATACCCGCGACCTTTAATTTATGAATGAGTTTATCATGGGGAACCTTATCAAATGCCTTTTGAAAATCTAAGAAGATCGCATCCACTTGCCTACCTCTCTCACCAGATAAAAGTAAATCATGTGTAAATAATCCTAATTGGGTTTCGCAGGAGCGGGTTTTCCTGAATCCGTGTTGATTGTCACTTAAAAAGGTAATGCTATCAAGGTGTCTCATTATTGAACTGACAATTATGTGATCTAAGATTTTGTGCGAGATTGGACGATTTATGTCCAATAAATACGCGAACTGGTGCAATCTGGCGGCCATGACGCGGACTATAGCGGCGTTAGTTGCCTGAGACCCAATGAGCCGTCTGTGCATGGCGGACCGTCGAGCTGTGCGTATGGTGCCAGTTATCTTAGTTTCTGTTGTCCTTGTTTTTACTGTTTGTTGAAAATAGAAATTGACGAAATCACGGAGCAACGAATCAACATCAAGTTTTTTGGTGAAGTGAGGTAAAAGTTATCAAGAAATTATTGAAATTTTGAGAGCTTTTTACGGTGATAATGCGCTGAAGAAAACGTTTTCAAGTGGATGAAGCGTCTTAAAGATGGCCGACAAGACGTCACGGATGATACAAAGCCGGGACGACCTTCAAGCAACTGTGTAGACGACAACATTGATCGTGTGCGGTCCCTTGTCTTTACCGATCGTCGAAAAACTATCCGAATGATAGCTGATGAACTGAATTTAGGAAAATCAACAGAGTACACTATTTTAACCTAAAATTTGGGTTGAAAAAAAATGTGTGCAAAAATCGTGTATAAGCTACTGACGCCAGATCAAAAGTTGAAAAGAGTGTTATCACTGACTGGAAAAATTCACTTAAAAATGATGCTGTATTTCTCAATGGAGTAATCACTGGTGAGGAATCATGGTTTTGACGAGTATGATACTAAACTAAAAAACAAACGTGGAAAACAACAGATGAACCTCGAGCCAAAAAATCAAGAAAAAGCCGATCGAAAATCAAAGCCATGCTCCTCGTAATCCTCTCGCGAGGCCTTAAAGATGATGGCCCTCAGGCGCCGCTCAATATCCTAACCTTTTCACGTAGCATTGCATCGAAGGAAAAGAACAAGTCAATTGCATCGGTTCCGCCGAAAAAAATTGTTTTCCCCGCCACGTTCAATAATGACCGTTCTGGCACGGAGACATGGATGTGTGGCCATATTAGTACATATAGTTAGCTTCTTTCAATTACCGGAGAATCGTTGCGATGGCAGCCTCGTCTTACGTTTTCTCTTTTCCCGGTCAAGGCAAATTATTTTTACACTCTGAAATTGTTGCACTGAAATGCATATAAGCGAATGGCTGCGTTAAAAGTCAATGCTGCGGAATCTCCCGCAGTTTCTTTGGATTATGTTGTTTGTGTAAATTAAAAACTTTGAAACAAAAATTAATTTTTTTACGAGTAAAAAGTTTTTCATTGAGGCTTGCACATTAAAAACTCACGTAGAAAAAAAACCATTAATTGATTTAAATAAAAAAAGACTTTCATTTAACAGAAGCCAATTAATAAAAATCCTGTATTTTTTTTACTAAACGGAAACAGAAAAGCGATTATTTTAGTAATCGATGACGCTTTCCACCACCTTCAACGCGTTTTCCCAGAATCGAGAGCTGCTTATATCTGTATGTTGCACCCAAAAACGGTAGACTCGAGTGTAAAAACCATTCGCCTTGTCCGAGATTCAAGCCCGGATCCCTCAAAATTTCGAATTTTAAAAGGACGCCTCGATAGAATGGCTCGGCGCTCGGTCGGACATCGAGGGATCCGGGTTCGAATCCCAGTCAAGGCGAATGATTTTTACACTCTGAAATTGCTTCATTTCATTGTGTTTGCTGGTAATTTTTCAGCCCTTCATTCGATTCGTGATGCCAATATTTTTTCGATTTGACACCGATGCCACCAACTTTACGGATCAGTGTTATTATTCGTTTTCAGGGGTCCTTCTTGAGAGTGTAGCCCTCCAAAATTCCACGAGAAGAAAAAGAGAACACGCGGTTAACCCTGGGAACATGTTGATGGTAGGCCATCGGACACCCTGTTGCCCCCGGGCACACTTGATTCCCTCCGACGTATTTATATCGTCACCCCTTATATCACCAATTCTGCATCCAAGTTCCTTCGCATTGAGGTCATGGCCGCACCGCAAATATGCGCTTCCTCTCGCAACATCTCAACGTGCAACTCGCTTCACGCAACGCGGGTCTCGTTGCATTTGTTCACACGGTGCACCTTCGGGAAATTCGCAGGCAGCCTCTTTGGAGGGCTTATGTTGTAACACTTGCCATCTCTATTGTTCCGTTTGGGCAAATATTTTGCCCTAACCGTCTGAGGATACACGTCGCATTCTTTCCCGCTGCTACGTTCATGAATGCGTGCGTCATTGCCACTCGTTCTTAACTCTGTTGCCAGTGTGGGTAACCGAGGGTCTTCCTTGCGCCATTGCGACCCCCCATGCGACCCCCTGGATGAACTTGTCCGTGGGACCGAGTGAGGGAGGGGGGTGGGAGGAATGAGCGGAACCCCTGCGTATTTCCCCGCGCCCACTCCCTCCTCCGCCCTCCCTCCCCTTAATGTCCCATTTTTCCCCTTTTCTGTGTTTATCTTTGGCCCGCTCTATTTTCACTCGCGTGAATCCTTAGCACCCCACCACCCCCACCCCCTCTGCCCCGGGTGCCCAATCATCCCTCTCCCCCGCCATCGAAAACATTTCAAACACTTATCTCCCCCATGCCACGTGCATTTCCAGTTTTTCCACCGGGTATGTTTTTTTGTGGAGTTTTAACTTTTTTCCTTAAATATTATTTTATTTCTTCTCTTGGACACCGTGAGTATGTCACTTCTCTTCAAATGGTTCTGTAAAACGTGCATCTTACTATTCTTGCTGATTGCCCCGCGTTCAACTACTATGCGGATGTACCATTGCATATAGCTGCTTCAAACTACATAGGCACCTGTTTTGTTGGGACTCCCGTTTATTTTAGGCAAATTACCCAAATTGAAAGCGTTTAATTCCCTGTGAAAACGTAAGTTCATAAGTGGTGTGCTCGCAACATTAACGCCGTTCCCTCGATATGTTGGAGAAACTAAAAAGCCCGATTCAAAATTGTTTCTTGAAGAGCACTCCCTTTTATTGATTAGCGAGAAGTGATTCCTCTGGGGAAATAAGGAAGGTGGTTTGGCCACCGGAAACTTGGAATGCGTGTCAAGAGCCCTTCTGTGTATTTGCTCCTCCGCCCATTTTGCTCACTGGCGACATCTCGCTCCTGCGTTAAAATTATCATTCACATCCGTGAGACTACAACAACAATTATGGCAGTTTGTTATCAGATTATCTTCAAACTTTTTGTTCAGTTTTTTTCGTCGACCCGATTTCTCGATAAACCCCCTCCTCACCTGGGGACACCTCCGATTCTTTTGCTGATTCGACTCCTCCCATCCATCTCGTTCAAACCGTTTGACGAACATTATTTCTATCTACATCTGCATAATACCCCGCAAGCCGCCGCAAGGGCGTTAGGTCACCACCCGTAAAAGGGAATAGAACTACATGCAAAACTCACAAATTCATGAAAATCAACACCAAGAGAGGTGGCCATATTCACGCAAAAACCTTTACAACTTACACGCATGCAAATGCATACACTATCAATTAACATGCACGTGGTCCTACGAATATACCTTATGTCTTTACGGAACTTTCGATCTTGTCCTGACTTGTAAATCAAATGCCTTTAATGTTTTTATAATGATTTTGGTTTCTCAATTGGATCGCGTGCAGCGTAGAGGAGCTAGATTTGTAAAACGTTGTTATGATAAATTCATTAGCGTATCCAAAATATTAGAGGAGCTAGGCTGGGATTCAATTAATGGATCGAAGGTTAAAATAACAGATTACATCTCTTCCATTAGTTGGAAGGACGTCTCTTTAGCAGTGGTGTTGAAAATGTACGAGTATTATTACCCCCATCGTACTACGGTAGGAGAGATCATGTCAATTTAATTAGAGAGATCAAGTAGAGAATATAGACCTAAGATGCCATTCTTCCGCGAACGATTGGGGACCAGAAAATTATTGACCAACCGCGGTAGGGTCGGGTAAAAATTAGTCTTGTGAGTATTCGCCCCCTGCCACAGACCCTAGCGGTGGCTTGCCGGGGCATAAATAAATCCGAAAAAAATATAATTCCTGGTTTTCCGAGGAAAGAACGAGCATTTGTATCTATCTGTACTGGAATCTATGCTGTGTGTGGTAATTCCCTTGCTTGTCCCTAATATTTGAATGTAATATTTGAAATGAGTTCAGCATGTACTGTAACTGGGAGATCGCGGTGCCAACATCTTTCGTGAAGCCGCTTTGGAATAATTTTCACTTGCCTTCTCAGTGATTCGCCCGAGGGCCGGTAATGAGGGTGGGCACACACCGAGGCCCATGCCCTCCTGTTCCCCTGACGTCCTCGTCTCTTGAGACCGCAGCCACTAACGTCTTCCCTCTCTCTTAAGGCTCCCTCCTTTCTCTCGCCGAGGTTGCATCTCCACGACACTCAGTAGTTCACTCAACACGACCATCCCGGGAGGGCGCTCTCATCCCATCCCCTTGTCCTTTGCCGGTCAATGTCTAATGCGCTCCCTTTCCTGACCCAATCTTCCCACGCGCAATCTTCGTGGGAAAAGCACAAAAAGTTTCAGGCATTAGCCCTCGTTGAAATAAACCAGCCGCGAGATGGCAGTGGCTCTGCCGAACCCTTTAATTACGAGTGGAGCCGCGAGAGGGTGTTGATGTTCGGAACTTGGTGGGCACCTCGTCTCATACGGCCTTCTCTCTTCCTCCCCTTACCCTGAGGGGGAGAAGGGGTTTATTTATTTATTTTATACCCTGCAAGCCACCGCTAGGGTATGTGGCAGGGGCTGAATACGCACCAGAATAATTTTACCGGAACATGACCATACCGCGCTCGAACAATGTTATTTAGATCCCCTATCGTTATCGTGGGAAAATTGGCATCTTAAATCTATCTGTTCTACACTTAATCTCTCTTATTTTATTAACATGATCTTTCCTACCGAAGTATGGTTGGGGGTCATAATGCATTTTTAATATCACTGCTAAAGAGACGTCCTTCCAATTCATATGCAAGAGCTTCAATCTGTAATTTAACCTTCGCTCCGTGAGTGAATCCCAGCCTGCCTCGCTGCTCTAATATTTTGCAAATGCTACTCAGTTTATCGCAACAAATTCTTAACATATCTATCTCCTCTACGCTGCACGCGATCCAATTCGGCAATCAATCCAACTCCGCGAGGGTCCCATATACTTGCAGCATATTCTATATTAGGCCTAACCAGCGACAGATAACATTTCTCTTTTACCTTTTCCTCCCATTTACCAAGTACTCTTCTAATAAATCCTAATTTTTTGTTCATTTTTCCACATATTCCCTCTAGTTTGTGTTTCACCCTGGAGAGATCTTGAGTGAGGATAACGCATAGGTATTCAATTGAATCTACACATTCCATTTCGGTGTTCCCAATGCAGTAGGCGTTCGGATGGTATTTACTCTTTTTCCAAAAATTTGTCACTATGCACTTTTTTAAGTTTAATTCTAATGTCAAGTGTCTCACCAGTCTTGTTTCGCAGTAATGTCATCTGGCAAAGCTGCTGTGTCCTAAGGATCACATATAACACGACGGACAACTGCATAATCGGCGAATAAGTATCTTACTTGTGACTTCGGAGTCAATGTCGTTAACGTCAGGCAGGAATAAAAGAAAGCCGATGACACTTCCCTGGGGAACACCTGAAGTCACTTCTACTGCATTTGATCTAACTCCATCTATCACTACTCATTATAGCCGACCATCCAAAAAGTTTTTAATCTAACCCCGAATATTTTTATCAATGCCAAATGCTTCTAGCTTTCAAAGTAGTTTATTATGAGGTACTTTATCGAAGGCTTTCTTGAAATCTACAAAAATTGCGTCCACTGGAGCATTGCTCTCTTCCGAGGTAAGAATATGATGAACAAAAAGCGGAAGTCGTGTCTCGCAGGATCTACCCTTTCGGAAACCGTGTTGATTTACTATTAATAACCTCTGATTATCGAGGTGTCTCACGATCCAACTAGCCAATATATATATAACATTACCCTGCCCGAAATAGATGTTTGGGAAATAGGTCTGTAAGTATTCGGTTCCTTCTTGTCTCGGTTTTTAAATATTGTTGTTACGTCAGCCTTTTTCCAATCTCTGGGAACCTTTTGATCAGCTAGCGACTTCTTAAATATTTTTTGAGATACGGCGCAATTTCCGAAGCTAGATCCTTAAATAAACGAGCGGTTATTTCATCTGGGTCGCCGCATTTGTTATGCTTGGTATTTTTTCAGCAAACGTTCTATTCCATTAAATGAGATTTCAATTTTTGGTATCTGTGGACCGGAACGATTTGGTCTATCGGAGGTATTCTATAAGATGTTGGTGAAGACGCTTTGAAAGAAGTCATTTAACAAGTTAGCCTTTTCCAAACTGCTGATTACTCTTTCGCCTTTATCATTTTTGAGTGAATTAACCGTTGACTTATTTCCCTGAACTTCTCTTACGTTCGACCAAAAGGCTTTCAGTTTCCCTTTCGAATTTTCCGATATCCTTTTCCTTTTTAATGCCCTTAACGCTTTCCGATATTCCTTCTTGTCATTGGCTTTCGACATCTTATGATCATAAGTGATCTAATTCTAGTTATCGCTAGAGATATCATCCCTAATATTTTTCATCTTGGCGTGACATAGCCGTTGACGTCGCAATGCCTTTCTAATATCCGCGTTGTACCACCATCTAGGTTTCGTGTTATCTTTTACAAATTTTTTGGAGATGAACTTGTTGACTACTGAACGCGTGATCTTAAGGAATTGATTCCACTTATCCTCAGTATTTTGGTGATTAATTACTATATTTCTTAAAACTAGCAAATTTATTCTTTAGCACGCAATTTCAGGCGATTGTAGTCACCTTCTTTAAACAAGTAAATGTTTACTTTTAGGCTTCTTATATCGGGCCCCATGGAGGGAAAACCCCTGGTGACTATTTTCCTTTTACAGTTTCTATGACGGGTTCAGGGGTCAGAGATAGGGTTTGGGGGGCGTGGGTGAGGATTGTGTAAAAAGCTACCCCGCTCCACCCCCCGTTTCGAGACAGCACGCCACTTACGTGAAGGCAAGAGTATTGCGCGGTTAGACCCACCCCAGTTTCTTTTCCCTCTTTGGTTCTTTGATCTTCCTCCCCCCTTGCTCTTTTTGGACCACTTCTTCGTTAGCATCCTCCCTCCCTCCCTTCCCCCCTCCCTCCGACCGAGCGAACACCCTCGGAACCTTCAATTTTCTCTTTTGCTTTTTTTGTTAACATTCTCTTGCCTCCCAATCATTCCCTGCTGCTTCGAACGAGGGCTTTCCTCTCCGCCCCGTGTGACCACGACGGCTGAGACCGAGCGGCCCCTGCCTGCCCTCGCTTCGGAGGATTGCCGAGAGCGACGGGGATAGCCGAGGGCCGTCGCCGATTATAGTTAGTCGTCCTTTCTGTTCAATTTAATGTCCTCCTTTCCATCCACTCCCACTTCTCAAAATCCCCTCGCCCCTATGCTCTCCTTCTTGCTTTACGGCCAAGGCATCGATATCCACACGCTGCGCGACTCTTCAATTGTATTCTTTCGTATGCGTCTATACATTAATGCATTTTTAATGCACACTTTTAAAAAATGTATTCAGAAGATAAGGATGTTCCCTGGCCCGGTAGCTCCCAAAGTGCGGTGACCCTTGCGTTCCCTGGGACTGCGTTGCGAGGGAGTTAAACATCCATTAATAATTATTATTAGTCCATGGAGTGGATGGATGGAGAATCTCTGTTCTTTGAGAAACTGACTCCCTTCCATTCCCCACTTCATCGCTCGTAACACACGTGCGCCCTCTCCGAATATTACTTGTGGAGGGCGCAGATATTCTTTATTTCGGACGTCGTCGGCGAAAGTGTTTCGCCGGGTTGCCCGGCTATCTCTGGGCGAGGCCTTGATTGGGCCGTCTCCCGCCACCCACCCTCTCCTACCCTATCTCTCCTTTTCCCTCCCTCACTAAGTGCGCCTCCTATTGATAATATCGGCCAGCGACCTCCTCCTCCCTTCACCCGACGCGAATCCTCGCGGCCCAGCCCTCCGTTAATCATTCTACTATTTGAGACACTCGAAGTATAGATCACTAGAAATCTGAAGGGTTCACTTGGTTACTTCATAATATCTTTTGGATTGGCGGACTGGAACATGGGGTGCTTGCACGAGCCCCCTTCTTCACCTCGCGTGGCATTGACGGTCATTGGCATGGGATGTCAATGTGGGGAGCGAGTGGAAGTCCGAGGAAGGCTGGAAGAGTGGAGAGCGGGTATATGGATTGGCATGGTAACGTGGGATGGTGAAGGGATATAGAGGAGGGAACATTCAACATAAACGACATTAATACTGCGCGATCCCCCAAATAGGGGTGTGTGGCAGGGGTTTCAAGCACCAGGTGGGAGGGGCAAGTGATAAGGGTGGATATGGGAGAGAAAGGGAAAAATCTTCAGTAAGAACCTATGACATGACCGGCAGCATATTTGTGTTCATGCTGGAGGGAGACAGTTCAAAACAAAGGTTAACTCACCTAATAAATTAGTTATTTTTTATGCAAAAAAGGTAATAAAAACGAATCAAAACCATTTATACGACAGGCCTCCACCATAGCAGTACAGGTCGTGCAGAACTGAAAATTAACAAGGGGAAATTCCACTACCACATGGACATGCATCGCACAATGGTCTCCGCCCCCAAGGACACAGGTAGGGAATGTGACCCACTGCAGCAGGCAGCCAGCGGGAGGGTCCCGCCCCCCACCCCCCACATGGAGAGAGAGAGAGACGAGGGGTGGAAGTGGAAACTAGGAAACAAGCAAAGCAGAGCAAGCAACGAGGGTTACATTCATTGAATAGCACTCCCGTGTGGTCATGCGCAAAGAAAGAGTATTTGACTGCAAAACGCGCGAGATTAGTGGAACTGAATGCAGTTGAGTAGAACTAATTATTCCCTAGGCGCTGAGGGTGGCAAGTGGAACTTTTGATATCTGCTTATTAGGACAGTGGTATTGAACAGTAGTTCTGGATAGGGTAGTAAACCCTACAGTTGCTATCCCGTACTGTCCGTGGGAAGAAGGAGTCATTGAGTTCGCTAGTTCTGGCATCTATTTCCCGAATTTTATATGCATGATCCAAGTGAGCCATGTATGTAGGAGTGCGATTAATTTGCGTGACCTCGTCTCTCTCTGTCGCAGTCTTTTCGCAGTTTTTTCAGACCCTCCTTCTCTTCGTGGGTGTTTTTCCTGCGTGGGTTTTTACTAGTTGAGCAATGCCACGCTCTCCCTAGCTTTTCCCACAAACATCATTCTTTGCTTAGACTTTCCTCATTTTATTGTTCTCCATCTTCAATGTCATTTAATTTGAGTATGTGCAGGTGTATTCTTAATTTATATATGTATAGGTATGTATGTATGGGTGTATATGTGCGTAATTATGTATGTATTTATGCATGTGTGTGTGTGTGTATGTATGTGTGTGTATATGTATATATATGTGTATGTATGTGTATGCATATATATGTACACATATTTATGTGTGTGTATATATATATATATATATATATATATATATATATATATATATATATATATATATATATATCTTA
The DNA here is from genome assembly GCF_022747635.1 of Hetaerina americana. Taxonomy (NCBI): domain Eukaryota; kingdom Metazoa; phylum Arthropoda; class Insecta; order Odonata; family Calopterygidae; genus Hetaerina; species Hetaerina americana. The sequence continues at coordinate 82,649,514 of NW_027287316.1, forward strand.
TTATTTATCAGGTAATCTACCGGTTAAGATTAGCCTCCTTTCCCTCCAATCTATTCCTATTTTCTGCAATATACTCATTAGTTTTTCCCAATTCACTCCATAAATAAATAAATAAATAAATATATATATATATACTTTTTTTCTTTTCCATGTGCAAATCTGTGTTAATGAATTGATGTCTGTCTATATGTATTTATGTGTACATATGAATGTAACTATATGTTTAATGCCTAATATAATATGTATACGATGATGGGTTAAATGGAAGAAGGGACCATTTGGTCTCAATTTCGCCCAAATAAAGACCTCTATCTATCTCTCTGTGAGGGTCACGCCTCCACTGCCTGCCTGCTGCGGTGTGTCACAATCCCTACCCGTGACTTTATGGGCGGAGACCATTAGTTGCATGTCCTTTTGATGGTAGAATTTCCCTATCTTATTTGTCAATTCTAATTCACACATTATTGGATAGTTTTTTGATATATTCTAAAGTGCATGTTTATGTTGGTTGATAGTATATGTATTTGCATGCGTGTACGTTGAAAAGGTTTTTGCATGAATGTATACGGCTCGGTAGGTGCAGTTTTGCGTGTGTTTTTATTTTCTTTCACGGGTGGTGACCTAACACCCCCCGCCACACGCCCCTGGGGTGGCTTGCGGGATATTATGCAGATGTAGATAAAGTTCAGGTTTTTCCCCCTCTTTGTCAACTGTATTAACTGAGACCCGGTTTTTGATTAGATAGCAAAAGATGTTGTTTTGACAAAATTGTGGAAAATGAATTGGAACTGTTTCATTGCATTAGAATGTAATCTGTTTAAGTTCTACGTAAATGATGTAATTTCAAGGTAGGCCGTGCACAGTATAGCACCAAAAAATGGCATGCCACTATGGTTATTAGCGAAATGCTTTCAGAATATGCTTAACATTTATATTTTATTTATTTATGGACTCTGGAGCGAATACGAAGGCACGCTTCAGATGAGTTGGTTTTATGTTTGGAGCTTAAAAGTCGTCACCGGGTTGCGGGAACCTAAAGTATCGGAGCGACGCCATGAGATAAAATGTCTACCTACACTAAATTAAGCGATAAGGGATTGTAATAAGGACACAAGTGTGACGGGTCTCTTAGTGGATTTAGGCCGGGGGTCACTTGAGATACGAAGAGAACAAGCGAGACAGACAAGCAGGGCATACGAGTTAAAAGATGACACTAAAGGAATTATTATGGCCCCACACAGTACACTAGGTAGAACAGACCACAAAGATAAACTAAGGAAGATAGATTCCAGGACAGATAGATACAAATACTCATTCTTTCCCCGAACAATCAGAAATCATAATAGTAAGAAACCGAAGTCACTTTAGAAATATTAAAAACATTGAATTTACAAGTCGGGACAAAATTAAACATTGCGAAGATGTTAGGTATACTTTCAGGTGCATGTGTATGTAAGATGTAGTTTGAGTGTTTGCATGTGAGGGGTGTAAGTGTTTTTGCATGAATGTATGCCATGTTTTTTTTTTGATATATGATTTTGTGGTTATTACATGCGGTTTTTTTTTCTTTTTCTTTTCTAAATTACGGGTGGTGTCCTAACACCCCCCGCCACACGCCCTTGCGGCGGCTTGCGGGGTATTAATTAGATGTAGATAATAACATTGTCCGACCGCTGTAGGGTCATGTTCGGGTAAACAAATAGTCTGGTGTGTATTCACCCCATGCCACACACCCTAGCGGTGGTTTGCAGGTTATATAAATAAATTGCTATGACAAGTCAGAAAAATATTCTCCACGTGTTATGAGCGCTAAATTATAAATGTCTGCTTGCGTCAACTTAAGAAACTCGTCAAATTGAAAGGAAAGCCGATTTTAGCCCTATCAAAGGAAAGAAGGAAAGAAAGAGAAAGGCGCTCGACGTGGGATGAGAGTCCATCGGCGAATGTGCCCGCCCCGCCCGACTGCGGCGACGTCGACTGCGTTGTTTTCGTTCACTTATCAGTTGTCATAACAGCGGTATTTCGGAGCGCGCGCCCCCCCCCATTCTGCGTGGTTCAATGAACCAAAAGCTAGTTGAAAGCATTTCGCATTAAGTTTTTTTTTACTTAAGTTCTCATTGTACAAAATTTTCCCATTGTGTTATAAAACTGTACTTAATTTTCGAGGAGCATGGCGCTTGAATTAAATCACAAATAGGTCCCCATTTGAATCTAGACAATATTTTATAAAAGGCAGCATTTTAAGCATGGTTTCATGGGATTAACTTGGTATAAATTGTGAAATTTGCCAAGTCCCAAGTCCGGAAAACTTGGAAATGTCCCGGAAATGGCTGGAAGATGATTGCGCTGATCCTGGTTGGTGAAGTCACGCTGAGAAATTGTACAAATGCCAACCGATGCTAGAAATTCCATTATTCATCTCCATAATACCCCGCAAGCCACCGCAAGGGCTTGTGGCGGGGGATATTAGGTCACCTCCTGTAAAAGGGGACAAAACCACATGCAAAATCAACACATACATGCATAACTATACCCACAGGGGTATATATTCATCCATAAATTCTTTCATTCTACACTCATGCAAATACATACAGGTATACTGTATACTGTCATCTAACGAATAATTATTATTATTCCAAAGTTCCAGTCGCAGAGTTCGCTATCTCTAAAGTGAGACACATGACATGAAAATATGTTGGCTAAAGTTTTTTCTGTTTTTCAGGAACTAATCGTTTCCGTTTCTCAAAATAAGGAAGCGTTCTGTCACCCCGTGCCATACGCTTCTGAGCTTGTGTTGTTCAGGGTGATCTGTTTCACTAGCATCTTGCATGTAGTGATCCCAGATGTTTTCTTTCCGAGAAGCTTATCGGGATCGTCCTTTCTCCTCCCAGTTTTATTTAGACCCTGGCTCCCACTCAAGGACCCCTTCCCTCCGCGATTCTTCATTCCCCCCTAGTCAGTCGGTCGAGGCACCCACCCCCTCCCACCCGCTTGCTCACCTCCCTCTCGCTCCATATGGACTCCCTTTCCCTCATCCACGGCGACGTCGGATCATCCACTCATCCACGCATCCACGCAGTACCCTTCCCCCCCCTCCTCCTTCACGCTCAAAACCGAAAATACTCTCTCTCGCGTCACGAAACAAGGGAAGAGCCCTTGAGACTGGTTTTTAGATTTGGTCGACACATGACGACCTGCTTAACCGACGCTCTCTGTTCTAAGATTGAGGGTTGGCAAATTTTTCGACTAATACGTGTTCGAAAACTGTGACCGGAAATGCGATCGCAACAATTGCGACTATACGTAGTGTCGAATTATTTACTCCCGCGGCGGTAAAGGAAGCAAGGGATGTCGGTAGTTGTGTGCGTGCCTGTAGATGGGCCTCCATAATCCTGTTTGGAGCCTTAATTTAGGTGAGTGTGGTTAGTCAGGGTGTTTGTTGACTTGGTGAGACCTTGCTGTCCCTCTCGACCCCTGACAAGCGTTCAAAATCCTCCGTAGATCACCACAAAACGATCAAATCATTTTCTTCCATTACGATTGTTGCCTCCGCTGGACCGCGTTCAGCTTCCGGTCGGATGCCCAGGCATCTCTCGTTCTTCCCTCCTCCCTTCCCTCCATTCTGCGTGCGAGTAACTCAATTGTCACCAGAAGAGATCCTTCCGTTGATCCATAACGGTGCCGTGCATGATAACCGAAAGGTCAAAGGTGGCTTCCACCTCCGCTACCCACCCTTCGCACGGATCCCAGAGATATGAAATATTGCTTGTGCCGAAAAGTACATTTTCTTGAAAGATAGCCTTTAAAATTAAGTGGCATTGAAAGATACGTAGGGAAGTGGGAAAGCTATTTTAAACTCTTCAAATAGATTTGACAAACGCAATTAAATGATTCTGAAGCGACTGTTTCATTTCAGTATTTTTCATTAATACAATGTTTTCTTTGGTGCTTAGGGATAACTAAAACTGTTTCTTCATACGAAATGGCTCTTAAGATGCCCTCTTGAGCCGCCTATGGAAACGTAATGGAATGGCGCACCCTCCCACCCTAAGGGCTCGCGTCGTTAAAGGGCCACCGCTGCACTAAGTACCCGCAGCGCGGCAAGTGGCCTCCGCGGGGGTGTGGGCCCCCCCCCTCGTGCCGTAACACCCCCATCCTCTTCCTTTCGATCATTCGGCCTCCGACAGTCCCGATTCCCGCGGACCCACGGTGGCGCTCGATGAGCAAGGATCGGCAAGGAGTCGGACGGGGCTTCAAACGGAACTCCAAGGGGATCTCTATCCGTGATACTGAAGACACAGCAGGTTTATCATATGACATAAATGTTATACAACGTTGATGTGATACTTGACAATTAGGATTAAACTTATAAAAAACAAAGTGATGAATTTTTGGGAAAAAACAATTCCCTGCCGAACACCTACTGCGTTGGGAACACCGAAATGGAATGTGTGGACTCAATTAAATACCCAGGCGTTACTGTCACTCACGATCTCTCCTGGGTGAAACACCCAAGAGGATATGTGAACAAGATAAAAAATTAGGATTCATAAGAAGTGTACTGGGTAAATATGATTAAAAGGTTAAAGAGAAATGTTCTTTTGCTAGTTAGGCCTCATTTAGAATATGCTTCTAGTGTATGGATCCTCACGAAGTTGGATTAATTGCCGAATTGGATAGCGTGCAGCGTAGAGGAGTCAGATTTGTAAAACGTTGTTATGGTAAACTCAGTAGCGTATCCAAAGTATTAGAGGAGCTAGGCTGGGAATCACTCGATGGAGCGAAGGTTAAATTACTGATTGAAGCTCTTGCTTATGAATTGGAAATACGTCTCTTTAACAGTGATGTTGGAAATGCATTATTACCCCCATCGTACTACGGCAGGAGAGATCATGTCAATGAAATTAGAGAGATCAAGTGTGGAACAGATTTAATATGTCATTTTTCCCGCGGAAAATAAGGGATCAGAATAATATTGTCCGATCGTGGTCGGGTCATGTTCGTGTAAAAATTATTCTTGTGTGTATGAATCCCCCACCACACACCCTAGTCTTTCGGGGTACTATAAAATTAGAAAATACAAGATGCAATGGCAGCGACCGCCTGTCACAAGCATCTTGGGTAAGTAATTCAGTTGTCGAATGACGGAATTAGTCGAGATCTTTCGCTTTAGTCCGCTGCTTGCGCAACTTCGACCCCCGGCTGGCACCATTGTTTATCGCCACGTCCTTGGGGCTTGGAGGGTGAGGCGACGCCCCCGGACCGCGTTTGTCCCCTCCTTCCCTTCCATTGTGGGACGGAGGTGTGGCGGGCGGCCCGCCCCGTGGGTGCGCGGGCGAGCGGAGTGGAAGGGGGAGGGTGTCTCTCCCAGCCTCCCCTCGAAGTTGCTCGACTCGTCATCTCGCCGTGGCATCGCCACCATCGGGTCCATTATTTTCGGGATCGGAGTCATCTCGAGTTTGCCGAGAAAATCATAGCTTTCGTGATTTCATACAGTAATTAGTAGCCGCTGAAAAGAAGGATTGCAATAGGCCAAAACACCTTCCGGAATAATAAAAAAGTTGATGGCTATTTAGGTAAATGCGAGGGGAAGACAGTCATCAGGTCACAGATAACCGTTAAAAAATATCTCAGAGAAACGACTTAACTCCATTTTAACGTAATCTCCAACAAAATCTATCCACATATCCCGTCCCTACCGTGTCATAGTAGTCCAGTGGGTGCCCGCAGCAGCGCACACACTCATGCAAAAATCCCTTCATCCAACACTCATGCAAACACGTATACCGCAAAACAACAAAAAACTGCACCCCAGGATGCAGCACGAAAGCCATCCTACAACACGCAAGCCAGGGCACAACAAGCAAGAATGTGAAACACTACTACCACATTAACAGACTTTGAAACTTTTGCCAATAAATTATATTCTTCAGTGCCCGAGTTCCAAACCCGCTTAAGTAATGCCAACGTGGAAGAAAATTGGGCAGAATTTGTCAACATTATGCAAAAAGGCATCATAGATTTCATCCCTATAAAATACGTTAAAGCAAATCGCGACCCCAGGTGGTACAATAAAGACGTTAGAAAAGCCCTTCGAAAGCAGAGAATGCTACACTCTAGGGTAAAGAGGGCAGGCGTCAACATATCATCCCCTGAGAATAAACAATTATGGGACAAATAGAGATCCTCTAAAATTGAAACCAAAGCACAATTACGTATACGGTTACAGCTATGCGGTGGCAACATCATTCGAGAAAACGCTTTGGAAGAATGAATTTAGGATGTTAGCTTTACCCTTACTGTCTGTATGAATTATATTGCTACAATCCCTTAAGCAAGCCACGGTTTGTTTACTCCCATTTACTTCCCTAACATATGACCAGAAAGCTTGGGGGTCAGTGTCCAAGTGCTCGCTAAGTACTTTGCGTTTAAAGTCCAGTGAGGCGCTACGTAATTGTGTTTCGGTTTCAATTTTTTAGGATCTATATGTGTCCCATAATTGTTTATTCTCCGGGGATGATGTGTTCACGCCTGCCCTCTTTACCCTAGAGTGTAGCATTCTCTGCTTTCGAAGGGCTTTTCTAACGTCTTTATTGTACCACCTGGGGTCGCGATTTGCTTTAACGTATTTTATAGGTATGAAATCTACGACTCCTTTTTGCATGATATTGACAAATTCTGTCCAAGGTTCTTCCACGTTGACATGAATTAAGCGGGTTTTGAACTCGGGTAGAGAAGAGTTCTATTGATTGGCAAAAGGTTCAAAGTCTGCTTTATGGTAATTATAAATTTTTCTTTTTGGTTTAACAATCTTTTTTATTTCTATGTCCAAGTGGACATTAATTGCTTTATGGTCACTCAAGCCCTCATCAGTTGATACACTAATAATACGTTCAGGCGTTTTTGTAAGAAATAGATCCAATATGTTCTTTCCACGGGTGGGCATGCGTACTGCTTGATGGAGGGAGTTTCTTTGAACCAATTTTATCATGGAATTGCAAGATTCGCGATCGCGGGTCCCAGATTTAACGATATTGTTGTCCCAATCTATACCAGGGAGATTAAAGTCGCCACCAATTATGTTTATGCTGTTATTATATTTACGTGCAAAATTGTAAATTTGATTATTGTTATAATTTATTGTGGATTTAACGTTTTTTGCGAAGTAGTCGATATGAACTCATTGAAAATACCTATCTTTATGACGTTGGGACTTAATAATGGTGTAAATTGAAAGGAGGAATGAGATAAAACAACACACGGGTACAAAATAGATATGACCACAAAAGGACAGAGCATTTTTGAAAACTGAGTGTCAACAGGCCGAGAAAGTCTCCTTTCTTCCGGAGACCGGGCCATTAATCCATGAAGATATTCACCCCCTGCCACCCTATTCACCCTAGCCGTGGCTTGCAGGGTACTAAAATATCTGAAAAAATAAGTGTGGATATAGAATGGAAGCACCACCTCAGGCTGGGACAAAACGAATTGCTTTCATATTTGTCGTTATTCAATGAGGGTTAACTCGATAGCCTTTGGAAGAAAGTGGAGCTTGATCGAGGCGATTCACGAGGAAGCCGAGCGAAAGGCGAAAGATGCCGAGGAGAATGCGCCGTGTAATAGACTGTGTTCAATGAGAGCAATCAGGTGATGGCGTTCGAAGGGGAGAATTGGCGGGAGAGTCGTGCCATCCGTCAAGTGTCTGAGACTATCATTAGTCCCTCGGCGAAAACGAGTAATGTTTATTTTACTGTTGGAGATTTTATATTTGGGATACATGCGCTCTTTTAATGATCCTATATTAATTCATTCGTTCATAAAAACTCTCCGTTTCTTTAGCAAGTATTTCCGCCCATTGGCTTGCATGAGTTTACTCCAAAATAGACATTGGGTAAATGTAACTCTTAAGTATGTGTTTAGAGGGATCCATACTTGTTAATTCGGTTTTTTTTATATGTGCTGTAAATGTTGAGGGGTTGAATCTTCTACTGTCAATGTTTCATCGTCACACATTAATTACGTTTAATTACAATGCCACGTTTCACAGTAAGCTCATAGATTTGAATGTTATTGAATAGATTTTTATGACATTTGTAAGGTGCATGTGAATGTAAGTTGATGGTGTAATTATTTGCAAGTGTGTGACTCAAAAAGATTTTGAATGGATTATAGGCATCTGTGGGTGTAGGGTTGCAGGCATATGTTGGTTTTGCATGTGGTTCTACCTGTATTCTTTTATACGGGCGGTGAACTAACACCCCCCGCCACACACCTCCGCGGCGACTGTATTATGCAGTTGTAGATTTAGCACGCTGCCCAGAAAGTGACTCTACGGAGCGGAAAAGAGGAGGTCAAGGTTATGGTGAGGGAAAGAGTTCGTTGTTAATTTGAAGTTAAAGGCCACAGGGTATTGTTTCAAGTTTCGTCGTTTGTCGTTCAATATATTTCAAATTGTTATAATTTAAATCGTTAATGGTTGCCTGTTTCTCCCACCAGGGCGGCGGGTGACTTACTCTAAGTAAAGTGTAGGCAAACATTTTGGAGCTGCGCCTGAAGGTGACAGTCCTCGCGTATGGAATTCGGAGTGTGTGGAAAGCGAAGAGGCCTTCGGTGGAAACGGATGCAGAGTTTATTTTGCCCGACATGCTTTCCTATTCGTTAATATTCTTCGTTAATATTCTCCATTCTACGATAAATCTCCCTGATTTTACGTCGGTGATCTGATCAATAATAGTAATTCGGGGCCAGCAATATGCCTTTAACATCCTCAGATAAGTAGCCTGCCCCGCACTTGCGCAGTAAATTAATTACCTGTATTAAAGCCTGTATCAAAGCCTACTTTCATCTAGAGGCTCCCATCCCAATTCTTCCAATAGCCTCGTGACTTTGCCACCTTTTTCATAAAAACTTCTGACAAACCTAGCTGCTCTACGTTACACTCGATCTAGTTCCAAAATCAAGCCTTCTTCGGTGAGGATCCCATACACTTGCAGCAAACTCAAGGTGGGGCCTAACTCACGTGAAGTAATCTCTTAATGAATCCTAACTTTTTATCGGCTATTCCGCAAAATTCACGAATGTGTTTTCCCCGGGAAATATCCTTGGTCATCGTTTCACCCAAGTTCTTGCATGCGGTTTTTTTCTTTTCTAAATTACGGGTGGTGTCCTAACACCCCCCGCCACACGCCCTTGCGGCGGCTCGCGGGGTATTAAGTAGATGTAGATGTAGATGTATTTTTACCCGGGAACACAGACCCTTTTTGAAAGTTGCTACGCCAAGTGCTTTTATTCTCTCCATATTTGGCAATGAGGTCCCCGTCAAACTTTCTCTCCAAGCGTTCCCACTCGTGTAAACATTCTTTTTTTTGAATGAATGAAAAAACTCCAATAGCCGTAAACAGTTTACCTTTAAAAAAAAGTTCAAATGAGGCTAGTTGGCTTACGCCAAAAGTCAAAGGATGGGGCGAAGGTCAAAAAAGGAAAGGGATGAGAAAGGTGAATACGAATACGCGTATTTATTTCGGCCACAAAGCGCACAGCGTTCAGCGCACTGAAGGTGAATCGTCACGACGACACAAGTTTAAGTGAGAACGGGTTGAAGGCATCTTTGTTTTAAAAGGTAATCTGTTTTGGAGTTTTTTCATTTATTCATTACTACTAACGATAAGAGCTCAATTCAATCAATATTCTTTTTTTTATTTTATTTTACGACAAAAGGTTTTCCGCTCAACACCATCGCTCCCTCTCACATCCTTCGTCGGTTACTTCAAAGACAGATTCAAAGAACCTGAAGTTCAGTGAAAGAACATCCTTTTTCATTCCCTTTAAGATTGCGACGAAGGGGTCGGAATCTTCCCGTGAGAAAGGAGGGATTTATTCTCGGCCAGAAGTGACCGAGCGGAGCATCCTCCCCTCGGCTTATCCGTCCATCGCCGTGCATTCCGAATTCGAATGACCTGCAGATTCATGCCCTTGGTCAACTTGATGCCGGCAATAATGTGTTTCGTCCAATTAAGGGTATCTTTATCATGCTACTCGCGTGGTTTTGCGTCTCCGTTCTTTTTTTAAGCTCATTCATAGTCGCCAAAACAGTTGCTTAAGATTTGGAGGTGAACTTCCTTGCTCCTAGTTTTTTCCAGTTTTTACTTCTAGCCGCCAACTTACTGTGAGAAAATAGTTCCCCGAGAGAAAACGTTTAAGTTTGTCATGAAATCATCATAGTGTTTGCTTCCTGAGTACGAACATGACTTGACGAGACACTGGTCGAGACGATCAAGAGAGAAGCTGCTCTTTTCGTTCAAAACCAGTGCCCTCTTATTAGAGACAATTGGTTCGGGTCACCCGGCGTCCATCGGAAAGTCACCCCCCCCCCGCCTGTGGACCACTCCTAGACTACAAGTTAAGGAAGGTTTTTGTTTGACTTGGGGATTGGCACACTTCCGAGTTCCGCCTTGCACCAAATTACGACCAGAGCATCACAACAGACAGCATTTCAACTCCGCAAAATGTCCATATGCATCATGGACTGTGACAGTGGGGAGGATGTTAGGCAAACGTGGAAAAAGGCAGGAATAGGATAGGGATGTTGGACGGGATGAAGGAAGTGTATGGAGATGAGCAGGGGGCTGTTGGAAGAGTAGGATGTCGGGTTGTGTTTAAAGAGGCCAGGGAATGGTCGCTCTACAGTTTGGCAGCTTGTGTTCAGCGAAAACCGATCGTAAGCGGTAGATCACCGATAATAGCAATAATCTTTGTGGAGAACCAAAATGATAATTGTCTCATCAATATATTCTGAAGTGAAGCTCGATTGGTCCATCAGTAAACTCGCTTTGAACCCGCGTAGCTTGTAAGAAATGCGTTCATAAAACGGAGAGAGAAGGAAGAAATAGAGTAAGAGAAATAAACTTATGTCTTTGACCAGAAATGTGTATTTTAGTATGTTTTTGTAAGAGTTAAAATAGTTTGCGACGTCGACATGTTTCGCGGGGATTCCGCTGGCGCTGGCGTGCAGTTTCCTCGTTCGCTCTCTCGGACGTCATCCCCCGACTCGTGGCGCCGTCGCTGCCGGGTTCCGCCACCACCACGCCCATGCAACGCCCCCCCCTAATTCCTTGTATTGTTTCCCCTTTCGGACGTCATCCCTCCCTTCGTCCGATGGCCCACTACAGGGGAGGGGGGAGCTTCCCGCACACCCCCCGAAGGTGTCCTCCAGTGCGCTTTTGATGACTAAGTCCTTATAGACACTCTCTCCGCTGGCTGTTTACGCATTTCGGCGATAATTGAGAATTAAAAGAAAACTAGCGAAATTCATCTACATCTACACAACACCCTCCAAGCCGCCGCAAGAGCGTGTGGCGGGGGGTGTTAGGTCACCTCCCGTCCGAAAACTAGAATTTAACCACGTGGAAAGCCAAATCACGTTCCTCTACACAAATATTAGTTTGTTCTTGCACTCGACAAACCTTAATCATACGAAAGCAAGCACTTACATGCAACAATATTTAATAGCAGGATACGTACATTTAAATTATGCTGTGGAACTGTTAAAAAGTTGGGTCTATTAAATAAAAAGAATAACACGAACGATATCGACAAATATATACAATGCCAATTTTAATTATGTAATGCGCGATTTCTGTCATACTTACAATGTATCTGCAATGTTCATGTATCTAAGGGTTCGAGGAAAAAACGAAAAACGACATTTTAAATCTAACCATTCAAAAATTAATCTCCCTGATGTCACGCTGGTTATCTGAACTACCGTAGTAAGTAGGACCTGTGATATATCTTAAACATCCTCATGAAAGTCACCTGCCTCAAATGTACGCCGTAAACTTAACCCGTATTCAAGCCAACGGTCAATTAATAGCTCCCATACTAATTCTTTCAATAGCGTCGTGAATGCTGTTCGTAACAACTTTTCGATATTGGAGATCGAGAAGTCATTGATTTTCTGTTGTAATATTCCCGATGTCATCAACCTAATGACAAAACTTGGGTGGGAACCTTTAGTTTTGCGAAGACTCAGGGCTAGATTAAACGTATTACCAAGTTATAAAGCGTGTGGTTTTGCATACGAAAATGGAGATATAATTAGGCCCCCTAATTACATTGGCAAGGCCGAAAATTGCCACCTAATTATAGATTTCAACTGTCGAGCTGATAGATCCAAGTATTTGTTTTTCCCGCGCGCTGTTCACGGAAACAATAAAAGGGGGAATACCTAAGGAAATAATAGATACACATTGTCGAAAATGGGGGTACACAAGATTAAATTTCCACAAAACTCTCTCCACGTCTGGCGTCCTAAAGCCCCCCGCTGTGTGCCCTTGAGCCAAAGAGGGGTTTGCGAGTAGCACGAGACATGTTGATGAATGTTAATAAAGCCTATTGTATTTGTGAATTGTCCGCCCGGAATTCGTGGAATACTTACCGGTAAATAAAATAAACTGAATAAATAATAAACGTCTGGATTTCATGTGTGCCTGCCCCCTGTTGACGTACTTTTTTGTCCTCTTTGTGTAGGCATAGAAAAAGCTACTAAGCATGCAATATCCTTCATATGTGGTTTTGCATATGGTTTTATTCTCTTTTACTGGCGGTGACCTAACACCCCCCACCCCACGCCCCTACGGGGGGGCATTGTGTGTGTGTGTGTGTGTGTGTGTGTAGATGCGTAGGCATGTTGCATGAATGGCGTTCGGTCGCCCCCTTTTCACGCGGTTTTTGGGGGATTGATTGAAATGCAAATTTAAATGACCGCTCAGTTAATAGGTGTAGTGGGCCCCGAGCGTTTACCTTGAGGGTCCATTGACATTGATCCGCGCTCAATTGAAGCATTGTCACGTGTTCAGCAGCCATGTGACCGCCGTGGGCTCTTTTGTGGGGAGACTGTATTCTCGTCACTCCTCGCTCTTCTTAGATATTGCAGTGCTTGTGTGCAAGGAAGAAGGAAATGCGTGAAAGAACCAGGCGACCAGAAGACGTTATTTTTGGTTAATTTTGTTTTGGTCTGAAATATTTTTTGGGGAATTATTTTGAGAGTAAGAGAATAGACTGAAGAAAAACTCATCGGTTTCGCGTAATGTGTCTGACCGTGCCCGGGACTGGCTCCCAGGCACTTGCCGCCGGGTATTCCAGATGTGATCTGGCTAAGGCGGAGTCACACGCCTCTTGCTCTTTCATTACGTTTTCCTACAGCATGTCAAATGAAACCTGGCTTTCCTAAGGCTAAAACGCGTTTTCTTCTGATTTGTGTGACACAATGAAAATATTGGCGTCAGTGTAACACCTTGTCAGTATTTAATCTGTTCTGAAATGTTTAACTCGATCCCATCCAAGTTATTTTATAATCTACGTCCTTACTATCTTTTCTTTTTCATTTCAAAATGTCTGTACTTAACATTTTCTGATTGTAAATTCTAACTCCCATTTTTTAACACCTCTTCGATATGTGACCTATATAGTTAAAGATTGGCCTACAATCTTCCGACATCCTTATTTCTCTGCAAATCGCTGTGTCGTCGGCGAATAACGAGAGATGGCAGCTGAGACCTTAGGCCTTTAGATAGACCCCCTTCAGTTGGTGCAGAAGCCTCACCCACCCATACAGGGCCTGCGAGAGAATTGTTGGACGAGGGATAATCGAACGAACAGAGGATATTATGGGAAGAATCAACTCCAACCGTGCTCGTCCATATGGGCAAAGGATATGGCGAGGAAAATTAGAGAGAGGAAAAATATTACTTAATAAATAATTCAAATTAAATAAAAATAAAATGAAATCATAATGGGGGTAGAACAAAAAACCATTAAAACAAAATATGATAGCAAAAAACTCTCTGGCTCCTAGTGTACTAGACAGCATTGACCCTCGCCCTTATCAAGCACTCACACTCAATGCGAGAGAATTGTCTCTGCGCCTGCGGCCCGCCAATCTCACGTAGCAACATAAATGCGAATTAATCAGGCAATCTCTAGCATGGATGTACCAAATAGCATAGATCCTTGCGAACAGAGGATATTGGCATGATTATTCGGTATCGACCCAGGTGGCCTTCCTGTCATTTTTTCCAAATATTTCGCGTAGGAGAGACGTTCAGGACACCTCGATGGCTTAATTGGCTAAAGCAATCGGCCGAACATCGAAGGATCCGGGTTCCGATCCCGGTCAAGGCGAATAATTTTCACACTGAAATTGCCGCACTTTATCAGGAGAATTTGTAAATTTCCCAACGATATTTTTATTGGAGAAATTTGTACTACTTTCGAAGGTGCAATAGTTTGTTAGTTGATAGTATCTGTATTTGCATGCGTGTAAGTTGAAAGGGTTTTTGCATGAATGTATACCCCAGTGTGGATGTAGGTTTCCATGAATGTGTTAATTTTGCATATATATATATATATATATATATTCGTGCATCTGTAAGTTCAGCAGTTTAACCGCGTAGGAGGAAGATGTGTGCGTAGGCAAAGTTTTGCGTGGGCGTCCATCCCCCCGCCCTCCCCGTTCCCCTCTGCCCCCCAGCCCCTCTCGCCCTCCGCCAACGCGCCCATAAATAGGCCTCCTCACCCTCCACCCACGCCCACCACCCTCGCTCCCGAACCATCCTCCCCATCACTCCCATCTCGCGGAGAGGGGGTGTGCCGCCCACTCGGGCGGGGCGGGGTTCGCTCTGCCGACACCACTGTCGAGGTGGCGAAGTCGACACGGCCTCCCGCCCCCGCAGCCACGGCCAAAGAGTGGGGGGACTATTCCCACCGCAAATTCTTACGTAAAATGTTGTGGGACTACTGGTTTATAAATTATCTGGAAGATATAGTAAGTTGGCCAAAGAGGGAGAATACATCTTTATCTACATAATACCCCGCAAACCGCCGCGAAGGCGTGTGGCGGGGGATGTTCGGTCACCACCCATGAAAAGGAACAAAACCACTTGCAAAAGCAACTCATGCATGCAAAACTATACCCTCAGTGGCGCACACTCTCATACAAAAATCCCTTCATCCACCATAAACCAACAAACAACTGCACCCCAGGATGCAGCACGAAAGCCATCCAAAAACACGCAAGCCAGAATATGAAAAGTAAGAAGGCGAAATTCCACCAACACATGAACATGCAACATAAAACGCTCTCCTCCCAATTGACACAGGTAGGGAATGTGACCCAGCGCTGCAGGTAGCGGGAGGGTCCCCCCGCGTAGAGGGTCGAGGGTTTGAAGGGGAAAGTTACGGATGGAGGGACAAAGCAGATCAAGCAATACTCTTAAGAGCACTACGCTATTTAATGGAATCCTAATGTGTTCATGCGAAAAGAAAGGGTGTTGATAACAACACACACCTGGTTAGTGAAAGTACATTGAGTAGAACTAATTATTCCCCAGACGAGAGTGGTAAGTGGAATTTTTGCTATCTATAACCCTGCAGTTACTATCCCGTATTGTCCGTGGGAAGAAGGAGTCCTTGAGTCTGCTAGTTCTGGTATCTATTTCCCGAATTTGGTACACATGATCCGAGCGACCAATGTATGTTGGAGTGCGAGTAATTTGCGAGGCCTCAGTGCTTGAACATGCGGATCTTATGGTGCGTGTGTTTTGTGAGTTCCCTGTATAGTGTTGTAATATTTAATTTGCATTATAGGCCTTTCTTAATATCCTTGGGCAGTTTATTCGTTTTCCGATTTTTCAGATGCTTTGGAGAAATGCGGTCAAATGCGAATTGCCAGACGTAAAGAACAATTGGTGCTGACAGACGAATTCATCCGAGTCATTCTAATTTTGTAGCAGCTGTTTATAATGTACGAAAGGTCTTCCCAGCAGACTCGTAAATCATAATATATATTTGTAAATGATACAAGTGCTTTGAGTAAGAATGCGACAGACTGTTTTCCCTCCTCATTGAAGTGAATGATTTCAAATATCTTACTTATGAGTTCAGCATTTGCTGCCATCTGCGTGAAAACATTTTTTTCCAAAAGTTGATTTTTATCGATCTCAAAAATTTCCCGAAAAGTGTATCCAAATGGGACAGAGCCAGTGTTTGGTACGTTTTGGCTTTTTTAATCCTTTTTGTGGAAAAAATATAATAATCTCTCAACCGCATTGGCGTGATGTACCCTCAAACAAAACACAAATTAATTTTCAGGCATTATTGAGGTTGTAATAGTTCCCTCATGCCGAATGTACGAGGGTCATCCGGAAAGTAGTACCCGTTCGTGCCGCATGAAGTGCTGACGACGCGAGTAGCCGCTGGACGAGGTCAGATAGCTTCAGTGGCTTGTCTGCCTTCTCTGAGCCAAGTTGCGTGACGCTAGCATTGCCTGTGTTGTTTCTGTGATTGTTTACAATGTTTAAAAAAATTGAGAACGCCGCCAGTTGTGAAGTGAGGGCAGTGATTAAATTCCTCAATGCAAGAAACGTTCGCCCATGTGATATTCATCGCCAATTAAAGGAGGTGTATGGAGACAATGTAATGGACGAGTCGTCTGTTCGGCGGTGGTGTCGCAACTTCAACATGGGGAGGGGGAACACACACGACGATGAGCGTTCGGAGAGACCGTCTGTCATTACAGACCAACTGGTGAGCTCAGTTGACGAATTCGTGAGGAACGATCGGCGCGTCACAATTGATGACATCTGTGAGCATTTTCCCAATGTTTCTCGAACAATTGTTCATGAAATTGTTAAACACCATCTGCATTATGCAAAAATTTGTGCAAGATGGGTCCCTCGCGTATCTCAATGAGCTGGCGGCGAAGGACTATGCAGCAGGAATACAGAAACTTGTCACACGTTATGACAAATGCCTTAATTTGCTTGGAGATTATGTTGAGAAGTAGTTTAAAGTATCCTCTTTCAAATAAAATTTTTTATGTTTGTTAATATTTACTTTTGTGTCTTTATTTCACGAACGGGTACTACTTTCCGGATGACCCTCGTATGTATCGGGCTTGACTTCGTCATATTTGCAGTTTGTGTGGGGTGACTTCCGAATGTATTTCAGCGTGCTTTTTGTAAAATAACATTTAGCGAACAAATGTCTTTGGGAGGGTCAAGGAGTTTGGAGGGCAAGCTACAGGTTGAAGAGAGCTATGGAGGGGAGAAAGTAAGGGAGGTAGTGGTGGGAAAGATCAGCCACTTCAGAGTCGATGAAGAAGGCAGACATTAGACGCGGATGAAAAAGGGTTTGTTGTAGTTCCAGGTGCATTTACAGGTATTCACACTCTGTGCTGTTGGGCGGTGCTTAGAAATGTAGCATTGCTTGATCCCTGTGCTCGTCAAAAGTCCAATTCCAACCTGTAGGCCATCATTAATGATCTGCTAAGCGTGAGCTGCTACCACGGAATATCGCGTGCAAAACTGAGCATTAAATCAATATCCCATTTCAAAATGTCATGGAACCACCAATGTCCCAGGGATCCGATCCCTATTTAAGGGTTTTAGAAAAGCAAGAGGAGGATTCCAAGTGCTCTTTCCTGTTAAGTTGCCTCACGTGTCTTATCCTTAGGTTTATCAACTTTCATTTTTATTTTGACAACTATTTGTATACTGCTCCCGCCTCCGGCGATGACGTGTCCTCCTCTAGTCCACCCTGCCCCCTCTCTCCTGTCGAGTGCACTACGCCAGCCTGCCCTTCGCTTGTTCCCTCCCTCCCGTCAGTCACTCGTGGAAATACGAATATCTGTCGAGTCGGGTCACACATCCCCTTCTACCCCCCCCCCCCTCACCATTCCTCTTTCTCCAAAGTTTCGCTTGACGCTCTTCATATTTTTTCATCCATTCCGTCGTAAGCCGCGCGACGCGAGCGCCACGTCATTTTTGAAATTTCATATTTTCACACGATCAATTTATTAATCTCATTTCTCCGACGTGGATCGAATTTTGCGCTTTCTCGTCTCATCTCTTTTCTTCTGCGAATTTCGTTGTCTGCTTGTGTTAGTTATCGCGGAGTTCTCGTATTAGTATGAACTAAGCTAGGCGCTAATTTAGTCCTTTGGAATTCGTTTCCGAAATTTGGTCTTTCACTGTTCATGTTTCGCTGACTTCGCGAAGAGTTTCGTTTGAATGTCGATTGGATCTCGAATCCATGCATTCGTACCAAGTTTGCCGATCATTCGATTCCTGGCGGGCGCCATACGAAAGCTATCGCCTTCGCACCTACTTCTTACCTTGAATGTTCCATTTTAGCTTTCGTCTTTTCTAATGTGGGTGCATTATGGATTATTTCCTGGTTTGATGTGTGAATGGACTGGCTTTTGCTCTCTCTCTTTCTCTCTCCTCGCGGGTAATTACGATTATTTCGACCAAATATTTCGATTGATGCTTAATATGTATAATACAGCGCACTTTTTGGTTATCGAGGGTAATTTGGAAATTTCTCGAAATTGAATCCAAATGAACGGCTTACACCTCAGTGAAACGTTTTTATTTTTCAATTTATTCTCCCAATACACTAATGCACTTGGTCCAAAGATGTCTTGATCCGATTATAAAAATTATATTCCTTCGTGCCTTCAAAAGACTGCCCGTCTTCTTCAGCTGTTAGTTCTTTGTTTGAAGAGGATCTTCGTCCATCGAGGGAAACTTTGAGCTTGGGGAAGAGACGGAAATCCGATGGAGCAAAATCAGGTGAAGTAAGACGGATGTGGCAGCAATTCGTATCTTAGTTTAAAGTATTTTTACCACGGCAACGACGCTTGTGTGTGAGCGCGCATTATCTCGATGAAAGATGACTTTCATCCTAGCCAAACCTGGCCTTTTTTTCATGCCTCGTTCGCCGTAGTTGGTCCAGGGGGTTAGCGATGTATTGTCAAGTGATTGTTTGACCAATGGGAATATAATCCATCGACATAATCTCTTTCGCATCCCAGAAAACAGAAGCCATAACCTTTCCTGGTTACCGTATTGCCTTTACTTTTTTTGGTGGATGCGAATCGACATCTCTCGACTGCTTTGACTGATCTTTTGTCTCTGGGGTATAGTAGTGGACCCAAATTTCATCTGTGATCACAAACCGACGCAGAAAATCTAGTTGGTTGCTCTTAAAACGGGTCAAACATCGTTCGGAAATTTCCATTCTGATGCGTTTGTGCTCCTGCGTCGAGAGTCGCGGCACCCATCCAACAGATCATGTCCTCACATCCAATTACGCTGTTAAAATGTGATATGACCGTTCAGATGACATCCCTACAACTTCAGCGATTTCTCGAACTTGCAGTCGGCGATCCTCCACCACCATTTTATACACTTTTGCAATAATTTCTGGGGTAGTGGCACATTTTGGCCGACCACTCCGCGGATCATCATCTAAGCTGTCCCGACCAAACTTGAACTCGTTTTTCCACTTGGCTACCAGTGAACATGAAGGAGCAGAGTTCCACAGAGTTTTCTGAAAGCTGACATGAATTTCCTTGGCTTTCATACCTTTCTTTCCTAAGTATTTAATCACTGCTCGAATCTCAATGAATTTTCTCCATCTTCACAAATAACTGCACGGGAACAACAGCCACAGATCTCTTCTCAGAGCACTGAAACCCTTGCGTGTTTACTCATTAAAGGTCACCTATTACTAGAAGGGAAACTCGCTGCGCTAGCGCTGATATCTGGTGATGATTTCAAGAACCTTTCCCACCACCCCCATAAATGTCGACAGCTGTAGTTTTCGCAGGGGCGAACACAATTTGTCTTTCATGTTCAGTCAATGTTTGGACCGTTCCCATAAAAATCGATCGCAAGATAGTGAAATCCTGTTATAGTCTCCGCGTCCTAATCTCAGTCGTCAGCATCGATATCGTAAATCGATAGGTCGTTAGGTCCCTGAGGCACGCCGAGTGCTACTGACGAGCATTGCGAACGCGCGACCAAATGTCGAAGACGTCGACTACAGGAATCCATGCGTCGTTTTATCGAAGTGCCATTTGTAGATCCGTCGAGAAGTCGATACATTTGCGATATTCCGATTTTCATCTCGGTGCGACCCAACGTTCCACGGAGCTCCTTATTTGGGGGAGGGGCAGTTGTAAGGTCTCCCATTGGACTTCCCGCGGAGGCTCCTGACTGCAAGGGGTGCGTTCTAGTCGGGGAAAAAGACGTGGGGGCTTGGGGATGGGGGGGGTGGTCGGGCAGAGGGATTCATGAAGAGGAAACGCGCGCTTTGAAATACTATATCCATAGGACTATTAGTGGAAATGAATATCAGTAGCGCTCGAGTGGAATTAGTCTTCGTAATACCCTTTTTAAATTATTAATTATACCTTTATGCTGTTGCGACTGCATTAAGCATCGATATTTTATGGAGGATTAAAATTTATAAGAAGGAAGTATTTTTATTCACTAAGTTAATTCTTTAACGTGAAAAACGTCTCACAAAATCTGAGTTCTTAATCATATGCTATGTATAAAATTGATTTCTTTTGTTTAGAAAGCGACGCGTTGATAGTTAACCGTTCGCTTCAACTTAAACAGAAGAACATTTAAAGAACTTCAATTGTTCATATAGTCAAGGCGCCATTTTCCGCTCCAGAGTGAAATTGGGAGATGTTGGAATTATATAAACATTCAATTATCGGAGGAAATGTGGGAGGCCCTGTACATATTTAAAAGAAATAGAAGTGATTGCAGTATCTGTTCGGTGCTAGTTTTACAAATACTGGGATTTGTTACTTCCTTAATTTCAATAATGTTTTTGATTAAAGATACCGACGTCGTCCATTAAGATCCTTCCTATGACGAACATGCTTCAATTTAGGGCAAATACCTCGGAAAGCCCTGCAATTGAAACTTCCGGTGAAGTTATGAGACTATATCAAGAGATTCTGCGGTGTCATTTTCAGATGCTATTCGATTGAGGGCATAATCCCTTCCACTGTTAATTTGCTTTCATTCCGATGGAGTGCATTCTTTCCCATAATCATTCTGCCGTTTCCTCCACGTCTTAGGTTCCGCATCGCTGGCATCGAATCCCATTCTCCCAACTGTTATCATTCTTCATTGTTTGAGGCCGAGTAACTTTTTGAAAATTTGATCGATCGTCATATTATTAAGTTATCGTCTCAAAAAATTATGTTTTGAATTTACAACATAACAAAACATAAATGTTATTGATAAATTATAATTTTGTTTGAGATAAGGAACAGTTTTGTAAAAATGCCTTCTTTATTTTTCTTTTAAAACTGTTTATAACACTTCACAACGTAAAAACCATTGTTAAAGATTTAAAGCGTTCTTTTATCTTTTAGCTTAGCTTAGCTTAAAAACTTCTTTTATATAGGAGTCATTTTTCATCAAATTTTCTTTACATTTCCTCTTATTCGTATTATTATTATTACTAATGTTGTTATATATTTGACGATGGGTTAAATAAAAGAAGGGACCTTGTGGTTTCCATTTCGCCCGAATAAAGACAATTATCTATCAATCGGAAACATTTATATATATTTTTTTAAACCAGAAAGAACATATTATCCTGATGTTACAACAATATCTTACAGAAACTGGGGAACTTTTTAATTGAAAAATTTGTAAATGAGTGGATGTAGCTAATTAAAAAACGCTTAAGTGGAGTGTGCATGATTGCATATCTTTCAAAGGAGTTAACAGTTTTGGACTTCAACCAATTGGTTTATCGTGACACCGAGTGGAAGAATTAAATGCTTAAAAAATGCGTTCCGAACCAATTAAACCCGCGGACGCAAAACTCCTCGGGCGCCGCGCATATTATGACGCCCTTAGCGCATGAAACACGGCTGCACGGCCGTCACTAAATTAAATAGTAATGGGGGATGGGTAATGAGGAATGCCTTGCTGTTTTAATTGCTCGAGAGAAGTGTCTCAATTCGAAGAGGAGACCGCGGCGATGATAATCATTAGCCGCTCGACGCGCCCTCGGGGACGGACGGTAGAGGGCGTCGGACGCGCATGCATTTTCGAAAGCGGCTCGGAAGGAGGGAGTGTAAACAATTGAGGGTGAGGGGCGAAAGGAAAAGGGAGGAAATTGAAAGTGACAAGTGAGTAAGGGATTGCGGCCGCTCTCACGAGAGGGCGGGCGGGAGTCGCCTCTTAAGGGAAGGGAGGGAGAGGGGGCGTGGCGTGGTGGAGGCAGGCAGTCGGAGGCAATCTCTTTCCTTTACGGGGCGAGGAGGGTGGGGGCGCCCACCCTCTCCGCCCCTTCCCTCTGACTCACGAAAGACGAACGAATTGACAGAACCCCTCCTCTCCAGCAAGGATTTAAAAGGAAAACAACAAATAAAGAGAGAAAAGGGAGAATGAAGTGAATTGTCGACAGACGGACGGGGAGGTGGAGCAGGTGTAAGTTCACCAGGCACTTAATCACACACTCTTCAGACAGACGTAAGTGTGCAGTAAATATGTCAGATATTTTTACATTGTTAAAGTTTACCCATGCTATTAATCACCTTTGAATAGTGTCTCGAAGATGAGCGTTTGTCGAAGTGTGAAGAAATAAGACAAACGAAAAACATTTGTTTGTTTCTTTATGAATTAGATGGCAATAGAAACTAAATAGTGTAGTTTAAATTGCATTACATCTATATCATACACCGTAAGCCGCCGCTGGGGCGTGTGGCGGGGGGTGTTCGGTCACCGCCCATAAAAGAGAGCAAAACCACATGCAAAATCAACACATACATGCAAAACTATACCCACAGTGGTATGCACATATATTCAGACGAAAACCTATTTAACGTACACGCATGCAAATACATATTCAACTAGCATAAACATGCACGTACTAATTATGTAAAAGTCTATCAAATAACGTGGAAATTAGAACTGAGAAGCAAGAAGGGGAAATTCTACTATCACATGGGCACGCATCATGCAATGGTCCCCGCCCCCAAAGACACAGGTTGGGAATATGACACACAGGCCGGCCGTGGGCGGGTCCACCCCCCCCTCCTACTACAGAGAGAGACCTGTGATGGAAGGAGAACCTGGAAAACAACGAAAACAGGGCTATTCATTCTGTAATGGCAGTCCCATACGGTCACGCGGGAAGGGTTTTTAATATTCGCATCCGCAAAACTTAGTAGAGGTTGAACGTAGATTATAATGCTTTTGTATTTTTTTAGTGTTTTTTCGTACCCTGCAAGCCACCGCTAGGGTGTGTGGCAGGGGGTGAATACACGCACGCCAGACTGATTTTGACCCGAATGTTTTTCCCCTACCGCGGTCGGAAAATGTTATTCTGATGCTCCCTTATCGTTCGTGGGAAAAATGACATCTTAAATCTGCACTTAAATATCTCTAATTTTATTGACATGATCTCTCCTACCGTAGTACGAATGGGGGTAGTAATGCAGTTTTAAACATCACTGCTGCAGGGACGTCCCTCCAATTTATGCCAGTGATTTTAGCTTGGAAGTGAACGGGAGTTAGTGTGCGGAAAGGGGAACAGACTAAGATGCCGTACGCTGTCCTCGGTGGGGAAGTGGAAATGGTTTGTTGGGAGAATTTATAAGAGCACAGAAAAATTCAATGCCGGGAATATTGAGTGGCGATGGGATGCTGGAGGCTGCGAGGGAGAGAGGGCCGTTTTGGTGCGCGGAGTGGGGCGAGGGGGCGGAATGGAATCAAATGTGGTGCACTTGAAGAGTCGCCCAGTGCAATGGATGGGCGTAGGGTGTTTGAAGCCCACGCCGGGTGGTCTTGCGATGCGGGGTGCAAGGGTTCATCGAAAGCGTACCACGACCGATGGACAGCCACTCTATTCAATGGATGCCTGGCGACTGGGGTCATCCATCAAAGATGATCCCACTCGTTCGAAGAGAGAGGCACTCGGGGCCACATTAATGTCGCCTCCGGGCTTGGCTCCGGCGATTGCTTCCGCGCGTGCCTTCAACTCCGGTCGTTGGAGTTTACGACTCGAGTTCTCTCGTCTCCCCCCCCCCCCCCCCGGAGCACGAGATGGAGTGTGGCGGGGGGTCGCGCCACCCTCTCCGCGTCAGTTCCTTGAAAGGGTGCGAGAGACGGGAAGCCGATGCGTAAACAGCCGCGGATGAGTTACGTCGAACGCGTTGACCCCTACGCACCAGATGCAACCCGTGCCCCAAGCACCACGGTGCTCGATCGCACCAAGCAAACAAATGAGGCACATAACTCACCACGGCACTTAATTCCGTCGAATGCCGTCGCACACACTCGGCGCTCTCCTCGCTTCGTAGTTCCCTCCCTTGGCTGAGTGCGGGCGAAGAAGGGACGCGCGGTGGCGGCCGCGCGAGAATCGCTCCAGCTATCGTATCGAATGGACGGCAGTTATTGAAATGTGCCTCTTTGGTCCAAGGTGTCGGATGTACTGGCTCTAGCTTCAATGCTGTCGGTGCTTGGAAGCAAAATTTAGAAAGATATGCGGAACGAAGAAAATGCGATGTAAGCGTTGGGCAGAACGTTATTCCCAAAATGTATGAATGGCTCATGAAATAGAAAGTTGAAAGGCAAACGATTGATTTGATTTATTTTATTTAAATAACTCATTCACGCCATGGTGGATTTTAATTTCATTACGAGACGTAGGAAAAAATTTTAAGATGCATATTTGTCAAGTTTAAGGTTGATTAACCTTTACATAAGTGCCTTCACCGCGAGGAAAACATTCTTGTTTTAAGTTAATATAGGATGATTGCGATTATTTAACTTGCCAAAAGATTCACCGCCAACATATTTATTTTTGCCTCCATAGCAGTTACTTTTATAGTTCTATAAGTGGCACGTAATTCCGTTAAACAATGAAGACGCTAACTTTTTGCCCACGGTGGCGGTCAAGTGGTGGATGTACATGGGTAGTGCGAAAAATTGAAATTGGACCCAATTGATTCCTCAGAGCAGATCGTAGTTATCATTCGCTATCGATGCGTAATTTGCGATCTAATGTCTTTCATTTTATTTGCCGTTAT
The DNA here is from genome assembly GCF_022747635.1 of Hetaerina americana. Classification (NCBI taxonomy): domain Eukaryota; kingdom Metazoa; phylum Arthropoda; class Insecta; order Odonata; family Calopterygidae; genus Hetaerina; species Hetaerina americana. The sequence continues at coordinate 82,674,427 of NW_027287316.1, forward strand.
ACTTTCAAATAATTTTTTACGTGAATTTTGTGTTTTTTAATTTTGTTGTTATATCTTATTTTTCCTCACCTTCAGGCATGAAATCAGTCTTTTATTCCATTGAATTTTTTTATGAATATAAAACACATTAATATCCACTCAAATGATCCGTGATTCCATTATTGAAGATTTTTTTAATCGTTCGCAATGAACTGTTGCCCGCCCGCATGAGCGGATTTCGCCGTTGGCCCATCAAGTCGGTTCGTCCTGGCAGTTACGTGTTGTGCTTGCCCTAGTGGGCGTTAACTTCAGGGGCAGGCGACTACGGCGGAGGGCGGGAGGCTACGGCGAAGGGAGACGCTCTCTCATCATCCCGGATGTGCCTCGACTCCCTCCACTCGGTGTGTCTTCGCCCCTTCATTCTAATCCCTCCCCCCCCCCTGGCGAGCCGACGTCAGCTCTCCTTAATCGCTCGCCCCTACCGTCGCGAAGCAGGCGGCGGGGTCATTCCCGTCCCGTAGGCGCCCGTCAACTGCCCTCGTGCTCTCAGCTCACTTCTGGGAGCTCTTATTGTTATTATTTATTTGTTTATATACCCTGCAAGCCACCCTCAGCGTTTGTGGCAGGGGGTGAATACAGCCCCGACTAATTGTTACCCGAAGGTGACCCTACCGCCGTCGAACAATGTTATTCTGATCCCTTATCGTCCGTGGGAAAAATGGCATCTTAAATCTATCTGTTCTACACTTGATCTCTCTAATTTTATTGATATGATCTCTCTTAACATAGTACGGTTGTAGTAATAATACATTTTCAACATCACTGCTAAAGACAATTTATGCAAGAGCTTCAATCCGTAATTTAACCATCGCTCCATTAAGTGATTCCCAGCCTAGCTGTTCTAATATTGTGTATACTTTGATTAAGTTTATCATAACAACATTTTATAAATCTGAATCCTCTACGCTGCACGCGATCCAATTTGGCAATCAATCCAACTTCGTGAGGATCCCATGAATGTACTTGCAGCATATTCTAAATGAGGCATAACCGTCAAAAGATATCATTTCTCTTCGACCTTTTCATCACTTTTATCAAGTACTCTTCTAATAAATCCTAATTTTTTGTTATTTTGTCCACATATTCCCTCTTTCTGTTTCACCCAGGAGAGATCGTGAGTGAGGGTAACGCCTAAGTATTGAATTGAGTCTACGCATTCCATTTTGGTGTTCTCGGTGCATTAGGCGGGAATTGCTCTTTTCCCATTATTATTATCATTAGCAGTAGTCTCCCGGTTGAGTGAAGGTTTAAGGTGGACCCTGGCACTGCATGCTCTACTGTACTTCTCCCTAACGTTGCACAAAATATCCTTGAACCCAAAACTCTGTTTCACAGTTCAACTGTTCACTCATCCCTTTAACCCATTGGAAATATCCACTCATCTTTTCCATCGCTCAGCCCTTTGTCTTCCCCCCACCTCGGGTCCCAGCGTCCCTTCATGTGGCTTCTGCATCCACTTCCTCTGCCTTCTCCGGAGTTCTCCCTTCCCCCTACCCTCTCCTTGTGTTATTTCTTTCATGACCTCTCTTTAATTTTCTCCATTCTTCTCCACCCATCCTCATCTCAAAAGCCTCAGCGGCCGATTTGCAAACAAACATATGCTCCGAATTAGAGTTTGCACCAGTCTTTTCTATACATCCGTACTCAACCCCCTGCCACACACCCCAGTGGTGACTTACAATGTACTGAAAAAATACTATTTGTCTATACGGTTAGGTCCTCAACTCCCGCCTCTTTGTAAAAGCTTTTTTACCTCGAGCAATTCTTCTAATCTACCCCTGTGTGGGTGTAGCTGTTCATGAGTTTGTTGGTTTTGCATGTGGTTTAATTCTCTTGCACGGGTGGTGACCTAACGCCCCCCGACCACTGGCCCCTGCGGTGCCTCGTGGGGTATTATGCAGATGTAGATTTTTATGTAAATGTCCTTGCTACGTAAATTTTACATCTCCGTCTGAAGAATTTCTAAAATAGATGAACTCTCTGTCCTATTCTATTTTGTGTCCTCCAAATTATCTCTAACTTAGCCTCCCTATTTCTCGAGAAACTCAATGCCTTCGTTTTTATGATTGAATCTGATCCCATGCGTGACGCGCTGATTTCGTAATGCGATAATTTATGATTGAATTGATAAGATTCCATCAATGATGGCTATGTGACATTTTGGTAATTCTATTAAATATATAAACTCAATACTTCATAGCAATCCTATTTTTTCCAACTTCGCCGTTTGCTAATGCAGACAATCGCGTCCATTTTACGATATCTATTCTAAAAGAAATTATTGGAAATGAACAAAATCTTCGATCGAGAAATGGGAGTAAAAAAGCATTTTTTTTATTCTTAAATCTTGCAATAGGTAAACTTTTATCCCTTTTACCTAAAAATGACTTCAATAATCGTATTAATATTCGGTTTCATTTTATTTTTAGTTGAACTGTGAATATTAAATACATATTATTTAGAATAAATATTATGTATAATATTTAGAATATCTGTCGATTATTTAGGTTAATACAGAGTTTGTAAGATTGCTAATAAACATTTTTTTCTTTCCTTTCAGGTGAGTGGCGTTATTATCTAGGCTATTGCCTTAAATATGAAGGTGACTTCAAATGGTGAGCCTATTAGTAGTCAATTTGAACTTAGTGTAGGCCATAACGGCCATTAAAGCAAACAGTGATATCTCACCTGCGTAAGTATTTTTGCTGCCAATGTACATACTCATTATCGAATCAATAAGTGTCTCGCTTTACACGATCTGATTGTCTGATTAATGCTTTGGCAATGACTGCACGCGAATACGGAGCCATTCTTTGCAAATTTACCCATAGTTTGAATTAACTCAAATCCAATGGTTTTCCTTGGATTTGAGGACGAGACGACGCCCGTTCAAGGTCGCCGTCTCGTCGAAATAATTTCTTGTTTGCTCACTCATAAAACCGCCTTGAGGACTCATCAGACATGTGGAATCAAATGTAAGGTGAACCACAATCGATCCGAGGACGGAAAATAGAGGATGAGTTTGGACGAATTAGGAACATCATTAAAAATGTTATAATTCTCATTGCATTTCGTGACTAACAGCGAAATATCCGTTTCCGTCTTCTGGGAGTCTTAAGGAAAAAACTCTTAGCATGTTGAAATCGTTATTTCAATTATTTTGATAAAGTGTGGCTATAAATAATTATCAGGTAATCGTTAAGTGGATGGTAATTGTGTTTGACGAGTTGGAACATTCGTGAAAATATTTTTCTCTCAAATCATTCGCATGCTTGATTGGAAGGCGGGTCATTATTAATTATTGATCAATGACCAATAGCCATGAGAAATCGATGCTTATGGTTCGCAGACTAACTTCTTTGAATTATTGTACAGTCTTAAATTCTAATTCTGTTCGTAGAAATATGCATATTATTTTCGAATTGCTTATCTATAGGTCGATATATTAGTTCATCATTTTAACAAATAATATTTCCTACAGAAGGAAAGAAAGATTTTGATAATTTTGATTATTTTTTCTAAATCTACCTATATCCATTTTTGTAAGCGACAATTGTCCTGTTTCATTTAGCGCCTTATTTTTACATACTATTCAATATTGCATTAGTACTGGCTTTTTATCGATTCATTCCAAAAATTATATTTCAACTGTTTCAAGGTCTATCGCATGTAGAGTGGGTGTGGAGGGAAATAGAGAGGGTATAAGAGACCAAAAGGGAAACAAAGGAAGAAGTTGGGGGAATTGGGGGGGGGGGGAGGAGGTCGAGGGAATAAATTCGGGGAAAGAGGGGTAGAAATATTGATGCAGAGCAGGGGGAGGGGTGGCAATAGGTTTTTGAACGCAGTGACATACAGGGTTTTCATTAATATTATCGGGAAAAATTCCAAGATAGAAGATTTATTTCAGATATTGCTGAATGCCTTTCAAAATTCTTCAAGTACATACCTTAAGAGCGTCGACACCCTTTTGCCACATCGGCTTTTCCACGGTTCGAAGGCTCCCTGGTAGGCGAAAGGGGAACGCGTGCAAGCTTCTTTGAGGGCTCTTAGGGTCCCATGGTGAGAATAGAACACTTTTGAGAATAGAAATTGGTGTGCTGGTGCCAAGTCGGGACTGTAAGGGGGTTGGGGAATCGTCACGATGTCGTTGAAGGTCTTCGCAGGCAGACATTCAACTCTGCACATTTGGTCGTCCGTCCAAAGACCTTTGGAAAGACGAGTTGAATGCAGATCTTTTGCATCGCCAAATTTTCAGTGATAATGGTGTGTGCACTGTCATCTTGTATCAATGCCAATACGATCACTTAACCCACGGTCTGAATTCAGATCTTCACGCCGTATACGTCAGGGAAATAATTGTTACCGTTACTTTTTTACAAACCTATGTGGAAATAATTTAAGAGGGCAATCGAGATCGGGGGATGGAAAGGAAAAAAGGCGGTTTGGAGAGAGTAAAGAGGGGCAGGAGGAGGCAGTGCTGTCGATCAAGGTCTCATCGCAGTTTATGTTTTCATGGTATTAGTTTTTTATGAATAAATAACAGAATTGGAGTGCTTATTTCTAGAGTCCACCGAAAACTAATTTTAAATGATATGCTATTGTTTATAGGAAAAATAATAGACTGAACCCAGGGAAAGATCAGTGTTGCGCTGTCGACCGTTGCATGAGGAAGCTTCACTATGAAATGTGGCTCCTTGATTAGTTCTGGAAAGTGTGCGGCCTGGCGATGAGGGGGGAAGAGGCGGGTCTCCACCGAGACATGAGAGTCCTCTGTTGCAATCTCAGCACCACGAGAGGGGGGTGGGGGAAGAGATGAAGAGAGAGAAGCGCCGAAATTATGCGTGCCTTACCAAGGCGCTTTGTGTCGACCGGGAGACTTACTTTGTCTGGTAATGAGCGAGCACGGTTAAACAGCCCCGAGTGCAGAATCGGCCGCCTGTTCGTAGTGCCCAGAGGGAACGCTATCAGTGAAGAAGAAATGTACGAGGGTAGGCTGAAACGTCATGCACGCTTGATTGTAGAGAGCGAACAAAACCAAGTAGCAAGAAGGGACAAAAAGCACATTAAAGTATAATTTTTAATTTTCAAAATCATTTATTTATTTATCAACATAGTCACTGTTGTTAAGTTTAACAACACATTTCTCCCAACGTGTAACAAGTTTTTTCATTTCGTCACTGTAAAACTCTTCCGACTTTTCTCGAGTCCAGGACTTGACAGCTGCCTTCGCCTCATCGTCCGAGGTGTAATGATTACCCTTGAGGCGTCTCTTGAGTTGACGATAAAAATAAAAATGGCAAGGCTCAAGCTCGGGGGAATAAGGAGGGTGTGGTCACGGTTCAAATTTCGCAGAGCTTCTCCATTTGCGCGCGAGGTGTTTATTTATTTATTTACACAATTACGTTGCAATTAGGCGAATTTCCTGGTGGCAACGGTCAAGTTAGGTCAAAGATAACTCTTACAACGAAAATTACATACGAACACATAAAAACAGATAAGAGACAAAATATTTTTACATAATGACACTTCCACATCACATACAAAATGCCGTCCACATCACATACAAACAATATTTTCATAACTACAATGAAGTTTATTACCCAGTGGCTGCTTTACATTTCAACTTAAAACTTCTAAAATTGGATGGAAAGGGCTCAAACAACGTGTGTGGACGAGCGTTGTCATGTTGCAAGATTATTGGCGCTAGGCTACCTTTAACAAGACAAACTTGACTTCGGAGGTGTTTTAGAGTATGCGTCTGCGATTCGGATTTCCCCTCGGCAGGATAATCCCGGGGCCAGCACCTGAAGTCCTCTTAAGACCCGACACACCCCCTCCCGCTTTATCCCATCGCACCTGAAGTCCTCTTAAGACCCGACACACCCCCTCCCGCTTTATCCCATCGCACCTGAAGTCCTCTTAAGACCCGACACACCCCCTCCCGCTTTATCCCATCGCACCTGAAGTCCTCTTAAGACCCGACACACCCCCTCCGGCTTTATCCCATCGCACCTGAAGTCCTCTTAAGACCCGACACACCCCCTCCCGCTTTATCCCATCGCACCTGAAGTCCTCTTAAGACCCGACACACCCCCTCCCGCTTTATCCCATCGCACCTGAAGTCCTCTTAAGACCCGACACACCCCCTCCCGCTTTATCCCATCGCACCTGAAGTCCTCTTAAGACCCGACACACCCCCTCCGGCTTTATCCCATCGCACCTGAAGTCCTCTTAAGACCCGACACACCCCCTCCGGCTTTATCCCATCGCACCTGAAGTCCTCTTAAGACCCGACACACCCCCTCCCGCTTTATACCATCGCACCTGAAGTCCTCTTAAGACCCGACACACCCCCTCCGGCTTTATCCCATCGCACCTGAAGTCCTCTTAAGACCCGACACACCCCCTCCCGCTTTATCCCATCGCACCTGAAGTCCTCTTAAGACCCGACACACCCCCTCCCGCTTTATCCCATCGCACCTGAAGTCCTCTTAAGACCCGACACACCCCCTCCCGCTTTATCCCATCGCACCTGAAGTCCTCTTAAGACCCGACACACCCCCTCCCGCTTTATCCCATCGCACCTGAAGTCCTCTTAAGACCCGACACACCCCCTCCCGCTTTATCCCATCGCACCTGAAGTCCTCTTAAGACCCGACACACCCCCTCCCGCTTTATCCCATCGCACCTGAAGTCCTCTTAAGACCCGACACACCCCCTCCCGCTTTATCCCATCGCACCTGAAGTCCTCTTAAGACCCGACACACCCCCTCCCGCTTTATCCCATCGCACCTGAAGTCCTCTTAAGACCCGACACACCCCCTCCCGCTTTATCCCATCGCACCTGAAGTCCTCTTAAGACCCGACACACCCCCTCCCGCTTTATCCCATCGCACCTGAAGTCCTCTTAAGACCCGACACACCCCCTCCCGCTTTATCCCATCGCACCTGAAGTCCTCTTAAGACCCGACACACCCCCTCCCGCTTTATCCCATCGCACCTGAAGTCCTCTTAAGACCCGACACACCCCCTCCCGCTTTATCCCATCGCACCTGAAGTCCTCTTAAGACCCGACACACCCCCTCCCGCTTTATCCCATCGCACCTGAAGTCCTCTTAAGACCCGACACACCCCCTCCCGCTTTATCCCATCGCACCTGAAGTCCTCTTAAGACCCGACACACCCCCTCCCGCTTTATCCCATCGCACCTGAAGTCCTCTTAAGACCCGACACACCCCCTCCCGCTTTATCCCATCGCACCTGAAGTCCTCTTAAGACCCGACACACCCCCTCCCGCTTTATCCCATCGCACCTGAAGTCCTCTTAAGACCCGACACACCCCCTCCCGCTTTATCCCATCGCACCTGAAGTCCTCTTAAGACCCGACACACCCCCTCCCGCTTTATCCCATCGCACCTGAAGTCCTCTTAAGACCCGACACACCCCCTCCCGCTTTATCCCATCGCACCTGAAGTCCTCTTAAGACCCGACACACCCCCTCCCGCTTTATCCCATCGCACCTGAAGTCCTCTTAAGACCCGACACACCCCCTCCCGCTTTATCCCATCGCACCTGAAGTCCTCTTAAGACCCGACACACCCCCTCCCGCTTTATCCCATCGCACCTGAAGTCCTCTTAAGACCCGACACACCCCCTCCCGCTTTATCCCATCGCAACTGTTCATAGCTGTAACTCCACAGTTGCGCGCGTCGTTATCATCGATTTCAATGTCCCATTTATTGATGGTGCTCATTTAGTTTTAAAACGGGAAATGAATACAAAGATACATGCGAATTGCCGTTGAATTATTTTACGTTGAACTCATTGAATCAACTTGTCACTTCACCAACTGGGGGCGATAATATTCTGGATTTGTTAGCAACGAGTATTCCCGAAAAAATCGTAGCTATAGAAACTACTAAAGGAATAAGTGACCACAGGCAGGTAAGTGCTAAGTTTCAGCTCGATGGGATCTGCCATAATAATAAGTCTAAATAGAAAATTTACTTGTTTGAAGAGGGGGACTACCTAATGGGCTCAATTCCGTGCTACAGAGTCAATCTGCAATGTTTAAGAAATATATTAATCACCGAAATACTGAGGATATGCGAAATCACTTCCTTGAGATCACACGCTCGGCAGTCAACAAGTTAATTCCCAGTAAATGTATAAAAGATATCACGGAACCTAAATGGTACAAGGCGGATGTTAGATGGGAATTGCGACGTCAAAGGCTACGTCACGCCAAGGTGGAAAATATTAGGGATGCTATCTCTAGCGACAAAAGGAATGAGGCCACTTATAATTACAAGATCTCTAGGGTGAGTCCCAATAAGGAATATCGAAAAGCGTTAAGCGAATGCTAAAGGAAAAGGTTAGCGGAAAATTAGAAAGAGAATCCGATAGCATTTTGGTCGTACGTCGGAGAAGTTCAGGGAAATAAGTCAGCCGTTAATTCACTCAAAAATGATAGAGGCGATAGAGTAACCAGCAGTTTGGAAAAGGCTAACCTATTATATTCCTTCTTTCGAAGCGTCTGCACCAATATCTCACCGAATGCCTCCCATAGCTTACCAAATCGTGTCGGTCAACCGATGTCCAAAATTGAATTCTCATTAAGTGGAATAGAACGTTTGCTGAAAAAAATAAACCCAAATAACTCGTCCAGGCCTGATGAAATACCCGCTCGTACATTTAAGATTCTTCTAACGCACAATTCCCTTTTGTCGAGATAAAATTTACAAGAATGGCTCGTGGTTCGTTATAGCAGGGTGCTAACCTTCGGGTTGATTGCTGTGGTCGGTGGTGGATTTCTAAGAGTGAGGCTTATCTTTAATTGAGAGATTCCTTCCCACGCACCGTTTTTCTACCGGGGAAGTAAATTCTTCGACTACTTTTTTTCACCTTTTTTTCTCGCTCATTTCTAGCAAATGTGAGAGGGATTCGAAACGTAAAAGAGGCGCGGGCGGCGGGGATTGGCCTTCGACTCGGAGTCGATCGACCCTTCCCTCGCGAGTGTAAACAGTGGCCGGCGAATAAGCAAATCAATCCGCGCAGGGAGGGAGGGGGTGGGCCTAGACGCCGGGATGGATGGATGGATGCGGAGAAGGGTGCTTCTCTCGCGTGTGGACATGCCCCCGTGGGTCAAGCGGTTGTCTCTTCCCCCCCCCCTTATGGAGGGGAGACGAGCTGGGGCGAAATCAATCGAGTTTATCGCCTCTATTTCCGCCCCCCCTGCCCCCGCCCGCCCCCGATGGATGGGAAGGAAAAGGCTGCACACGGATGCGAGAATCCTTCCGAGGCGGGGGAGAAAGAGATGCTTTCCGGTTCAGGGGTAACTGAATCAGATTTAGGGTTCTATCCCACGTTCTCGGAAAAATATCCTTGTCCCTAATTCTGATGGTGGATCTTTGATGGAGATGGATGGAGGGAGAATGCATATTTGTCTGGTGCTGAATCTATTTTTTGAATAAATCGATACTTTTACAACTTTGCTATGGCGGAGAGGGTGAGAGGTTCGATGAGGGGAAATTAAATGAATTTTCGATATGGATAACATCGTCGATAATCCGATTTGAATGATATTTTCGATAATTCTCAATGTCTCCGATAATTACCTCCGCGTCGGTATAACGTGGCCACGTCGACATTTCTTCCTTATCGGAATTTGTTGGTGTAACATGGATATCGCACAGCCGTAGTTAGGTGAGAGGAGTGAATGATAATAATACCGCCCCCCCTCACCTTAAATCGGTTCAGGTGTGCCTTCGATCGCCGCCATCTTCATGGGGAGCAATCAACCCCTGAGTTAGACCGCCTCGACGCTATTCTTCCATAGTGGAGTCTTTTAAAATTCAGAAATTTCCTCAATCGTTTCATAATCTCTCTTAGTCGTCTCTTTTTTAACTTCATGCATTTTTCTCCTTTATTATATTCGAATGCACGCTAAAACTTATAATAATATATGCTAAGTTCGTGACATTATAAAGTTTTTCCTGCGGAAACATCCTTTAGATATTTCACGGAAATCCATTCAATTTCTTTGGAGTTACAGTGTACACCCTAATGAATTTTAGTGCTTTCAACTTTGCTGTCCAACACAACTACATATTCGTTTAAACAAGAAATATTTAGGTTTCTACGGAAAATTCGTTGGCCTGCAAGCGTGGTGACATCATTAAAGAGATTTGAATTTGTTTTAAAATATCGTCATTGTATGAAAGAATTATTTGTGAAATAATTACCATTATGAGGTGTAATTTCAAACCTAATTTGAATTAATTCCAATTCCAATCCTCGCAATACAAATTTCAAAAAATCAATATATTTTCAGCAGCCAATATTAAGTATTTGACCTACCTCTAGGGTAATCAGGTTTTTTTATTTTTTTCCTGAAATATATTGACCACATAAAATGTCTCCGGGCCAAAATAAAACTAATAAATGCTTGGAAATAGATGGATTGCAATTAGTTCATTTTTCGCTTCCTTTTTGAAATTCTCCTTGCCTGCACCATCCATAATGGGATTTACATATATTGCTACAACACATAACATTTAATCGCCTTTAAGAGACTTCTATGTGTCAGAATCAGGGCTATTTCAGATTCACGAATAACAAGGATGGTTGATCATATTTATTATTCGAGCTAACTCTTCACGTTAACCTTTTGCAGGATTAACGCAGGATTTGTATTATCAATGTGTTCACCTCGTCGTAATGGTGAGCAATCGATTGATTCCTATGGAAACAGCAATAGATTTCTACACATAAATCTACTTAGTACCCCGCAAGCCGCCTCAAGGGCGTGTGGCAGGGGGGAAGGTCACCACCCATTAAAGGGAATCAACCCGCATGCAAACCTAAAAAAATCTTGCCAATTTCACTCCCACAAAGTCGTAAATATTCACGCAAAAACCTTAATAACTTACACTGAATTTTAGTGCACTACGATGGGTGTTTTTAGTCCGCACACATATGGATGATTTTCATCAGATTTTTTCTTTTTTGTTCTTCGAATGGCCTCTTTAATTTGGAGATTCTTCTCGTCCATTTCATCGTAGTGAGTTTCCTGAAGCAGTAATATTTCGATTACCTTCAAACGTCTGTTCTCTAAAACTCTAAAAATGATTGCATACCGACACGGGAATAAGGTTGGGTGACTCAAACGGCTGAACGTGCCCCGAATAAAAGAATAAGGACTTCCGTGTTTTCGTCTCGGCGTTCGGCCCCTGGTGTCGACGGGCGGGGAGAAGGGTCGCTCGCTCCACGCACCCTGGGGAAGTCCACCCGGAGCTCTTCTTTCGACGCCCGCCAATCACGGTTCACCATTTAATAGATGGATAAAATAAACGTATTTATTACAATAGGTCACCCTAAAGTGTTTTCTTCCTTTTACGGCAATCGTGGCTCCATTGCGAAATGTTTATTAGTTGCTATTGAGTCTCAGGGGGCTTCACGACGCACTCCCCCCCCCTTCCCCAACGCTCCCCCAGCACACCCTCTCCACCCGCGGCGAACGCCTGCTCTCTGATCCGCCTGCTCTGCACGAAATTCCAGCCGAACCGACTGCTTCAATGGGGAGAGAAATTGCATTCTTGAAACTTCCGCAAAACATCCGATTGCGTGTCCACAACTTTACATATCTACATCTACACAATAGCCGCCGCAACGGCGTGTAATTTAACCTGTACTTAAACCTAAGGTCAACTAGTGGCTCCCATCTTCATTCATCCAATAGTGTCGTGGCACTGCTACCTTGTTCGCATTAACTTTTTACAAACGTAACTGGTCTACGTTCCTCACAATCTATTCCAAACTAAGCCTTCATCTTGAATTAATACATAAATCAATCCAATAAAACCTTTGAATTCATCAAGCACATGGAACACAAAAAGCCGGAGCCGTTGTGTTTCCTTCGGGGAAAGTCAATCACCTAACACGCTAATGGTATTTCGCCGAGTCATTTGTAGATAGATGCTGTAGGTGGTATTTTGTTCTCAAAGCTCGGTTTTACGATCCTGTAATCCGGATGGGATAATGAGGTCAAGGGTTTAGATTAAGGATGGAGAATATTGAGTGAATGGAAAGGAAGAGAATGATAGGTTTTTTTTAAGCAGAACGAAGGCTGATGGAAGGCACGGAGAATCGAAGCGGTATGTAACGCTGGGCAAGCAGAAGAAAGCCCGCGCGATGTGTTGGAAATAACTGCACGTAGTGTGTAGGGATCGTCTAAATAAAAACTGCCTTTTAATGCGTAGAAAACCTCGAAGTAAATGATGAATGAGAGTGCGTTGTTATAATGGTTTCAGCGCCGCTAAACCTCATCTCCATCCAATTTGCCCTTAACTACCCCTCCTTTTAGTGATTCGATTTGTGGCTTCTTTGTTTCTTTATTCTTCCCAATCCTCCCTGGGACTTAACCAGTTGTTGGAAACCCCCCCCTTTCTCTAACCAGTTGTTGGAAATCCCCCCTCCCCGCAAACCCTTCAACAGCCCTTCCCACCCTCCCCCCCGGGACGCCATTTCTCATCCAAATAAACTGGAAAACGGGAATCGTTTATCACGCTCCCTCGGAAAAAGCCCCATTGGATAAACTTCTTGCCCCACCCCTCCCCCAACCCTCGAGGCGATTTACGACGGAATCCTCCTTTCTTTTGTCCTAGCATCCCGCCGCACTCGTGCTCCTTCGCCTGCTTAACTTTTTCTCACGCCCTCTATCCTAACTTCACTTATTTTATTCCAATCTCTCTCTTTTTCGATCGTCTTCCTTCCCCTCCTGTTTTTCTTTCGCACCTTGCCCCGTCTTTTTTTTATGCCCATCGTTTTCCCAGTTCACTCCCACATCGCCTCCACTCTGCTCCCTCTGAATGAGATAGGCGCTCCTTTTACTATAAACATTGCGAATCGTTAGGAAATCTTTTTCTCATGTCCTCTCCGAGTGAAGGACGCCCCATATTTTATGTCCTATTTACTTGGTTGGATTTTCATTCCCTTTCGCTTCCTGACGCGTATTTGTTTTCCGTTTCCCTCGTAAGAAATGCCCTTTGCAGCCGTCGCATCACGTGATTCCTATGGATTCTTTATCGATCATGGACTGAGTGGGACCGTCTCGAATCACCATAGTAATAATAACTATTATCAACATCACTGTCATTGTCAATATTATTAAAAGCAGTCAACGGGTAATGTTTGATCATTGGTACAACCAGGCACTCGGGGCGATGGCTGAACTTGAATGAGTTCCACCGAACACACTTGAACGCAGTAACACTCTGCACTACAATAAACCAATGATTAACTCCAAATTCCTTCTACCTCCCTTCATTCCCTTCCCCCAAGTTGCTTGTTCACTTTTATAGCATTACTCCTTCTTTCATAGCCTCTCTAATATTTTATCTTCTCTTCAAAATGCTCTGCGTCCGCTTTCCCTGCCTCCCTCGATCTTAACTCTTCCCTGGGGAACACCCCAAGTTACTTCTACTGCATTCGAGGTAACACCATCTATCATTGCTCTTTGAATCCGACTGTTAAAAAATTCATCAATCCAACCCCGGATATTTTTATCTATGCCACATGTTTCTAGCTTTGCGAGTAGTTCTCTATGAGGTACTTTGTCGAAGGTTTTCTTGAAATCTAGAAAAATCTCGTCCTCTAGAACATTGCTCTCTCCCGAAATAAGAATATCATAAACAAAAAGCGCAAGTTGTGTTCTACCCTTCTTGGAAACCGTGGTGATTTTTCATTGATAACTCCTGATTATCGAGGTGTCTCACGATCGAACTAGTAACTATGCACCATTCCATAATCTTGCACGGAATGGACGTGAGGGAAATAGGTCTGTAAGTGTCCTGTTCCTCCTTGTCTCCGTTTTTAAATAGTGTTTTTACGTTAGCCTTTTTCCAATCTCTGGGAACCTTGCGGCCTACCAGCGACTTCTTAAATATTATTTCAAGATACGGCGCCATTTCTGAAGCTAGATCCATATTTCATCGGGCCCTGAGGATTTATCAGGCTTGATATTTTTCAGCGAACGTTCTATTCCATTATATGAGATTTCAATTTTGGACGCCGGTTGACCGGCACGATTAGGTATGCTATCGGGGTATTCGGTGAGATACTCGAATCAGTGATAACGCTTTGAAAGAAGGAATTTAATAAGTTAGTATTTTCCAAACTGCTGGTTACTCTTTTGCCTTTCTCATTTGTGAGTGAATTAGCAGTTGACTTATTTCCTTGAAACTTTCTGACGTATGAACAAAATGCTTTCGGATTCTCTTTAAAATTTTCCGCTCTTTTTTTCTTTGGAATCCACTTAACGCTTTCCGAGATTCCGTCTTGGCATTCGCCCGAGATATCTTGTAATCATAAGTGATCTCATTCTTTTTGTTGCTAGAGAAAGTTGTTGTAAAACGGATGGATTTAAAATTTCTTTTTTTTCTCAAACAATCAGAGAGAAAAATAAATATGAGAGCGATCGCTTAGGAGGTAATTATAATTGGCAATTTATCTATTTTGTCCTTATCCTATTGAAGCAGACCCGTCTTTTTTTGTTCTGCGGCATGATTTGGATATGCTTATCTTGTTATTGAATGTTGTTGCATCTAAGTACTTCATCTACATCTACAAAATACCCCGCAAGCCGCCCCAAGGGCGTGTGGCGGGGGTGTTAGGTCACCAACCGTAAAAGGGAACAATACCAAATGCAAAACGACAACGTGGAAAATTACACCCACAGCAGCGCACACACTCGTGCAAATACTTTCTTTCATGTGATTAATATATTTCTAGTGCATGATCAAACTAATATTTGTTTAGAGGTGACATGTTTGGGATTGTGCATGCATGGCTGGTGACCTGACACCCCCCGCCACACGCCCTTGCGGCGGCTTGCGGGGTATTTTGTAGATGTAGATGTAAACAGCACTACACTCAGCCTCTGTCTTCACACACCATCCCGCCGCCCATTTCGTTCCCAAGGTCTTACTTAGTATGCATGAAAAACACATCAATCAATCCAAATGGCAGAGCTTAAGGCGTGCGAGGCCTCACGGTGTGTGACATTGTCACGCTTGCATCGAGTCGTGGAAACCGGGGGGGGGGGTGGGGGGTTGAAGACGTTTCTCGTGTTGCCGGGGGATACGGGCCGGGGGTGTAGTTGGCCCGGGGGGAGAGGTTAAGAGCCTGAGGGGTAATTGGGTAATTGGTTCGACGGATTCGGTTTCACATTGTCTAATGTGATGTTTACTACAGTTTTCGCTGATAGTGCGAAGGGAACAAGTATTCCTTGTTTAACCTAGTCACTCAAATTTCCGTTAATTTCCGTTTCCGGTATCTGTCCTATTTGTATAATGTGGGATTATAATTGTTTCTTCCTATTTCGACGTTAAACTCGAGTGACTTGTGTTTGGTTCAAATTTCAAGCCGTGCTTGCAATTTTCATGCTGCCAGTTTCCCCCCTACGCTGGATAGTCAGCAAACAGGGTGGCGCTTTCTGGTTGCTCAAAACGTTTCTTCACGAAGCGTGCATCTCGTGTCTCTGTGTGCTGTTTCATTCCTCAATTAAGTCCATCTCTGCACCGTTGAAAACACTCGGTGGGCGAGGTCCGACCCGCGAGAAAGACAACTTCCCCGCCGCGATTTTATCGTAAGAATATTTCCATAGAAATATTTGATCTCTTCTTCTTATCTCTGGAGATTCTCCCTTGAGTGCTCCCTACCCATGCCTGCTCAAGTGATTCTGTGATTCCCTCACTTTCCATTTGGTGCGCTGCTCGCTTGTTTACCATTTTGTTTGCTCGCTTCTTTGGATTTTTTTTCTCGGAATAATATTATGTGCATTTTTCAAAAGAAGACACATCTTGGCATATCAGCTGGGTATTGGCGAGGCCCAGTTCCTTCCACCCTGCCGCCTGCGCTTTCCAAGGAACATCTGGTATCGAAAAATCTCAAAAATGGTTGCTTAGCAAAATATGAAGAGACCGTTGATTCAAATTCGATTCTAGTGTTCGAATATTCGACATTTTTGAAAATGTTCCATTTTTTCGGAGTGTTTAACCCAAATTGCGTCGGTAACTTTCATAAATCCACTGATGAGGTA
This sequence comes from Hetaerina americana, assembly GCF_022747635.1. Lineage (NCBI taxonomy): Eukaryota > Metazoa > Arthropoda > Insecta > Odonata > Calopterygidae > Hetaerina > Hetaerina americana. The sequence goes on from NW_027287316.1 coordinate 82,690,565, forward strand.
TCTTTTATTTGACGAGAAGGAGTGGTTATGTGAAATGAATCCCTGTAATCGAAACTGGCCAGAAACTGTCTCATACATTCGTCTGAATCAAAAAAATTCAAATCTGGTCTTCGAAGCGAATGATGACCTATGACCTTTCGCCTCCCCCTCCCGCCGCCCCAGATTTTAAATGGACGTTGGAAATGAAAAACTAGGGAGAATCGAGTTTTTATTTTATTTTGGGTAAGTTGGTGACCGTTGAAGTGTAAAATGAAACTAAAACAAAGGCTATACGATTTTCTAGAAAGCAAAAGGCTAAGCTAAACATTAAAATAGGAGGGCAAAAGCTAGTGCAGGTGGAACAGTTTTCGCCCCTCGGAAGTGTTTTGGACCAACACGGTCAAAGTAGTAGGGACGTGAGGAGAAGAATTGCGCTAGGCAAAGAGTCTTTCACAAGGAGGAGGGAGTTGATGACGGGGACGTTGAGTAAGGGTGTTGAGAAAAGACTCGTAAAAACTTTAATTTGGAGCGTAGCGTACGGCGCGGAAACGTGGTCATTGAAGCAGGAGGATAGACGTAGACTGGAGGCTTTTGAAATGTGGATGTGGAGAAGAATGGAGAAGGTGAAATGGACAGAGAAGAAAACAAACGAGGAAGTACTTGGTATGGTGGGCGAAGAGAGGGGTTTGTTGGGAGCAATCCTATGGAGGCAGGAAAAGTGGATGAAGGGGGTATTGACCGGTGGTGGGATGTTGAAGACTGTGATAGAGGGGAGAATGTTGGGCAAAAGAGGAAAGGGAAGGAACAGGATAGGGATGTTGGACGGGATGAAGGGAGGAAGAAAGTACTCAGAGATGAAGAGGGACCTGATATAGAGTAGGATGATGGATCTTGTGTTTTTTTAGGAGTCACAAAATATTTATTTAGTAGCCGTGTTCATCCAAAATCTACCTTAACCGGTATATTACCTAATAATAATAATAATAATCTTTTACTTAATAATAAGCTTTTACAAGGTGGAGATGATGGCAGGGTGGTTGGATAAGGATGAAAAGAAAATACTCGTAAAAACTTTTATATGGAGCACAGCTATGTATGGCGCGGACACGTGGTCATCGAAGCAGGAAGATGGACATAGATTGGAAGCTTTTGAATTTTGGGTGTTGAGAAGGAATGGACCGAGAAGAAAACAAATGAGGAAGTACAGTAGTATGGTGGGTGAAGAGAGGGGATTGTTGGGAGAAATCCTATGGAGGCAGGAAAAGTGGCTAAAGGGGGGTATTGACCGGCAGTGGGATGTTGAAGACTGTGATAGAGGGGAGAATGTTGGGCAAAAGAGGAAAGGGAAGGAACAGGATAGGGATGTTGGACGGGATGAAGGGAGGTAGGGAGTACTTGGAGAAGAAGAGAGACCTGATGTAGAGTAGGATGCTGGATTATGTTCTTTTGTGAGAGACAAGCTATTTAATTGGTAGTTGTGTCCATCCAAAGCCTACCTTAACCGACAGATTACGTAATACGTATTAATAATAATAGGTGACCGGAGCACGTTTAGTTTGGCGTACGAGGAAAGAGTGAGGAATTGAGAGACGATGCAGTTTGAGCGAGATGAATGGGGGAAGTCCGCGGAATAGAATAGGGGTTTGCGGTGCGGGGCGTAATGCTGTGTCCTGTTAAGCGAGGCTTGGAAGCGGTGCAGTGGCGCCGGCGCTTAGCCCCGCTTCCGCCGACCTCATACAAAAGCTCTCGTCGACGGGTGGACTACGATGAATAATTATGCCCCTTTGTGCTTGCAAGATGCATTCCTTATCTCGTTGCGATAAAAAAGGGAAGCGCATGGGTGGATTCATTTCCACAGGGCCAGGGGGGGGGGTGGCACCACTCCTTCGAGAAATACACAGGGGCTCGCTCCTTCGGCCGTGAAGGCCCCGGGAGTGTTTCTCCGGAGAACAGGGGGGAGGGGGTGAGGGAGGAAGCTTCAGCACTGCTCTGCAGCGATGGCCCGACCCCCCCCCCCCGCCCCGACCCCCCCCCGCCCCGCCCCCCCGAAGCCCTCCCTGGCCTCTCGTAATCCCTTTGGTGGGGGTCCCTTGGGAGATGAGTGAGTGCAGTCGGGAGGGATGGAGGGCGGGCTATCCACGTGCGCTCTCCCCCTCCCCTCAAAAGCTCAAATGGTAAATAGATGTCGCTCCGGAATGTATGGCTTCTCACTCCTGTTTTCGGGAATACCAGAATCGCAGAACTGGCCTCACGACGATTCAACGGTGTCACGAAGGTGCCATTCATTCGATCTGCTTCACTGGAGAAAAGACAAACGATGAACCTTTAAATCTACGTCTAAATAATACCCCGCAAGCTGCCGCGAAGTCGTGTGGCGGGGGGCGCGAGGTCCCCCCCCCCCCGAAAAGTGAATAAAACCACATGCAAAACGAAACAAATTCATACCAATCGACAACCGCGGAGGTGTATATGTTCGTGCATAAGCTTTTACAACTTACACGCATGCTAATACATACATTATCAACTAACATACGTGCACATGCACCTACGAATATATCTTTTTTCTATGCAAAGTTAAATGTTTACAGACCTGTAAATTAAATGTTTTTCAAATATAATTTTTATAGTGACTGTGGTTCCTTACTATTGCAATTCCCGATTGTTCGGGTATAGAATGAGTATTTGTCTGCCCTGGAATCTTTCTCCCTTATTTTATTTTGTGTTCTGATCTACCGAAATAGCGGGGGGCATTTATCATTCCTTTGGTGTCATCGTTAAATTCGTTTGTTCTGAACCTTTCTAAAAGTCCCGCCTGCTCTCTTCGCATCCCAGCCTTAATCCCTGAAGAGACCTGTCAGAGTTGTATTCTTATCGTACCAGTGAAAGAAGCGGGGAAGTTGGGGTGGGAAATCCGAAGAAGGTAGAAAAAGGGTGGAGGCGATATAGATAGGTAGGCTGAGGCCCTTGGACCGTGATTGGAGGGGGGCGGCGTAATTGGGCGGAGGGAGGAAGGTGTAGAAGGAAAGCTGTTCGGACGGCATGAAGGCTAAAGTTACGAATAACTGAAGCGGGAAATAATGTCATTCAAACTAGAAGATTAATAATATTAATCTATTTATGGAACATTCTACTCAAAGTACAGCTTTAAAAGCAAAAGCTTTCTTTTAATGGTTTCGTCCAATGCTCATTGAATGCTACATTGCTCCCCAATACCGAGGTGTCAAGTGTCTTCTCATTGAAAAACATTGAACACCTTGGAGATATTGATGCCCTCATAATTCGAATGATCGCTCCTTGTTGCTTCTGGCTAATTTTTTCCGCTTCTCAAAATACGCAGGTTGAATGTAACGGCCTGCGCATGTATTTTGAGTTGAATGTTACTTCCACATGCCACCAGAAGTGCTTCTGAAAGTATTTTCTTCGTGGTCTGCAAACCTGTGTGCATTCGTCTTCAGCCCACCGTCGTATAAAACATCCCACTGCCAAATAGCGACGTGTTCTCTATTTAGGGAATACTTCCCAAAAATTAAGCCCGAAATGACCGAAATAAAAAAATCAAATGTGCATTTTACAATAATTCATGACTAAAGAACTGATCACACACGCTAAAAACAAAATTCTCCAAAATGTGGGAAGTGAAAAAGGGTGCTTGGAATGTCCGGCAAAACACATTTGCAGAACAAACCGGACGAATATTTAAAGAAAGAATGAAGGAACATCAGGTGTGTGTAAATAATAGGAACTTAGCATCTTAATTTTATGCCAAGCGCTCTGTTGAACGTGACCACATAAGTAACTTTGTGCCTAAAACGCCCTCTGTCGAAAATAAAAGATATAAACTCGATACTTAGAAATTAGCGATTTGAAATTTGAATTGAAGTGTCCGTTGCCAGGATGGACTTGATGACGAAATTTTGTATCACTCCCTCTCTTCCCCCCCCCATAGACCTACCCCTACCCCTCTTTCACGCCCAGGGCTCCTCACACGGGGTATTCCCGCCATAAAAAAAAGCACTTTCGCATTCCCAGACCAAATTCCCTTTTTTCTCAAAATAAATAACTAATTTATTGGGTGAAATAACCCTTGTTTTGAATCGGGTCTTCCTTCAAGATGTATACAAATTTGCGATTTATTTTCTAGTTGCTTAACGAATATTTTTCCCTTCCTCTCCCATATTCTCCCTCATCACTTAACCTTCCCACCTGGTACTTGCAGCCCCTGCTACACACCTTTTTGGTGGCTCGTGGAGTATTAATATCGAAGTTGAAACCCCTATTAATAGCCAACGATTGACATCGCAGGCTTCTCTTCCCTTTTCTTCCCCTCCCATCCACATCCAACACTCTTGACCTCTTGACCCCCTCCCCCCATCAACCTCCCTTTTACTCTGACTCCGCCCTACCCCCCTGTAACTATATAGTAGTACAAGTTGTCTTCTGTAGGTCATCCCTGATGATGACGTCCTACGTCGAAACGTAGGTCTTGTTTCAAATAAAGTTCTAAATGGATTTACTATGTTTCCTATTTTATTTTAAATGCGATGTGTAAATTCCATAAAGTTATGTCTGAGACAACGAATTTCCGAAAGGATTTTATGCAGCTACAGACGCCCTTCTGCAGACTGCCCTGAAGACCGCCACGGGGATGTGTGGCGGAAGGTGTTGGGTCACCAGTCATTAGAGCAGTGGGCACGTGCTCTATTTCGGAAATTTTGGACATGGCGACAATCTTCGGCTGTAGAAAAATATCGTCCATATTGCCATGTGTCCTCTATAGTTAAGTGTCGCGAAATTAATTATAGGGCAATGTCATCCATGTTAACCTATAAGTAATATCGTTCGTGTAAGCAATATCATCAGTTTGGTCATATAGACGAAGCCGTCATGCCAGCCATATCGGCCGTTGCCAAATTATACCACCGTGTCGCCCCTGTCGTCGAATCAGAAATGTCGTCCGTACGGTCATATTGGCTGTATTCTCCACAATGGCCAATACCGCCATCATTATTTTTGTTCAAGAATGAGGAGGTTGATGGCGGGAATCTTGATCAATGATGAGGCTAATTAAAACGTTGACTTGGGGGAGTATACACTATTCTAAAGAGGGAGAAACAGGAATTTTGGTTGGAATGAATTGAGACAGGAAGCGCGTTCAGTTGAAGAGTGGTTGATTACTATATGCAATATACGGTATAAGGCTGTTTGGTAGATTTTAATTTTGGAAGAGCTCAGGGGGGTGTTGCAGGACATACTACATCTACATAATGCCCCGCAAGCCGCCACAGGTGCGTGTGGCGGGGGATGCTAGGTCACCACCCGTAAAAGAGGAAAAACCACATGTAAAACCAACTTATGCATGCAAACCTACATCCACAGAGGCGTATATACTCATGCAAAAACCTTTTTAACTTACACGCATGCAAATACGAGTACATATACTATCAACTAACATTCCCATGCGCATGCAATTGCAAATGTAGTAAAAATGCATCCGATAATGTGCGAACTAGAATTTAAAAGTAAGAAGGGGCAATGCAACCATCGCATGGGCATGCAACTCATGGTCCCCGCCTTCAAAGATAGAGGTGGGGAATGTGACATACCGCAGGCAGCGGAGGCGTGACCCCCAACAGACAGAGAGAGAGAGAGAGAGACGAGGGATGAAGCTAGAAAACAAAACAGGGCAAGCTCTACTGTAACGATCGCGGCATAGTCCACTAGGTCCACAAACCCGGTGAACTACAGCCGCTGTCAACAGTCAATAGTCAGCAACATAGTCGATAGCTGTCGACCCTCGACGTGACATGGATGGCTTCGATACGCGTGCATATATCACGCCAATCGGATGGAGGGAGACGTGCGCTCTCTTGGCTTCGGCGCTGGTCGGCGGCGCGTGTTACGTACATATATATATGTATATATAGTGTACATTCGCCGCGGGGGCGGGGCGGGCGGGGGCCGGAGGGGGAGATTGAGCCTCCGCGGGGCAGGAGGGAGAGTATGGGGGTGGAGAGCGCTTCCTCCTTCTCTCCCGCACCCCTCGTCTCTCCCCCCACCCCCACGGCCACGGGTGGGGGAGGGGAGGACTGGGAGGGTGGCCGGGGGGGGAGAGCGTTGGAGTTCTTAAAAGGGACACGGCGTGTATTCTTCGTCACTCGCACGGCTCTCGTCCCGGCAGAGCAAGCGGGGCCGCGGGGCGGAGGGGCGCGAGCGGCTTGAGGCGAAGAGAGGGCTTGGGGGGCGGAGGCGGCGGGGAAAGAGAACGGGGGTGTGGGATTGCGGGCGAGGAGCGAATGCACTTCGAGTGAAAAGACCGACGCCGGAATATTAACCCCGCAGTCATCCAGGAGCGGGTGGCCAGGCGTTTGTAGTGGATGACCCGGATTGCGCGGTGCCCACGTTGACACGGCCCGAATCTTCTTAGATGTCCGTGGAGTGTTTCGTGAGCGAATGGGAGATGCGGTGAGCAGGAATCGCCCTCTCCCCCCCCCCTTCGTCCGAGTGAAAGTGCCGCCCCCACAGAGAGGGGTCGGAGTCCTGTGCAGTGGCGCGTTTAGCGCCGACCATTCGAGGACAAGCAGTCGGTCACGGAGGTGACCTGTGTGTGTGTGCGTGTGTGTGTCAAGGGTGCAGTCTGAACCCTCATCCCCTGTCAGTCGAAGAAAAGTGCCCAAGGATCACAAGGTTACCCCGGACGGTCCCTGCGTTTGTGGTCACCTCAGCGGAAACCTTCGTTCCTTCCCCCTCAAGTATTCCAATCGGTGGGGATCGGAAGGAGTGTGGTGAAGTGAAACTGTTGAGCGCCCTTTCTCCCTCTCACCCCCCCCCCTTCTTCTTCCAGCACTCGCTCGAGGGTAAAACGTTTCCACCTTTTTTGAAGCGTACCATCTTTGCGTGTTATCCAGGGACTAAGCTTAACAAAAAGCATAAACTGGTGATCATTTAACATGATAAAATAACAAGCCCTGTAATTTCTGGGGTATCAAAGCTGGATAATATATGTACAGTTTTTCTCCTTGGGAGAATGGATGAATGATTTAATCGGTAAGAGAGTCTTTGAGTTCGTCCACTGCTCCCCTCCGTTCACTTCGGAAATTCAAGAAGCCACGGGTATCAGTCGTCGTGAGGTTTCGCACAGATATTCGCGTGCTGCTAGTCTTCCTCCTGTAAATATTGAGCTTCTCTGCGTGACGTGTTTCAAATACGTGCGCATTTTTTGTGAGATTCGGTATATTTCGGTGTGGAATTTTTATCGGTTTATGACTGTTCACTTGATGATTCTCGACGGACATTGACTCTAACGAAAGTCTCCGGTTTTGGCTCCCGAAAGACGATTCGGATCCCCTAAGGTGCTCTTCTGAACTTGTTGACTTGTCAGCGACGTGCCACTGCCTCTCCATGACGTCACCCTCCTCGGTCGAGACGGAAAGTTTGGTGCACGATGAAAAGGGCACAATTGATTAGCTGAAATTGTTTTTTTTATGAAGACAGCGTAGCAGGGCTGCTCTGCTAAATATTTATTATACCGTAAGCTTTTATTATCAGCATCCTGGTCTCAAATTTCAAACGGATCTCATAGATATCGTTTAGCTGCTTGCTTTCTTGTTCTTTTTCAGTGGCGCTCGAAGTGATTCAAAAGATTCTGAAACATTCAGTCGTAAAATTTGAAACCAAAGTTTTCCAATTGCAATTGGCTGGCCGATGTTGTTCCAATATCCACTTTCGTTTTTCAGTTGAAAAGTCAACTTTGAACGTAACTTCGCATTGTAACGTCACGCTACTTTTTGAGTAGAAACAACGTCTCAGGGCACCATCTGCACTTGTCCGTCTGCATTACCGTCGTCTCCGTCATCTTTACTATTCACATTGGGTTAGTATTCTAGATAAAGCTGGTGGGCATAGATGAAAAATTTAATAATTTTCTGATTATCACACTCTGCTAACTGATATCTTTTCAGCAACCATAATTTTTAACGCCAAAACATGAACGATACTCCAAGCAAATGAATTAAATATTTATGCTTGATACTTACAGGTTATCGAAAGTTACCGGTAACAGGTCCGATTGGGCTTGCGTTCTCGTGGGCTTGTTAAATATTGCAAGAAATCAAGAGACCATGGGGGAGAGAATGGCGTTTGGGTATTGATTGAAATAGGAATTGGATCGTTAATATAAAAGACCGTCAATCCATCTCTAGTTTCCGAATAGTGACTGAGGTCTGCCAGCACGAACATACCGCTTTTGTTTTCGGAACCTCTCTCGAAGTCAGCGCACCAAGTGAGGGAGTTCCGTGCCCTTGCTGGTGCCTATTAGGTTGAGGGCTTTGGTTCCACGGAATTTCCCAAGAGCCGCACCAAAAGAATGACACCCGGAGTGGAATCCGTGGCGGCGTAAAAGACGGCAGTGCTTCTCGGAGGCGGATGATGGGGGCCGGAGGCGTGGCCAGCGGTGCGGACAAGGGCGGCGGGGAGCCCGCGGTCATCGCCCCGAGCGATCCGGCGCCGACCCCTTGCCCCGTCACCCCGACGGGACAAGGGGGCGACGCCGCCTCCCCGGCCGTCCCCCCTTGCGGGAAGTGTCCCGGGCTGGGACCGGTGGCGGGGATCGGCGCGCCCGGAAGCCGGGAGGAGGATGCGGAGGATGTCGGGCGTGTGCGGGTCGCCGAGGGCGCGGGCCTCGCGCGGCAGCCGGGCCCGTCCTCGCCGGGGCCTTCGGACGCCGCCGTTCCGGCGACTGGTTTGTTCCTCAAGAGTTACCTGGTGGTGAGTTTGCCCCAATCCCCACCTCCCAGCGGTCCGGCGGGCCACACTCGTGGTGCGGCCCGCGGGTAGGCCGCCGGAGGAGGGGAGACTCGATTCTGGCTCGCACTTGGGAGGATTCGTTCTCCTGCTTCCGGTTTTGTCCACGCTCCATGTTGAAAAATCTCTGTCGCCGAACGCCGTAAACTCTTATTTCGCTCGCTCTCCCTCTCTTAAAAAACGCCTTCCAACCTCGCTCGCAGCATTGCAAAAAAATTGAGACTTGCACGAGTTCTTTGAAGTGCTCCATTTGAGGAAATATTTTAATCATTCGCCAGCTGCAGTAATTCGTTTTCGTTTTAAACATGGCCGGACGGCTTCACTACAATTTGCGTGAATCAGTGTATTGCTATTCTTTTCCCAAATTATTGTTTCCCTTTTCCGTTAATTTGACATTAGTGTTTTCTCTTTCTTTCTGCATGATTGTCTCGCCATTCTTATTATTCAATCCAAGAGAAGTTCCCGTAATGTACTTGGGTAACCTTTGCGCGGGCTTCTTAGCGACACGATATCCCTTCATAAGACAGAAAAATGTTCAGACTAAATATTTCCAAGGCGATGGAACTTCTATCGGTTTCATATGGTCCGGAAACTTACTTTTGAGTCGTCGTAGACTCCTCAGGAACATCCGTAAAAGCTGCATCCTTTTGGCTTCAGAGTTGCACAGTTGTCCACTTACTTCGTCGCGTATTGTGTTCCTGCCGCCTTTATCAAGTGTCAAAAAACTCTTTCATCTTCCCCACTTACCCACCATTCTCCCTCCTCTCATACGCACACCCTTAAGTTACTCCTAATTATCTTTATGCCTCTATTCTTTTCTCATGTAAATCCTATTTTGCTACTGCCATTATGCGTTCGTTAAATTTTCCCGTGCCATCGTATCTATTCAATCTATTTTCTCTATTATACTCCGCGCCCACTTCTCAAATTTTACTCATCTAAGCACATCTAGTTCCGTATTCGCCATGTTTTTTCTAGTTTAGCCTTTTTTGTCCGTATCATTGCTTCTGTTTTTTTACATTTAATATTTGAATAATGACAAATTTTCATGGTATGAATTTCATAATTTGTTGGTATCAATCCAAAAATGAGGCTATTATAGAATTACATTTTATTTCTGCAAACGATTTATGCTTCTCACACCTTGGAAAAATAAAGATGACAAGTAGAATATAATATGGCGATCAAGTATTTAACCTTTTCCTTTTTTCGTGTAAAACTTAGTTCGCGTGAATGGGAATTCGCTGTCTCGTGCCTTTTCCCGTTGTGACAATGAATACTTACTCGAGGGTCGATTTTGGAAAAGGATGTCGTCAAATCGAAATCTGTGTGATTTAAAAAGAAAATCTCTATTCATAAATGCGCTTACCAATGTTATATTCTCGCAATTACTTTTTTTTAACTAGCTTATGACCACTAATTAAATAAACTTGGTATTTTTTGCCACCAAAATTTCACACAATTTTTTTTGTGTGAAAAACACCAAGTTTATTTATTCAGAGATAAAGAATTTTCACAAAGTAGAACCTTCAACCATCGAGTTCATTAAGCTTATGAGCATAAAGGATATTCATTATTAGTATGAGACTTGATCGAGTTCAGTCGATATTTATGTGATTAAATCATATCATGAATAGAATAGTAAAGCCTGTAAATTCCTTTTGCGATTTTTTTTGGAAATAGGGTCAACGCTAGACTTAGAATTGGGGAAATTTTTGTGCATATAATTTGCTTATAATGAAATAGGATACTCTTAATTTCTTTTGCAATTTATTTGCGAAGAACGGAGGATCAATGGAGGACACGATGGATTAAATGGATGAGGATGGAAAACAATTCGCAGCGGAGTGTATTTCGGCCAGTCACCGATCGTTGAGGGGATTAGTGTGGATTGGAGGCTTTTTGGACTTTGGTGTGGAGATTGATGGAGAGTGTGAAATCCCTTTTGGGCATTGTCAGAGTGCCCGTGCTCCTCTCGGAGGGCGTCGCGTAAACAGAAGAGAACGCAAAAGTGAGGGCTCTGGGCAGGTGGTTGTCATTGAGAGCCGTTCGTCGCCGCGAAACCGCGTTTCTTGGTTCAGGCCTGTGGTTTAATTATTTTCACGTCGACGGATCACGCAAGCGACATATCTAGATCTTAGATAGACAAACAAAAGCAATCGCTCGGTGCAATCCGGCTTCGCACCGTGAAAATATGGTCAATATGCAAATTAGACCCAACGAGTAAATCCGAGCGAATTTCCCATAATTCCATAGTGATTTCCTCATTTGGTAACAAAGAGCATGATGCACGTGACTTGAAATGTTTTTATGATAAACTTGGTAGCGTATCCAAAATATTAGAGCAGCTAAGCTGGGAATCGCTTAATGGAGCGAAGGTTTTAAATTACAGATTATATCCCTTGAATAAATTGGAATGGCGTCTCTTTAGCAGTGATACTGAAAATGTATTATTACCCCCATCGTACCACGGGGGGAGAGATCATGTCAATAAAATTAGAGAGATCAAGTGTAGAACAGATAGTTTTAAGATCCCATTTTTCCCGCGCTATTGATAAGGCATTATAATAACATTGTTCGACCGCGGTAGGGTCAAATTCCGGTCCAAATTAGTCTGGTGTGTATTCAACCCATACCACGTACCCTAGCGGTGGCTTGTATGTTACTATGTTAATTTAAAAAATTAGCAAATAGAAGAAGTGGATCAGCTTGGGCAGAAATCCGGAGCGAATACGCAGCAACATGGTACTAAAGTACGTAAACCATGCCGGCCAAACCCTGGCCCGAGCCACCGCTGCGTTACGCGGATGCCCTCGTACTTTCCTCGGCGGGATCGCAACCCCCTCGCCTCCCTTTGCCTTACTTTCGCCACCCCCCACCCCATCCTTTCCTTCCCCTCTTCTCTGGAATTCCGATTTGGGCACTTCAGAATAGAGACCGCGTCACTTTTGACGACCTTCAGACTCGGTTTTTTTGTTGGATACCCAACTCGCTCCACTTTCAACCGCTCGCCAAAAAATTCGCGTGTGGGAGGAGTGTTGGCGCGGTCATAATTCTTTTTTTTTTACTCCTTCACAATCTTCTCCCTATCTCCCTATTTATTTCTATTTTCTTCTGACCCTATATTTTTTTTCTGTCGCGCCCTTGACCTTTCCTCGAATTAATACGGGCGAGTTACCGATCTCAATCCTTTTTTTATATGCTGCCAAATCAAATGATGATGTTTTAATATTTGTTGTGGAAGCAAAAAGTTAGTTATTCCACGCTATTTTAATTCGGCCTCGAACCGCAAATTTGACGTTCAACGGCGTCAATTGTCGTCTAACCATCAAGTTTCACGCGAACAAATCCAATTATGATGTTTTCGGTCGTAATCCGATAGTCGAACGTATAAATTTTCGGTGAACTAATCAGTTGTTTGCTTCTCACCTCATGAATAGATTCCGCAAACTCACGCCGAGCACAACGGATATTTTTAACGAAAAGAAAGCCTGAGTGAGCCTCTTACATTTGGAAATGTGTGCCTGAACTCCTAAAGTCCGAGTGAGCAATGGTTTGTAAACAAAAGTTTTTTTGTAATGGGAGGTCCGTAATGTAGTTACGGCGAATGGGATAAGGAAAACAAGGCACGAGAGGCCTTTCTTGCTGCATTCATTCTACAACAGACACTTAGGACACACACACTCTTTCGTTCTTGTGTTTTTATCATTTGTAAGCCTTACATTGAAGAATGAAAAAAGTAAAACTGACGGATAGTAATTCAAACGGAAGTACTATGCATGGTGGATGAAGGGAGATAATATTTGGAGCAAACTCAGTAGTGCCCCGAAAGCCGCCGTAAGGGCGTGTGGCGGGGGGTGTTAAGGTACCCCCGTGAAAAGAGAATACAACCGCTTGCAAAACCATAAAAATTCATACCATCTACACTCACACAATCGTGTATATTCATACAAAAACCTTTTCTACTCATACGCATGCAAAAGCACACGCTATCAACTAACATTCACAAGCACCTATGATTATACCTAATGTATACGCGACGTTTAATCTTGTCCTGACTTGTAAACCGAATATCTTTAATATTTCCCAAATTAATTCGGCTTCTTGCTCTTATGATTTCTGATTGTTCGGGAAAAGAGTGAGTACTTGTATCTAATCTGTGCTGGATTCTATCTCCATTATTTTATCTTTGTGGTCTGATCTACCTATAGTATAGTGTGGGGCCATAGTAATTCCTTTAGTGTCATCGGCCAACTCATTTGTTCTGAACCTTTCTAAAAGTCTAAAAGTATCGCTTGTTTTCTTCGCATCTTAGGTAACTCCCAGCCTAATTCCCCTCAAAGGCCTATCACACTCGTCTTCTTATTGTAAGAAATTTTCACAAAAGAAGCGGATTTTCTCTGGACTGTTTCTAATTCTTTTCGCCAAATGTTCTCCCAAGGATCCATATTCCAAATGAGGCTTATCTAGTGTAAAATAACACCTCTCTTTTGTTTTCTCATTGCACTTCATTCGGGGCGTTTGGATTGACTGCGAAAGCTTTTTTAAAAACTGCCGAGTTCCGATAGTAGAATACTGGGCATTCGAGGCATGGGGAGGCAGGCATGTTGTAGGCAGGCCGAAACACGAAGGGTCAATTGAAGAAGGGGTGATTGTCATGCGTCGGATGTCACTCTGTGTGTCGCGTTAAATGGCATTCTGAAGTGTAGCGATGTTTCAACTGTGTCCATTGAAAACATCTTCGTTAGCCATTAGATTACCATTTATAATCATAATAATAATGAATTACCCTACAAACGAAACTCTCCACCGCTGTCCGTTTCATTATGATCGAAACCTGGATTGAGTGGTGGTGGTATTCGGATCCCTGCATTGCGAGAATAGCGCGCAGAGCGAAAATAAGGAATGGTGAAGACGAGAGTCGTGATCCATGGGAACTATTAGATTCACCGGTTGACGGGTGCTGATGAGGAATGTCCACACTCCTGAAGGCGTGGTCCCCAATGGTGCGCATGCGTGACTTTTTACGACCTGACAAGTGGCTTATTTTCGGACATGGACAATGGCCGGCAGCGGCGAGTCTCCTCCAAACAGCGTGCTTTCGGAAGGCCTCTCCTTGCTCTTAAATGCGCCCTTGGGAACTGTCGTCGCAGGGTCTGATGCTATTTCTCCCAATAACCCTCATAATGCTTCGTGTGAAGTTGGAAATTGATGCCGGGCAGCACTTTTAGCGAGAACGCCTATAGATTTTAATTTCCCATCGACTAAATTGTATAATCCTATGCCATATTTCACTTCAGATCTACTAATATTCCACGCCTATTTAATATCGACTAAAACACAGTTTTTGTTTTATTTTCATCACGACTGAAGCGAAGCGGGTTCAACGAATAGCATTTGCGAGTGTTTCCCGACGGTTGCTAGGAGGAATATTCAGGCAAATTCAGGGAGAGGCAAGGCAAAGTCAATGTGGAATTTAATGGAAGTATGTCGGTGGACCACTTGACTGATGCTACGCTGACCTCCCTAGTCGCAGATTTCGAGCCTCGTCATTTCTAATGTGACTGAGATCTTGGGAAGTGTTCGAATACGTTCTCCAGGTAATCGAAGACGTCGACGTTTCGATGGCAGAGTCACAGCCATCTTCCTCTGGAAGTTGGATCGGAAGGCGTCTCACTCCTCTCGGAACGATAGGCCTTTTGCAGGAGACAAGTCCCTTCCAATGGCTGAAGGGACTTCTTCTCCGCGCTGGTCCGAATATGACGTATTCGATTCACTCCCCGTAGTCCGTCCCGCTCTCACTGAAAAACGTCCCTTACTTCTCCAAGTGGCATTCGGTGGAAGTGTGGCAAAGGGTGAAATATTTCGGGAGTTTGCCAAGGAATCCATCCCTTCCCTCGCCTTAGCCTCCCCCCCCTCCCCCCAAGGGACAGAGGGTGTGAGAGACAGAGAGAGAGAGAGAGAGAGATTAAGTCAGCTTTGGGAGCGCTGACGTATTCTAGGTATTTTAATCTTCAGGAGGGGGCGAAGGGGGGAGGGGATGGGTTTCAGGGCCCGCGGCGTGTCACACCTGTATCCCAGGGATCGTATTCATGAATTGGAATTCTCCCACCCCTCCCCCGCCACGCAAACGCACCCACCGGGGGTCGCCCAACCTTTTTTGGCCTGGGGCCGAGAGAGTGGAAGGGTCCCAGTAACCTCATGGACTCCTCGCGTAAACGGCGGCCCCGTCCCCGCCCGCCCTCTGCGGCACCTCCGGGCGGCGTCGCTGGGGAAGGCAATTATGATCCCGGGTTCATGCCTTTTATTACGAATCACCTCTCACAGAAGTATGATTGTCTTTTTTTGGGGATTTTCGATCGTTATTTTTTTGCTGAAAACAGATTCCGCCCATCGATGAAGCTCCCGAGCCCCGCCCGGCATGACGCTATACGCCGGCACATTCTACACTGCGGTGAGTTATTTTCAATTCTTCAGACTTACCGCTTGCTTTCATTCATTTCGCTCCTCCTGCCTGCCTCTTCTCCCCTTGCCTCAATCCGTCGCCCCATCACAGCGGTCTTCAAACATCCCCTCCCCTCGCCTATCGATATCTTCTCCTGCGTCTACTTTTGCTTCCTTCTCCCGTCAGAGCTCCCTTATCGTACTTCCGCCATTATTTCTATGAGTATCCATTCGCCCAATCCATCCTCTGCGCACTTGAATTCCCAGTGTTGCTGCCCGATGGCACAGCGGGGAAATTCGAAAGGAATAATTTCTCGGAAATAAATTTGTGGATGAATTAATAATCCCCTCCCAATACTCCTTACAAAAATGAGAGATTCATTGCTGTGTTCCTGTATCCTAGATATTTTGAGGGACACGCGGTCAAGGGATCTCACTCCACTGGGTCGGCAGGTCATCTCTTAGTCGGATCAAAGAGGCGGTTATCAATGGACGACCGTCCATGTTTTCGGGAGTGCGAATTTCCGCCGGCGGTTCCTTCAGCGTACGACTCCCTTGTTACACCTGTGACTCGGGAAACGCCCGGGCGGTATAATCGGCAGGCGCGGCGGGATCGCATACACCGTGTGCCGTGTATATATAGTATACCCGCCGAGAGAGAAGCCTTTTCCCCTCGGGAACGCCTCGATGCGATCGCCGCATCCCCGTTTGCCGCCGACAGGACGTTCGCTCGCGTGAACGACACTCGCGTCGGTTCCCACATTAATTCTCTCTTCTTCACACCTTAGAACCTTCCGAGAACGCGTTTCCCTCCAGATAGACAGGAATTATTGGTTCCATTAAGTTGAGGCCAGGGTACGAGGTGTGTTGAAGAAATAACGGAAATGTTTAAATTTCGCAAGTTTGGAGAGTCAGATTGTCTCCATGTTTTCTTATTATGTTGGTGTTCATGCCCCTAAAGTATGATAAAAATTTTCAGATGTGTTCATTGTTAATACTTTTTCTGTGGCAGCCGCCGAAGCCGAAGATTATACGTACGTTTATGAGCGTGAGGCGATTTTCGTTTGTTAAAAAAAAGGATCAAAGGAATTGTATCAAGCCTTGGTTTCGACGTCATCTCCGTAAACCCACGTTTCTTCACCTGTTACTACAGCAGGTTTCATTAATTCTGCATCGTCTTTGACTTCATTCAGCGACTCCATTGAGCAACTTCCATTCGCCGCTGTTTTTGTTGTTCATTCAATTCAACAATTTTGGAACAAATCTTGCTGTCACGCGTTTCATATCCAAAACATTCGAAAATATTTCATGGAATGAGCCAATCGACATACTTGCCTGTATCATCAGCGGCTTCTCTGATTGTGATTCGGCGATCCATTTCGTATCCATTTCTTTGACTTTTTCCACGTTTTCATCGGTTGTTGATGTGCTGGGGCGTTCGTCATCTTCAACGTCTTCGCGGCCATCTTGTGAAAAACGCTTATAATACCACTCGCAAACTCTTGTTTGCCTCATTTCAGTCTTTTCATAGGCCTTTGTTGACATTTCACACACTTTGTTACATTTTATTTCATTTTTTACGCTAAATTTGATGCAAATGTTTTATCCATTTTTTTTAACAAAATAAAATGGCCAAGCTCAAAAAAATACGTCTTACCTAAACGCAGCTGTCACAGGCAAATTAAAAAAATAAATACAGCTGAAAATGTTATCATACTTTTGGGGCATGTATAACAATATATTTAAAAAATATTGACGATCGCGCTCCACAAACCCGCGGCATTTTAAAATTCCCGTTATTTTCTGAACAAACCTCGTATATAAAGCCGTTAAAATAAAATGCATAAACACATAAGTATATCACTAAGGTCTTAATCTTTATGGATATGAAGTGAGTGAGAATGAGGAGTTATCGAAAAATTAACTAACAATTAATAACAGAAGGAAAATAAAAATATTTTAAAATACTTTTTTCGTCACGGGTTAAGTATTTTTTTCACATAAATCGAACCACAGATAAATTCGCACAAGGACTTGTATGATAATGTTTCACTCCTTTTGAATCTGTAGGCAATAGTAATTCGGTAACAATAGCTGCTGACATGAGCTTGAAGTTGTTGGATTTTTTATGACAAAATATCGCAAAACTGAAAACAACGTGGCATGGGATACATAAATTTCCACACAAATATGGGCTGTAATCAAGGTGCTAAAAAGTGAGCGAGACGCAAAATGAGAGGAAATCCCATTGCAGTAACCAAGTTGAAATACTGTAGAGTGCCTTTAAAAGACATCTTGTGATATTTTGTCGAATTTGCATCATGATCAAAGATCGCAACGAGAATTTGCATTTCTGCACTAGAGACGGTTCGAAGTTCGGTCTCTCTAAGGGGTGAAATGTTGCCTCATGGGATCATTTCATTTAATTGCAACTACGCCATCACTACTTGATGTTCTGAGAATAAGGAACGCCCAGTGAAAACGTTTGACCTTTCAACTCTTGTTTATTCCTGCAATTGCATGGTCAGGAATGATTGAAGAAAACGATATGCGCTTATTTCTTACAATTTTCAATAATGATCATGATGCCAAAATATTATACGGTTCATAATGATCACCCCTATATTTATTTGCGGATAATACATGAGTTAAACCAAAGGAAATATTTTAATATCACTAAAGATCAGAGATATGAACTATCAATCGACTATTTGTTGATTTAAATTACAGAAATTTGATTTCAAAAGAAGAGTTGGAGGAAAGTATTTGAACGGTTTTTGCGGTGATTGAATGTCGTTTGTGATTAATGAGATCCCATCTGGAATGGTATCTGAACCTAAGAGATTGGTTGGCACTAGTCTAGGCCATATAAGGTAGGTCTTTTGGCAAGATCCAAGTGCCAAGGAATGCTGCACTACTGAGCCCCGCATAACATTGCACAAACCAACGTGGCAACCTTAGTCGGGACGAAACCTTTTTTCAACTTTCAAAGTTCACATGCGAAAAAATACTGTAAACAAACCGGAAGCGTCACCCGAGTCTATGGAAACAGATAAACTTTTCGAGTATGCGATGTCCACGAGAATGGTCGGGTGGTAGAACTAATGACGGCGAGACGGATAGATGTTTTTAGCCTACGTTACGTTATTTAGAGAGACCACGGTGAGATTAAAATAAATTGATTCTGGTCAATTTCAGGAAACAAGGAGTCCTATTACCTCGGCAAGGATTGCTTCTCAAATTTAAAAGAATTTAATTCGGCACGGCCATTTCCATCGCTTGTGAAGTGAACTTAGACCATGCTAACTCTATGGTGAAATCGTAGATTTAACAAAATGGCTGACATCCCATCACCACTTTACACTTCTTCAAAAAACTTCCTATAAAATATAAAAATTCCGTCGGTGTATTTGCTTGCTTCGAGGAATGTCCAATATGAATTTGCAGATGCCGACCTTTGATACCCCCCGCTACACGCCCTTGCGGCGGCTTGCGGGGTATTAAGTAGATGTAGATATCAAATAAGCATCGTGGAGTCCATGCATACATCCACAATAGGGTATGTTGAGAATTAGGGTAATTTCGATTTTACTCTAAACCACGATAGCGATTGAATCTCTTATTTTGTCCCGTCATGATTCCTATGACGGTCTCATCTGTTGGAGTGTTCCTAATATCCCCCAAAATCGTTTACTCCGTCGATATTTTGTATCTCTTCTATCTTTCGCTAGTCATGGCGACTTGATCGATATGAAAAAAATGCATCGTCAATTCCTTCGATATCTCGTTATAATATCGCACTACTCTACTTGCGTGGTGATGTGTAAGCGGTCCGGCCACGCCCTTTCCCTCTTTTATGCGACCGAACCCTGGTCTGCGCCCCGCAGTGGGGCGGAGGGAGGCTATTTCCGCCCCAAGTGTGCATCGGCGCCTCATATCCATTCCCTTTGCCGCCTTTTAAGTGTCATTGCCCTCGGTGCGAGCGGGGGAGGCGCCATTACGAATCCCAAACACTACGCATAGAGGATCGCCACCACACACAAAGCTTTTGATTCTTGAGATGAAGCGTTCTGTTAACTCCAAAAAGCTTAATATTAAGGGTGCGTTCCAAAAGTAATAGAATTTCTTTAAAGTAACTTATTGAACAGATTTTCCCAAACACTTAAAATTCTTCAAAGTACTCTCCTTGGGCCTCTCCACATTTTTTCCAGCGACTCTGCCATGACCGGTACGCGCCCTCGAAGGCGTCTTCGGGGTCCCCTTCGCATGGTCTTCGTCACGGCTGATTGGATCTCTACTATGGACGAATACGGGTTCCTTTCAGGGCTGCCTTAACCCAAGGGAACTAAAAGAAGTCTGCTGGGGTGACCTCAGGACCCTGGGGGGGGAGGGACAGCGTTGGCACCTGTAGTTTGGCCAGGAACTCGCCGACTTGTGTTGTAGTGATGGAGTTGCCAGGTAGCGTAGATGTCTCTTCTCGTCCTGATGACCCTTTTTCGGAGTCTTTCTAGCACATCCACGTCGTAGGCAGTGTTAACTGTCCATTCTTGAGGAACGAACTCCTTATGGACCACTCCTTTTCTATCGAAAAAGAAAATGAGCATTGTTTTCACTTTTGATTTTCTCATTCTTGCCTTTTTGGGCTTGGGGGACTGATCTCTGTGCCACTCAGAGCTTTGGCGTTTTGTTTCTGAGTCGTATTTGAAAACCCAGGTTTCATCACCAGTGATGATGTTGTCCAAATAATCAGGATCATTTTCAATACGTTGCAAAAGTTCCCTTGAAATTTCCGCTCGGTGGGTCTTTCGTGACACGGTCGGCGCGCAGAGGTTTACACTGATTGACGCCTTGCCACTCCTACAGCTTGAAGAGCACTGAGACCGGTTTCGTAGCAAAGCTTAACGTACTCCCCACGGACTGCAATTGCTTTGATCCCACTCTAATAGAAACGACGCAGAAAATGTAATTGCATTACTTTTGGAACGCAAATTGTGCGTCTACTTAACAACAAAATAATAAGAGTCTACGTGAGCTCGTTTATAGAATTGCGAGGATTTCAATGCTGGATCCCGCCATCTAATGCGTCGAGGATTTGCCAGATTGGTTTGTCTTGGCATAGCAACACGCATTCACGTAAGTGGGAAACGTTTTAGTTAAAATATTTCATTCGGATACCTCCTAAATGTGAGGGAAAATACCCCACACTTACTCTATTTTGATCTTTACAGAAATTGAGGTCTCTTTTTCATTTACCTGTCAAGTGTCATTTTTCAAACCTTTAAAAATGTTGGTTCAGGATGTGTCAGTCATTTAACAGAAAGTACTGTCATTAAATACATTTTGCGTATTAAATATAATCTCAAGAGATATAGCTTCCAGTACAGATAGATACAAATACTCATACTTTCCCCGAACAATCAGGGATCATAATAGTAAGAAACTGAAGTCACTTTAGGAAACATTGAAAACATTTGATTTACAAGTTGGACCCCAATTAGGCATGGCAAAGACCTCAAGTATATCTGTAGGTGCATGTGCATCTTAGTTGGTAGTTTGTAAGTGTTTGCATGTGTGTGGGGTGTAAGTGTTCTTGCATCAATGCATGCCGTGTTTTGTTTGTGGATTGTATAAATTTGAGGCTTTTGCGTGAGGTTTTTTTTCTTAATTACGGGTGGTGCCCTAACACCCCCCCCCCCCGCCACACGCCCTTGCGGTGGCTTGCGGGGTATTAATTAGATGTAGATGTAGAAATAAGTCCATGGTTGCATTCAAATATGCTTTTTTTTGGTCTGTTTTTCAAGTTTGGGTGTTTATCCAGTGACTCATTATTTCCGTCTCATCTCGGGGACTCTCTTCGTGTCGGTCACGAAGAAGGAGATCACTAAGCAACGCAAAAGGAATCTTTGCACTGAAAGTTCCGAATACTTGGTCCATCCAGGAAGCACGTCGCCCTCAACCGGTCGCTGCTTAAGCATTCACTCGAGTGCCATCATTGCAATGACGTGTGTGGTGCCCCTGGCGATGATTGAAAGCGCTCCCCCTGCCGAGGCCGGCCGCGCCAAAACCTAATCCAAACAAACACCTGCTCCGCCTCATACTCACTTGTCGATAATCAATGAAACTATTTCTCTGGCGTTTTCAGTTAATTGCTGCACTCCATAGACATCTGAGTCTCGCTTTAGTTTACGTCATTTATCTCAGTATGTGTATTTCAATGCATGATGGCTGAGTTGAATGGTTTTTTCCAATGATTTTTTCCAAGTGTGCTCTTTTTTGCTCTCACCCAACATTTATGAGTCAAATGAATGCGAGCGGATGGAAATTTACTTTTTTTCTAATATTTAATGGTCACTCTGGGTTTCAACGTTCGGTTGTTTCGTGTCCACTTACGTGGTGGACGAAGGGACTGTTCACTCCCTCCGTACGCACTGAAGGCGAAAATATTCCATTCGTGAAGAAATTCCACTTCAATTCCACGAAACCTCAAGAGGAAAACGCGTTCTAAAATCCCCGCAAAACATTTTGGCCGATTTCCAAATAGTTGCTGTCTCTATTCATCCATTTAACACCCCGCGAGACGCCGCAAGGGTGTGTGGCGGGGGATGTTAGGGCACCACTCGTAATTAAGAAAAAAAACCGCTACATATTTATACAGCCCACAAACAAAACATGGTCTACATTCTTGCAAAAAAGACTTCCCATCACACACACATACAAATACTCAAACTACCAATTAACACACACGTGCACCTATAAATATACCTGATGTCTTTGCAATGTTTAATTTTGTTCCGACTTGTAAATTAAATGTTTTCAATGTTTCTGAAATGCCTTAGATTCCTTACTGTTATGATTCCTGATTGTTCGGGGGAAGAGTGAGTATTTGTACACGTGATAGGTTTCTTTTCGACGTGATAATTCAAAGACTAACAGCGTGAGTAGCACGCAATGACGCGCGGGTTTGAGCGTCTTCGTCAACGCTGTGTGATTTGAATCAATTTTGGAAAAAATACGCCCACCGTGAGTTACCGTTCTGGCATTTTCAAACAGTATTTTTAGTGTTATATTTAATGGCCTTTCGCAATTGGTCGGCATAGAAACCCAATTCCCGACGCCTGGCTTATTCTCCTTTGATATGACGTATGACGAATCCATTTCACCCCGGGGGGAGTTAAAGGATTCTTTAAAAGC
This sequence comes from Hetaerina americana, assembly GCF_022747635.1. Taxonomy (NCBI): domain Eukaryota; kingdom Metazoa; phylum Arthropoda; class Insecta; order Odonata; family Calopterygidae; genus Hetaerina; species Hetaerina americana. The sequence continues at coordinate 82,712,978 of NW_027287316.1, forward strand.
GCTTTTTTTAAGGGAAAAAATGTTAGTAGGAGGAGAAGATTTCGAAACATTTCTTCGCATCGCCAATCATAGGCAGAAAGGAAAAACTGTAAATAGGTCTGAATGTTTGGAGAAGCTCAAATCTGTTGGGAGCCTTTTTCTTATCTTTGGCCACAAGAAGAGGAACCGTACGAAAAATGTTAAATATATTGGATGCTACGTCAGACCCTCTCGTGAAATGCCCGCTGATAAGGGGCCTTGGAGGCCATCCTCACTCAATGCCCCACGCGGATGGATTTCGACGCGGTGCCGCCCCTGCCCCCGCCCCCCCTTCCGAAGGGGAGCGACGGTCTATAATGGTTCAACCCGGAAGCGGCTGTTGCCCTAACACTCTCTCCCGGAGCAGGCGTTCGGCTTCGGGAAGTTTATCGAAGCAGCATTCCCACCCGTGGCAGCACTCATCCACCTTCCTCCCCCCCACCCCTTATCCCTCCCTCCCCCTCTCCCCCCCGCCCCTGAATCCTCTGCTGCGAGGCGAACTAACCTCACGCCCTTCGACTTGCGCTAGTTTTGGAATACACACCTCCATTTCAGCCACGCCCCATATCTCACTCGCAATTAAACATATACACTACTAACCATACTTCAACGGAACAGCAAAGGAATATGGAGCTTGGTCATCGGAAGTCAAACGAAGTGATCTGGTGCGGGGGCTAACGTACTGGCTTCCCACCCTGAGGGCGCGGGTTCAAATCCCGGCGGTGTTGAATATTTTTCAGAGGTATCTCGATCCCTACTTGAGGTGCTTTGTGGAGGGCACTTTGAGGGAGTACGCCGTCCGTCGGATGGGACGTTAAACTGCGGACCCCTTGGCGCCTTTCGTAAAGAGTAGGCTAATGCCGACGCCGGGTTTCTCTCCACCCTTCATCCTTTCCTGTCCATCCCCTATGGCGCAAATGACCTTAGCTGTCGGTCGCCTCCCCTCAAAACTACTAACGAAGTGATCCCTGTCTGGAAATCTTAGAATTTCGACCCTGATCATATTGTGCAAGTAATGGAATAAATTATAACCTTCCTTCACTTGTATTTTTTTTGCAATGATTTTGCGGGAATAATGTTGTTCGAAAATTAAAATCAATGTTTGAGATATGAAGAGACGCTAGATGTGTTGTCCGAAGTTAAGTCATCGACGCTGTAACACGCATGAACTCTGATACATGCATATGTTTTTACGAGTTTCAATGGCTCTCTTCGGGTGTTCGTTCGGTCACTGAGAGTAATTCACCAAGGAAGTGATTCACTTTCCAAAAAAAATGGAATTCAATTCTGAATGCATTGCATAAATGTAACTAATTTTTTTAAACGATCGACACTGCAATAATATAAACCATGAACATTTCATGCGTATATATTTTAATTTTCGTCCAAATAATTTCTTGTAATAATTGCTCATACTTTGAATATGCACTCGAATCTCTTACTTAACATATTATTATTCTGGATAATATTACTTTAGTAGGGCATTCAGATAACGTTAACACGCACCAAAAATAATATACTAAAAACTAAAATTTACCCACTGCTACGGATGACATTTGTCATATGATTTCAGTACTTGGAAGCGTACATTGCATAGGCAATTGGTGTTGACTTGGTGATAGAGTGATGTCAGTGCCATTATTTAATCTGATTACGATATCATAGCCTTTTCATTGAACATCAGCGTTACTTGCTTACTAGTGTGAGATGGTCATGACGTTACGATTGGCGTATTTTGATGAGACCTGGGTGCATACTAGTGACTGGTCCAATAAATCACCTGTGCTTTTATGGCCAGTGCTTGGCGCTCCCTCTTTTTTGTCCCAGTTCTCCTATTGACCATTATTTTTACGTCTTTGTATTTTTAGCTTTCTCTTCTACCGTTTCTCAATTTATTTTCCTCGTGCTGGGTCTTCATTTGAATTTATTCCCTTTCAATCTTCCGTCCAAATAATTATTCATTAAGCTATTTGGCGACTGAAAATACGTATTTCCGATGCCCATAAAACTTTGCATTGGACTATTTTTTGTAGACCTATTTCTTCAACATTTCTCTGTGCAAATCCTTTAATAGTCATTCGCTTGCGTATTTTCCAGCACCGCATTTCCAAACGCTTCCAGTCTTCTATTGTCGGCTCTATCCAATGTCTACGTTTTATGTCCACAATTTAGAAAGCTCCAGGTTGGTATTTCAATGCGGTGTTCCATTGTGCCACGACTTGGTGTACCCAGCGTTGATATGGAGATGATTCATCCCCGGGGTGGTCTAATTGAGTAGATTTGTACTTGCACCAATTCTGTTGACTTTAAGATGCGTTTGAAAGAGGTCAATGTTGGGAAACCATTTTGCATCCCATCTCGGCACGATGAAAAGCAACGTGCGCAGGTGATCTCCGTGCCCCTGATTGGCGCTCTCGGAAGCGAACGAACTGCGACGTTGTCGCATTCCGCCGCTCCCGAGTCATCGATGCATGTCGGGGCGACGCGTGCGGGTGGGTTGTCGTACGTACCAACCAGCCACGCGGGGCCAACCGCCCTCTTTCGTTCGTGAAGTGGAGTGAGATGTGATCCCAGTCCCCGTTCGCCTTCCCCTTCCCGCCTCCCATGGCTCTCGTAAGCTCCAGCGAAAGACTCGCCTTTTGTTTACCGCTTCCCCTAACACAAAAAGCCAGGAAGCAACGGAGTTTGTCAAGATGGCCGCAGTCTAGACTACAAACATTGGGAGTGTTGAAAACCTTGTTGGGACATCTGATGTATATATCGGATCTTTCGTTTGATATACGAGAATTGTCATCTGTCTGACCTAGGCCTTCTTTCGTTGCAGTGAAAAGAAGAAAGATCTGTTGAAACTCATGGAAGCTTTATTTTTTGGAAAGGTGTAGTCGTGGAAGACCACCCTTTTTCAGGTGTCGCATCCAGCGTGTGGCATCGATGAATCACTCACGTGTCGACTTGAGTGGAAATCGTGTGAAAATCAGCGCGATTCGTGGGAAGAAATGAGTACCGCTGGGCGAACTGTAAACATGATGACATGGGTGAGAATGCCGAATAAATATGTAAAAATAGGAACTGAAATAAATACGCCATGGAAATATTGTAGGAGTAGGAGCATCTATACCTTCACCCCGGGCAAAAACACAAAAGCTGCTATTACTACAAAGGCCTTTCAAGTCGGTTCGTGCGATTCCGTTCCCCACATTGTGACGTGGACGCCACCGCGAGAGAGGAGTCGTGCGGGAACAGACTCGGATGTTTTCTCGGAAGAATTCACTGTGGAGACATCCGAGTCCTCGATTGGCAAGTCGTGATCCCTTTTTTAATTATGTCGGGGAATTTAATTTGCATTAGTTACGCCTCACCCTGAACGAAAGCGCTCGGAGAATTGGGCACCCTTTGTAGAATCGCCTAATTTCTAAATTGTACGACGGACGTGGAAAAGTTGCCCGAATCGTGGAAAATTGTCATGAAACAATCAATGTAGAGTAATGTACAATTATTGTTATTGGATTTCCTGAGTTTCTAGGCACCGAAAGCATGGAGAATATGTGTCTGTTTTGAACTATTAGATCTACATTTACACTATGCCACGCAAACCTCCGCAAAGGCGTGTGGTTGGGGGGTGTTAGTTCACCTCCCGTAAAAGAGAATAAAACCACATGCAAAACGAACGAGTTTATGCCAATCTGCACCTATAGAGTTGTATAAATTCATGCAAAAACCTTTTATAAATTACACGCATGCAAATACTTAAACCATCAACTTATATGCTCATGCACCTACGAATATATCTAATAAAATAAATCGACCAATAGTTAAGATATAGATAAATAATATTCATTTGAGTTAAGTGATTACGGTATGGGATGAAGGAATCACATTGAGAGGCGAGATGATGACACGAAATTCAGGGGAAATCACCGGCGAACTGATGGTGTACTTTCTGCGTCTCGCAGTTCTTGGCCACGGCTGAAGAAAGCACAACGTAACAGTAGTTCGAACTTCAAGAAAATATAATCGTCTGAAGTGCCAACAAACGCAAAAATTTCCCCAGTCACTAACGGCCCTTAACCCAGAAGCCTCTGCCACGCCCCCTCCTTCCGGTTGGTGAAGTAAAGTGCCGATGTGGTAGAATTCTCGCTCGGGTGACGAGGGCCATTGAATTCTTCCGTTTTCGCCTGGCCCACAGATCTCCACTCACCCCCTAGAAGAGTCGACGGGAGCCAATCAGGAGCCAGCCCTTTTCCCAGTCCCGACAACCGCCTTACTCTCCTTTCTCCCTTGAAGAAGGGTTCGTGCCCTGTGCATGGAACCTGGGCTTCCGTGTCTCTCGCCACTTTTAAACGTAAGCGCTTGAAGGGTCCTTAGGGGGGGGAAGGGCAAGAGGGGGACGGGGGTGAGGATTGACTGGGTCACGCTTCTGTTTGCACGGGTGAAGGAGGTCAAGGAACTAGGTGGCTCTTGGGAGTTTTAATGGCACCGAATCGGAAAAAAAATCGAGTCGAAGTTCTAAATTTCATCTTTTTTGGAATTAGCTGGAGAGATTGTGCGTTTTGATTGAATGGAAAAATAGCAACTCTCCCAATGATTGATGGAAACTTTGTACATCATGATGTCTATCACTGTAGACTCGCATTCTGTTGGTGCGATCTGGTACATCGAGAGAAGAGCGAGGAAATATTCGATGGAAAAGTTTAAACGAGGCTATCATTTCGTGTTAGCGAAATCTCACCCTGAACACGTGTGTTCTGGGTCCCTCTCAGATTGACTGAACTATGGAATTAAGCAGAATGGAACGAGAAAACTTCCCTGTTTTGTAGGGAACCATTACGACGAAACAGATATATTAGCGCTATTGGGAGACACCACACACATAATCTGGGGGAGTAGATGCATGCACGCACGCACGACCTATACATATGTACGAGGGTAGGCTGAACACACAAATGCTTGTAGACAACAAAAAAAATGACCTTCATGAGCACTCATGGTGGCATGTGGAAGTAACATTCCCCCTCAACATACATGTGTAGCTTTGAGGTCGTAACATTCATCCAGTGTATTTTGAGAAGTATGGAGACGTGCTTAGTGCTAGGTTTAACGCGAGTTAAACAGCGTGCTGTTATCGAATTTTTAACTGCTGAACATGTGACTCCTTCGTTCAAGTGATTCATCGTCGTTTGAAGGCTGTTTATGGTGGCGATGCTGTTAATAGGTATACTGTAAATCTATGGGTAGTATAATTTCGTGGTTGCAAGCCTAAAAGAGCTATAATTGTTGATGAAACACGTAGCTTACGTCCGATCACTGCCACAGACCATAAACATCGCAAACTCGTCGAAGATTCGATTCAAAATGGCCAGCAAATCACTCAAAAGCGTATCACAAAGCGTATTGAAATATTCAAGGAAGACGTTTGTCGTGTTAAAGACACCCTGGCGCCAATAATCTTGCACCATGACAACGCTCGCCCACACACCTCGCTCGCAACTGGAGAGGCTCTGCGAAACCTGAAATTTGAACCGATGCCACGCCCTCCTTATTCCCCCGATCTTGCGCCTTGCGATTTTTTATTCATTTCCTCAACTCAAGAGACACCACAAGGGTAATCATTACACCTCGGACGATGAGGTAAAAGCAGCTGCCAAGTACCAGATTCGAGAAAAGTCGGAAGAGTTTTTCAGGGCGGATTGAAAAACTTGTTAGACGTTTGGAGAAATGTATTGTTAGCCTTAACAACAGTGACTATGTTGAAAAATAAATATATGATATTGAAACTTAAGAATTGTACTTTTCACTCGATTTTGCTATTTTTTTTGCCCGCGCTCTATAAGCATGTGTGCATTAGTTTTCAGCCCAACCTCGTATTTGTTAAGTTAAGACAAATCTTTAAAGTTGAACGCTGACGTGGAGGGAATATACCACAGTTCCACACCGCATTGATACGTGAAAAAGAAGCGAGAAATACGAGTAAATGAACTACCGATCCCATTGATTTTAGCCGTCATTTTTCCCTCGCATAATTTGTTGCCCCTGGAGAAGGCAAAGAAAATGGTACCGATTATATCGAAATTCCCTAGTGGGTGGTGGCGATCCGACACCTCCTACCAATTGGCACATTGCTAGTAGGCGGACTCTTTTGGAATTCATAAGCAATTTAATTGATATTGTGTTTATGGGATGGTCAATAAGTGATGCGTTTAAGTGTATTTTACTTTACGCATGTTTTACGCCTTTGAAACCAGCTATCTGAGGTGATTCACTTCGATAAGTCGTGTGATTCACGTAAAAACATAATTTATTGATACGAGTTTCAGCATAAAGCTCATCCTTTGAATTTGCCTGTTGATTTCCCGAGAATCTGTCCTCCACCAATGCACCACTTCATAGATTAAGTGGGACAGAGTTCATGTTTGTGCCTCTTATACGGAAAACCCTTCGAGCGTTGGGGCATGTTACTTTATTCTCCACGTTTGTTGGGAAGGGAGAAGATACACGGTTCGTCCGGAAAATAAGTGTACTCAGCTCAGGAAAAAAATTTATTACACTTTTACATATCTTAAGCTAATATTCCTCAAAATAGGACCCTTGTGAGTGGATACACTTGTTCCAGCGGCGTTCCCATTCCTGGAACGCTCCCGCGAAGGCATCATCGGGAACCTCTCGAAGACTCGTCGTCACGGCCTCTTTGACGGCGTCCAAAGTCCCGTATCGCGTTCCTTTCAAACTCCTCTTTATCTTCGGGAACAGAAAGAAGTCCGGTGGTGCCAAGTCCGGGCTGTAGGGCGGGTGCGGCAGCGTTGCCACGCCGTGCTTGGCCAAGAAGTCCGACACGACAAGCGCGGTGTGAGACGGCGCATTGTCGTGATGCAGCCGCCAGATGTTTTTGATCGCTGGCCGGACGCGGGCGACTTGTTTTCGAAGCCTGTCGAGCACTTGGACGTGAAATGCAGCATTTACAGTTTGTCGTTCAGGTACAAATTCGTAGTGGACGACTCCCCTTTTGTCAAAAAAGACAATGAGCATCGCCTTGATCCGAGATTTGCTCATGCGAGCTTTCTTTTGACGAGGTGATGATGGGGTGTGCCACTCCGCACTTTGTCTCTTCGACTCCGGGTCGTACTCAAAGATCCACGTCTCGTCACCCGAAACAACGTTCTCTAAAAAAATGTGGATCATTTTTGCAGTGATCCGCAAGTTGTGTCGCGATTTCCAAACGATTGAGTCTTTGATCATCACTGAGCACTTTCGGCACCAACTTTGCACAAATTTTTCGCATCTGTAATTGGTGCCTAATAATCTCGTGTACTATTGTTTTTTGGCACATTATACTGCTCTGCTATCATCCGAACACTAAGACGACGATGCTTACTCGGATCGCCCTGCAAACGCGCCACTTTAGAATGCTTACTCTCAACGAACCCTCTGCGGGCTAGATGTTAACTAAGTCAAAATCCCAATCAATTGACCTGTTTAAAAAAATACCTGACTCAATATTTGGGAAAGCAAAACGTTTTTTTGAACTTTGATGATATACGAACAGTATCTCGAAGCGATGCGTCGTTCCGACACTTGTTCGCGATTCTCATTACAACTACGACACATTACAACTACTACGTGTGCGTCCAGCCATTCAGTATTATTGGGCGTCGTGGTTTTGCTGTCGCAAGGCCCTCACCTTCCGATTAATTTTAGTCGAGGTTCCCTTTCATCATAGTAATCTGCTGCGATATGTAGTTCAAAATTGGTGACTGTGAAACGGATGCATATCTTACGAGAGTTGCTACGGCGGGTGTGAGAAGAGAGAAAGGCGTGCGAGCAAATGAGAAACGGAAAAATAACCTGTTTTATCATATGAATTCTAGCGAACTTTGAGCGGTTGAAGACCGTGATAGAAGGAATAGTGAAGGGGAAGAACTCTATGAGACGAGGACTGCTTATAATGGCGCAAATAGTTTATTCGTTAGGTTACAGAATGGAAAGGCGACTGCGACCGATCTTAGACCGATTCCGCCGATCATACGCCTCCGACATTCCTCTCCTCTTCCATTCACATTGGGCACAAGTCTCGGTGTGTCTCAGGGAAATGTATGCATATTTAAAAAATAATTACAAATCTCTTATTATTTTCTGAAAACAGACTTTTATTCTTATATTTATTTATTTTATTTTGATATGCATACCCTGAAAGCCCCCGCTAGAGTGTGTGGCAGGGGGTGAATACACAGCTGACTAATGTTTACCTCTACCCTGCACGCGATCCAATTCGGCAATCAATCCAACTTCGTGAGGATCCCATATATGTACTCGCAGCACATTCCAAATTAGGCCTAACTAGTGACAGATAGCATTTCTCTCAGACCTCTAAACCACATTTATCCAGTACTCTTCTAATAAATCATAATTTTTTGCTAGCTTGTACACATATGCCCCGTATCTGCTTCACCCAATGGAGGTCGTGAGTGAGGGTAACGCCCAGGTATTTAATCGGCTCTACACATTCTATGTCGGCGTTCCTTATGCAGCAGGCGTTCGGGTGGGAATTGCTCGTTTTCCAATAATCATGGAAAAGCACTTTTTTAAGTTTCAATGCTAATTGCCAAGTGCCGCACCAGCGTTGTATAGCATTAAGGTCATCTGACAAAGCTGCTTTGTCCTCAGGATCACGGATATCACGGTAAACCACTGCATCGTCGGCAAATAAACGTATCTTACTAGTGACTACGTTGTCAATGTCGTAAATGTAAAGTAGGAATAAAAGGGGTCCGATGACACTTCCCTGGGGAACACCTGTAGGAACTTCTACTGCATTTGAGCTAACTCCATCAATGACTACTCTTTGAATCCGACCATTCAAAAATTCTTTAATCCAGCCCCGAATATTTTTATCTATGACATATGTTTCTAGCTTTGCGAGTAGTTCACAATGAGGTACTCTGTCAAAAAGGCTTCCTTAAAATCTAGAAAAATGGAGGAAAGAAGGAGATGACTGCAATTATTTCCGCCATGTATCCTTTCGTTCGCAAACAGGCATGGCAATTTAATGTTTTTTCGTTGCTCAACTATCTAATGGGGCGAGCGAAATGGTTGTCGTACTTCGATGGCAATTGGTCGCCGTTCGTCTCCCGCCGCGTATAACTTGGCGCTCGCATGCCAGACACGCTCCCCCTTCATGCCGGCGAGAGACGGCGACCCCCCCCTCATCTCCCCCCCCTACCTCCCCCTCCCCCCCTACCTCCCCCTCCCCCCCGAGCGACACAGCAACACTCGATCCTCTGGCGGCTCACCGAAGAAGGTCGGGCTGACATCTGGGCCGGCCGGCCGGCTCAATCGTCTGGATTTTGAACTTTAACCTTACTCCCTCGCACAGTATAAGGGCTTATTCTTCGCGTTGATCCTCGTTAACGACAGCGAATCTTGCGGAACTCCTTCCCAAGAGACTTCATGCATCGCTCGTGAAGCCTTCTTTTGTGTCGTGGAATTGTACACGTCCGTTTTGGCTCTCCTCATTTGTATCGATGTCCGATATCCTAGGAGCATCGATATTTTAGAGTCCGATTTTCGATATTTTTACCTACAATGGTTTACGTATGACCGTTATTCCCCCGTTGTTGTTCAGTGTCCTGAATCATTGGGCTACATTGCCATAAAGAGGCTTTTCAAATAATCCTTGCACGCATTAAATTTAAATCAGCCATAATATTATTCCTCGTGGACCCTGGAGGGAATGGAGTGCTGGTCTCGTGATGGGTTCTGCGCGGCGCCTCAAACGATCGACCGCATCCAAGATGTGTGATTTGTGGGATACCTTCTGGATCAGAACTTTTTAAATGCATACTCGGGGAATTCTCAAGGAACTGGTCCCACAACTCCTGCAAAGTGGAGTTGTTATCAACGGTTTCATGTATCTGATGGTGCTATTGCGTGATGTCGTAGTGATGCTCGTGATATCAAGTGATATCAGTGATGCTGTGGTAACGTCAGTGATGTCAGTGACTTTGTGGTGATGTAAGGGATGATTTCAGTGACATCTTAGTTCCTTGATATGTTTCCAATGCCAGATCGATGGTGTTCTGTCGATCCGCCGCCATAGTCTCCCTCCTACCAATGAACATTTGGCGACCCCGCCATAAAGAAACCAGGATTCCTTTACCACGAGCGACGACGAAAGGAAAACGTCACTTTTTAATTGCTTTAAGGAGATTAGGGTTCGCTAGGCGGGCCGAGCATAAACGAACGTAAGGTATTTGAAGATTTTAGTTCACTTTTTTCATGAATTTTATTTCGATTTTAAGTTTGAGTTGACGTCATGCATTTTATTATGATGTCATGTCATTCTCCAATGGGAGTTAACTCAGGATGGACCACGGTGTCACATTTCCCATCGCTTCTGAATGGGAGTCAAACATGAAAGGGTAGTAAACTTCTCTCATAAAAAAGTGCAAATATGAATCGCCAGGTTGGTAAGCTTGAAATGCCCTTTTCCCTTTCAGGTTTTTCACTAATATGTAATAATAGATGAAACCAGCCAATTGGATATTTTGTACGGGGTGGAATTTCCGAACTAGGCTTGGGTTTAATTGGCAGGGGGAGGTCACATTGCACTGTGTTAGATCGGATCCATGATCCCTCTGTTTAGCAACATCCTCGGGTTATCAATGCAAAGATTGCTTTATGGTAGCTCTCCAAAATGCCTTTTCACCTCCGAGGACCTCTCCATTCCCTCGCAGCTGGCTCCTGGACCTCGAATCTTACGTGCAATAACTTATTCTTCGCCGTTCATTCTCGACCGTCCTCGGCTATTGATTCCTCCTTGTCGCATTCAGTTATGAGATCCAGGACGTATCCTGTCTCATGGGGGATTCAATTCGTTTCCCATACTCTCTTCCCAGGGCCCACCATAGAATTCTCTCCGCCCGAAACACTTCAAGTGCTACCATATCCATTTTAGTTTCATCGGTCAGAACCATATTCCCGTCGCATCTTCAATCGCCTTCCCTCTCACCTACTCATATCGTTCGCGTCTCACAGCCGTGGAAATCAGTAATCCGTAGATCAGTCTTAATGCATCGCTTGCTTAGGTTCATGCTCGTACTATTTCCCCTTTACAGTTGCTTTCTCCAATCTTTGTCATCACTCTTCTGCCCCTCTTGCATCTTCAATCGCTCATTGGTCCTTCAATCTTAAGATTGCTTGACTGCAGCCCTCCATCCTACCCTATCTGATGCTAATTGGCTGACTCCCTGGTATTTTTTGCAATACACTTTCATCTTTATTTCTCCCGTGTATTTATCCCTTGGCCTTCCTCTTGGGGCTTTTCCCTCTTATTATTCCTTCCACTGTGTTCTTCAAGAATCCATTGTGCCTCAGGGTGAGGTGCCGATCCATCTGGTTCTTCTTTTCTCTCTGGTGTACCATTAGGTCTGTTCTTCGTCTATTCTTCTGTATACTTCTTCATTTCTTATTATATCCGTCCATTTGATCTTAAAATAATCCTCCGCCAGCGCCAGGTTTCGAAGTATTCTATTTCTCAATCGCTAGTGATCGTTTTATCTGTAATAGCAAAACCTCTAATTATTTCACTGTAGAATTATCTTGCCTTATTAATTCCCAAATATTCTCGCTCAATCCATAAATTAGGGCGGGTGGAAGTGCCCAACTTCCTGGGAAGTGTGTGCTTTGGACGAAGACGGTAGGCGTAGCACAGCCATTTGGAGTATCGTCCGGCCAATAATCTTTCACGAGGAGAAGGAGGGATTGGATGGCAGGGACCTTGAGTCGGGAGGTTCAGAAGAGACCGGCTACGCCTTCTGTACTGCCGACAGGTGCTTTACAGCTCGGTGATTTCGTTGTCGAGTCATGAGAAGTCCATATTGGAGTTTTTTGATATGTGTGTGAGTGTGGAGAAGGATGGAAGAAGCCAAATTGACGAAAAAGATGACAAAGGAAAAATGCTAAACTTGCCGGGGAAAGTGATTTGGTTAGTGAAAAAAATCCAAAGGCGGCAAGAAAATCGGATGGAGCGCATTTTGATTAGTGAGGGAAAGATGAAGACGACAATAGACGAGAGGATGGTAGGCAACGGGGGCGGGGGCAAGCGGGGCGGGGGGGTGGAAGAATAAATTATCCTGTCCAATAAATACACGAACTGAGGCCATAAAAAACTTTATTTTGCAAAATTTAGTCCACATCGATTTTGTCCCCTTCAAAGTACTCTCCATTCGTTGCTATGCACTTATTCCATCTTCTTCTTTTCCACTGTTCAAAGCACCCTTGGAAGTCCTCGGCAGTTGGGCTTTTTAGTTTACTCGTCGTTTCTTGCTTTATTGTGTCCACATCTTCCCAGTGATGCCCCCTTATCACATTTTTGCATTTTGGAAATAGGAAAAAGTCGCAGGGAGCGAGATCCGGCGAATAAGAAGGGTGATCAAAGATGTTGATTGAATTTTTTGCCAGAAACTGGCGAGCACTCAATGCTGGATGTGCAGATGCATTGCCATAGCGAAGGATCCATCCATTATATTCGGTTAAAATAGTGTGCACTGTTGATTTTCTGAAATTCAGTTCATCTGCTGTCATTCGGAAAGTATTTCGACGGACGGTAAGGACAATGGACCGCACACGATCAATGTTGTCGTGGACACAGGTGGTCGAAGGTCGTCCCGGCCTTGCATCATCCATGGCCTCTTGTCGGCCATCTTTAAAAATGCTTTAATCCACTTGAAAGCGGATGTTTTCTTCAGAGCATCATCACCGTATACAGCTGTCACCATTTTAGTAATTTCTTTATAACTTTTACCGAACTTCACCAAAAACTTGATGTTGATTCGTTGCCCCGTGTACGCATTTTGAACCGAATCGGACGGACTTTAAGCAGAGTTTGCGGAATGGAAGAATGGTTTAGTGTGGTGTGGGGTTTGACGTCACTCCTCTGGGATGCTTGCCGTCTTTCGTCTCTGGCCCGCCCCCTCTCCGTGGCGTGTCGCGCGCGTCTTCAGCAGAGAGGTCACGACCCCGTTCGCATTCCGCTCGCGGATAAAAGGGAAACTGGCCGAGATACGCAAGTGCTGGCCGTGCTGCTGCATTGGTTGGAAACACTGTCTGGTCACTAAACCTAGATTACACTGACGGGATGCACGGCCGCACCGTTCGAGATGGTGGGGGGAGGGGTGCATCCAAAACATGGTGATCTACTTTAGGATTCTTCAGGAATCGGGATGATTTTGTTTTCTCTAACACCTCCCGCCACACGCCTCCGTGGCATTATGTAGATGTGTATTATCCAACTTCAAAATGGCTGTGTAAGTTGCTTGAGTCTGGAAGTGCGGTTAAAATAAGTTAAAAGTTTTTCTCCGTTTCCTTTCTCGCGTGAGGATAACGTAATGTCTCCGCAAAGTGATGTTGGGAAGTATTAACCCTCTTAGTGCGGCGGGGATTTCAGGGGTACTAGTGAGAAGTGCGAACGGTAATTTAAGAAAATGTATCACTTTAGAAAAAAAACCATAATGAAGTTATTTGTTTAAGGATAACGTAATGTCTCCGCAAAGTGATGTTGGGAAGTATTAAACTCGCTCGTGCCTCAATTGAAACTAGGCGGGGCTCCGAGTTATTGCTGTCAACCAATGAGTGGGGCCGACGACGACCGACGTCCCATCCCTCGTGTGTGTGTGTGGTTGGTTGCCATGGCCGTGGCTCTAGCCGAAAGGAGCGTGGAACGGGCGCGCTGTCTCTAATTCCCGCGCGGGTCACCCAGATTCGACGGCCTCGCCCCTCTTGAGTTGAGTCGTAGGGAGGGAAGTAAGGGAATAAAGGGGGAGGGGAGCGGTGCAGTGGAACCAGGGGTCTCTTTCTGGACTCTGCCATACCTCCCGTGTCCAGCCTCAAGGACGCGCTGCAGTCAAAAATTAGATTTCACACCAATTGCAGAGCGGTGACCCATACTTTGTCTGCCCATGTTTGAAAAATTAAGGAAGCATTTTTCTTTTTGAAGATTAACCTCAAGAAATCCAAAAGCTTTCGAGACACGAATGCTAGGTAAACATGGATACAAGAGGGAACACACCGGCGCGGCATTTCCTCGACCCGAACGATCCCTGGTAGGCGGAAGGTCCTGTTAAGGGTACGCGTGCAAGCCTCTTTGACGGCACTTAGGCTCCAATCAATGGTGGTGCCCAAGAGGGAGGATTTCAATTTTATATGGAATAGGAATTGGTGTGCTGGTGCCAAGTCGGGACAGTAACGGGGTTGGGGAATCGTCGCGATGTCCCGGCAGAAGGTCTGCGTAAGCAGACATGTTAAACTGCTGTTTTGGTTGTCAGTCCAAAGACCTTCGACAGGACGAATTCCGCCAGCGCAGATCTTTCGCGTCGCCAAATTTTAAAGTGATAATGGTGTGTACTGTCATCTTATCTACATCTACATCAATACCCTGCGAGCCACCAAAAAGATGTGTGGCAGGGGGTGCAGCAACAGAAGGAAATGGTAAGGGATGAGGGGGTTAGGGTTTTCAAATGGATGGGGAAAGGTGGGGGGAACCTGCAAAAAAAATATAAATATACTAGTATAACCATGCGCAATCGCTACCTTGTAGGTTAATACTTATGATGTTGAGCCGACTAGTGGGGGATTTCGATTACAAGAATTCTGGTCTCTAATTGTTCTTGGAAAAAATGGCCATTTAAACCTGTCAGTCTTGCAGTCTACCTCTCTAATCTTATATTCGTGATCCCTCCGCCCGTAATACGTTGGGGTTCGTATTATGTTCTTGATGTCATCGGAAAAGGACCCATCTTTAAATGTTTTTAATAAGTTTAATCTATATTGTAAACACCGCTGTGTAAGGGAATCCCAGCCTAAATATTCTGGCAAAGTAGTTACGGTCATAAGAATTTTTGACAAATCTAGCCCCCCTCCGCTGAACTCCATCCAATTCCGAAATTAAATTTATCTCTTGAGGATCCCATATACATATACTGGCAGCATATTATAGGTGGGGCCTGACTAGAGCAAGAAAACATCGTTCCTTCACTTTTTCGTCACATTTACCCAGCACTCTTTTTACAAATCCCAATTTTTTATTAGCACGACCGCATATTTCTGGTATGTGCTTTCCCCAGGACAGATCGTGAGTAATTGTTACACCCAAGTATTTAAAGGAATCTACTCTCGCTATTTCTGTTTGTTTCACTTTGTAACTAAATGGGAGGGAATTGCTCCTTTCCCAAAAATGTATTACTACGCATTTTTTCAAATCTAATTCCGATTGCCATGTATCGCACCAAGTCTGGATTGCATTTAGGTCGCTAGCCAACGAGACTCTTATCAATGACAATGCGATGTATGCGACCATGTCCACACTTAACCGATGGTCTTAATTCAGCAATTCAAGCTCAGGTCTGGAAAAAATTGCTACCGATACTTTTTGTACAAGCGTAGTAGAATTCGAATACTTATTAATGATGCTGATTTTGAAATGGCATAAAATTTTATTGATTTTTAGAAGACAAATCAGTAATCGCGACGGGACTCCGTTATGAAATACGTCGTCGGGTTCTTAGCGAACGTCCATTGTTATTTTTCAAAGTAACCTTCTGAAACATTAATACTCGTATCCTATTGCCCGTTCACCGAGTGCGTGCCTGAGGCCACTGCATTGCTCTCTTTTCCTCCGCCGCGTCTTCGCCTCCTATGGCACGCCCTCACCGCGTTCGCGTTGTTTGCCGGTAAGTCAGCGAATTGACAAGGTTGACTGTCACATTGAGACGAGTCTTGATTGAAGAACCCCAACTTATCATTTCTCTCCCGGATTAAATTGAGTCATGTGATGCCTGGCATTTTCGGAAGGGAACAACTCTCCCATATTCAGCAGAGTTGAATTTTTCCTTTAATTTGGAAATTGAATGAATCTGCAGCAATTTTAAATGACAAAACATCATAAAATTCCAAGAAACTACGGGAGATACCTCAATGGTAACTCTCAACGGATTCATCCGCCAAGTGTGAATTGCAATGCTACAATTTCAAAGCGTGAAAAATCATTCGCCTTGACCGGGATTCGAACACGGATCGCTCGATGTCGGGTCGAGTGCTTTATTTATTTAAGCTACTGAATTGAGCTAAGAATATCATCAGGCCGTGTTTTAATTCCATCTAATGAAACGTTTCTAAACCACTCATTAATATCACCAGATGTTCCGAAACAATTTGGAGTCATATTTACCAACGTCCCCTCTCCGTAAGTCCTGAATAGGCCAATGCGAATATTTCAGTTAAAAGGCATCAATCTTGTGGCATGATCCCCGCCCACCCCCATTCATCATCCATACATACTTCCCCTAGCCCTGGCATGTGTTCCTATTTTTACGACCCGACGTTTAATAGCGTGCCCTGGGGCGCCAGGCATCCAAAGCCTAAGTGGAGTCATGCAACGTCTTCTTGCGTTGGCTATTTTCGAACTCCCATGTCATGCGCCGCGGTTTATCGTCTTGAATTGGATGAGAAATCAAAACGTGACGGTTGGTTGCATAGGCGGACTAGCAAGAACTCATTTCCCTTGCGAATAGTTGCCAACTTGCAGGGGAACTAGCCCTCCTAACCGTTATTGCAACGGAAAACCTTTTATTGGCATTACGATAAATCATTTCTCAGCTCCTTGAACTATCTGCAATCCTTCGAATCTCTATTCGCTTTTTTGTGATTGTATTACTGTTCTGCGTTTTATATTCAAGGTTATAAATCCTTAACATTTGCCAAAAGTGTATACTTGACTGCATTATAATTGCTATACGCATGGTCTCGATAATATTTCTTGGATACATAATCAACAGTAATTTGGGCAAAATTTGGTATACGTATACCAGCTACCTAGATATTGCATAATATTGCAAGATATGCATATATATATATATATATATATTAATGTCGCATTCGCCACAATGGGTGTAGATTTGCATGAATGTGTTTGTTTTGCATGTGGTTTTATTCTCTTTTACGGGTGGTGGCCTGACACACCCCGCCACGCGCCTTGCGGCTTGCCGGCTATTACATGTATGTAGATTTATATATATATTGAAATATTATGCAATCTTTAGGTAGTGTGTTCTTCCACACTCATGTGAGATTTGGTTGAGAATGGGCATTGTAAGCCTAAACTATCATAAAATGTTGCCCCAAAAATAAAGACCGTTGACTATCGCTCTCTATGTCCCTTAATTTCGCCCAGCATTCTTAATATTTTCCTGATTCTCCTTCGCACATGGTCGCGTCGTAGACACGTAAATGCATCTTCATACTTTTCCCCGCTCTCTTGACATTTCTCCCAGCAAATTTCTCTCTCCCGCTGCCGCGCTTAACACTTATTCCTTTGACTTCCTCTCTCCTTGACTCGTTTTTTTCATTCCTCTCCACACTTGCATCTCAAAAGGGATTTTTGCTTTGCCCAAAAGCAAAAATCTCATCTCTTACGATGTTTTAGCGGTGTTAAGTCCCGCATTTTCAACTCGTAATCAAATAAATTTACTTTTTCTCCTAGTAAATGTGGTGGAATAAACTCTTCTTAATCTTCGAATACTCCTCCCATACGATCTCTCCATCCAACAAACCTAATCCTCCCCCTCCCCCTTCCATCTACTTTTTCTACCCAGCAATTTCCCCTCTATCACAACCTCCAGTATCTCATTATTACCACTTTTAGCATGGTCTTCATTCTCTCGGAACTTTCCCTCATCCCCCACGCGTGTGCCTAGCACTTCTTCGCGCCTCTTCCCCTGCAATGAAACATTTATTTTCCTCATCGCCAGTCGCGAACAGCTGAAAAACCTTAAGTTGAATACACTGTTGGAACCAGTTACTTGGCATGGGGGTCGTGACGAAGTTTCAATTTATTTTGTCTCCAACGCCTATCACTTAGACTCGGAGGGACAATGGCTGCCAGCCGGCCAGCCATGTAATTTAAATGCCTGGAAGCTTTGGTCTAATTCCAAATCGTCTCCCAATATTTAATTCTGGTCGTTTTCACGCATGTCATATTATGGTTAGCCTACTCCGCATGAGTGAATACGCTAATGATATATGCCAGCCATAATTGGCAAACATTGTTTGTTGCGTAGTTCATAGGGGGAATGAAAGGAAGAAAGAATTTGGAAAACGAGCGATTTTTTAAATGGTTGAATTTTGATATTTATTGATTTTATCCCTGAATATTGAGCGTAAGTTGTCAAATATAGGACCCTAATAGCCGAAGTATCAATCGATGTAACATTGAATTATCGATAGTGTTTATTATTCTCATAACCGCTGAAAAATATTTCGATTACTCGCCGTAAAAATATACTCGGATAGACGGTCTTCTGAATCATTTATATGTTTCAGAGGTTACATCAGGGAGGCATTAATCTATTCTACTATTAAACAGCCGTAAAACATTTTTTGGTCGATTTCATTTTAATATTATCAACATTCATAGGCATAGGTTTATTTCATCATTCATAATTGGTTCAACATTTTTTATACGGTATTAAAACAACGATTATTTAATAATAATAATATTTCTGGAATGCAACAATTTCAGAGTGTAAAAATCATTCGCCTTGACTGGGATATGGGCGAATGATTTTTACACTCTGAAATTGTTGCATTGAAATGCACATTAGTGGATGACTCCGTTAAAAGTTACTGTTGCGGCATCCCCCGCAGTTTCTTTGGAATATTTCTGGATATCACCGATAGAACTGTGTATCTTGTTGTTGGTTTCTTTGTGGCCTTGGGAGTCAGTGGTCATGTTTGCGTCAATGATGCGTTGATTATCGGGCGGACGGACGGATGCTGTCTGTGTCTGGTAGCTTCCCGACTGCTCCCGGGAGGAGATCCCATTGCTGGCCGAAGTGCTGTCGCTCCGGTCCGTACTTTATTTTTTAGGAGAAATATGCGTTTTGAAATAAGGCGAGCAATACTACGGGAATGAGTGAATCTTGGCTCGGTAACCTCCTTCCTATTTATGTATCATCAATGTCATCTGATTGCTCTGCCTGGCAATGCCATGTGCGGAATATAAGTCGTGGAACTTGTGTTCCAAACGCCGGAATCCGTGGTATGTCAATTATATATATTGTTATAGATAGCAAAAATTCCACTTGCCACCCTCAGCGTCTAAAAAATAATTAGTTGTATTTAAATGCATGCTCTTCCACTAACCTTATGTGTTTTGTTATAATAACACATTCTTCCCGAATGACCTCATTCATGCTCTGTTCATCTGTTTTTAAGTTTCCCTTTCAATCCCTCGTCCCTCTCCGCGGGGGGAAATTCCTGCTACCTGCAACGTTGGGTCGCATTCCCTGCCTTTTAAAGACTCTTTGGGGGCAGAGTGTTTCGTGGTGCATTTTCATGTGGTGTTTCAATTTCTTGCTTGTTGTGTCCTGGCTTCCGTGTTGTAGGATGGCTTTCGTGCTGCATCATGGGGTGCAGTTTTTTAGTTGTTTTGCGGTATATGTGTTTGCATGAGTATTGGATGAAGGGATTTTTGCATGAGTGTGTGCGCTGCTGTGGGTGTAATTTTCCGTGTTGTTTTTTTGCATGTGGTATTTTTCTTTTTTACGGTTGGTGACCTAACACCCCCCGCCACACGCCCTTGCGGCGGCTTGCGGGGTATTATGTAGATGTAGATGTCAATGCGGCACTGACGAAAATTAAAATGTAAACATACATATACAGTATTGTATGTATGTACCTGTATGAAATATTTTGTGATAAAACGTTGACTGAGTTAAAGTGTACAGCGTCTGAAATATTTTGTAGTTATTTATTTTGTAATGTTTTTATATTGAATTGGCATTTATTGGGAAGGCGAAACCTTGCGACTTCTTCCCAATGACTCAATGAAGACTGCAATTGTGTTATTTCAGTGCCCATTGTATGTTAATTCAATGAAACATTCTGCGAGACAGTATTGTTTCCTTGACCATCCCAATGTATAGGTATTATTTATTTTTTATCGACATTACTCAGGTGAGAGTTTTGGAAAAAAAAGTTTACGTGAAGAAAGGTCGTCCGTGTGCCATTTCTAAGGTAATGTCGCCTCTGATCGCAATTGTAATTCGATAAAAGCAGTGGGTTCTAAAAATTTCTCAAATTAGATATTTTTGTTTGATTTCGGGTAACGAAAGGATATTATTTTGGCTCCTCAACGGGAAAAAATAATGTAATCCGCGCACATTCGATTGGGTGAAGTAATGCGCGTGGGCATCTCTCTTTAACTGATCAATTGCTGTCTGCTCTCGATTGATATTTAAAATCCACTCTACTCAGATCAGCATTGATTAATGCTTTCATAAATTAAACTTTCGCATTTCACTCTGAAGAGATTCCGAGTTTAGTTGTTAAAATTTCTAAAATCGTGGCCATATTTCTCCGTTGACGGATGTGT
The DNA here is from genome assembly GCF_022747635.1 of Hetaerina americana. Lineage (NCBI taxonomy): Eukaryota > Metazoa > Arthropoda > Insecta > Odonata > Calopterygidae > Hetaerina > Hetaerina americana. The sequence continues at coordinate 82,733,415 of NW_027287316.1, forward strand.
CCTACCGGCAGAAACACGACAACAGCGATAGTATTCTATGAATTTCAAACGAAAATTTACACAATGAACGCAATGTTCGGCACGGAACCCTCAATTACCTCGCGCATGTAATTGAATGATGAATATGGTGAAAAATTAAAGCCACTTTCATTTCACAGGGCGATAAATAATTTGCACGCCCTCCTGAAACTCCATGGAGCTCGGAAACGTGGTTTTTGAGGGTAGTATGGACGTATAATGGAGGTATTTGTGTTGTGTGTGTATTTGTGTGCGGAGAAAGGTGGAGACTATAAGGAGGAATATAGGACAAGGGGGAATGAAGGGACGGAATGAAGGAGGTGTAAAGTGTTTGAGTGCATAAGATGATCTCCCCTATGACCTTTGCCTGGGGGATGCAGTTCCGTGTTAGGCGAGGTTTAGGGATGCAGAAGTGAGTGCTCAACCTCCAAGTATAGAAATTTGCGCGTTATTCCATAGATTTTTACCAAATATATTCTCATATGGCGCTGTTGTCAAATTTCACATTTCATATTCCCGACTTGAAAGAGCAACTCAGTGGTTGCGGTATTACTTTGGCAACATCGGCCTAACTTTTAACGCGAATGCATGTCGAAAGGAAAGTTTCCCCCGATGGTCTCTTGGTGGTCACCTGCGGGGGGAGGGAACCTTCAACTATGACACCTAACGCCCGCTTGTACCAAACGTTGGGTTTTAAAACTCGCGGAAATGCGGGGCGGTTGCATACTAGTATGTTTATTGTCCCCCTCCTCACCCATCTGCCTCTCGGCTGGACCAACGCGAAGGGCGTGGGGGGGGATATCTGCCGGCGCTCTCCCTGTGCCCTTGAGCCTATGAATACGCGCCGCTGCCGGGAGGGGGGCCCTTCCTTTGGACCTACCCTCCCTCCCCTTTAGGACGTTCAATGTGTGGGAGTCCACACAGCCCCCAGCACCACTCCCCCTTCCTCTACGTCACTTCTTCCCGTTGGCAGAGTTGGCCACAATACAGAATAAACTTCCATATTCACCAGGGACATTTTGTAAGCCTTGAGGGCCACCATGTAATATTGGGAAGTTGAGGATTGTTATTTGATAATGACTCCAATTGCTGCTGGGATTGCAGAGGATTTTGGAAAGCTATGCATGCATGGAATTTTTACTCGTAGAGCTCGCTCCGTCTTTGCGATGTAAAATTTGGCAACAGCGGCACCATTTTCAGAAGGGCTTGAGAATCTTGGAAAGCAATTCTCACATGTTCCTCGGAGAAATTGGGTGCGGCCGGTGGCAATGATGTCGGGGTGATATGTGCTATTTGGTAACGCCGGTCCCCTCCCCTCCATCCCGGCCGGCCGGCATAAGGTGTGCAGTTTGTCTTTCTCGGCGAATTCAGTCTCTCTCGTATTGTTCTTGAGTGCATTGCGTGGCTGAATATGTGTGTCTAATTATATATACAAATAAACTGCAGGAGGTACCATGACAGTAACTTTTAGCAGAGGCATAATGCGCTTCGCAATGCAACAATTTCAGGGTTCAAGGATCGAGAAAAATGATTTTTAAACTTTGAAAAAAAAATATATATATATGTTATATATATATATGTTATATATATATATATATTATATATATAATATATATATATATATATATATATATATATGCCTATCATTACGACAGCAAAATGCAGGGCTAGGGTCATCCGGAGCTCGATGAATTGAAGCGTAAATTATTTAAAAAATCCAAAATGAAATTTATAACAATTAATGTACGTATCATAGTTTATCTTGAGGAATTTAGGATGGATTCGGTATGTAACGGTAATTATCAAATATGCTATCATTTATTTCTAGCTGTTTCATGAACCTTTCTAGTGGCGTTACACTTTGTCACACGACTGCTCAATTTCATTATGCGGTCGCCTCCAGTGTTGCCAACCGTACAGCGTTGTTGTGCCGCATCGGTCTCGCGTACTAAAACACATATGAAATCGCATCTCACCTTTTATTTCTTGCAGTTAGAAATAGCAACCAAAATAATAACGGATCAAATATTATTAAAACAAGAACCTTGATCGTCCAATATTTGAGATACTTTAAAGCAACTGTTTGGTTTATCTTCTGTTCCCGATGCCCTGAATCAATCATTTTTTTCAGTTCCCGCGGAGTACTGAGTGAGATTTTGAGAAAAGTTAGAAACAAATTGTTAGGAAAGTTGCCGAGGGGTAATAAAATTAACGTCCCATCTTACGGACTGCGAACTCCACTTGAAACGCACCCAAGCAGGGCTAACGATTCGCCTGTAAAATCCTTCTGGATTCGAACTCGGGCCCTCTCGGCGAGAAGCCATTACATTAGCACCAACCTGACCGCCGTAAATTTCAAGTTCCACCCTGTGGTAGAGGATCGTAAAGCGGATTTAATACTCCGCGATCGAGGGCAGGGTTGCATTCCGGACCTTACCCCAGTGCTGCCAAGTGGACTCCCGAGGTGGCGACACTGCAGAGGCGCCCGTCTCTTCGAGATAACGTGCTTATCAATCCGTAAATACGTCAATTTAAAAAAATATTGGACGCAGGTCAAGGGTTGGAGACGTCTGTTCCAAGAAGGCGATATATTTTCTGCCACTCGGAGGGAGGAGCATTTTGAAGAATGTTTTGTGGGATTTTTCGGAAAATCATTTTCCCCTGATGATTTATTAAGCCCTTATAATTACGATGCGTATTTCTAAGGCTTGTGTGTTATGGATATTATTAACTAATCTATGAACTACAAATAAAATTAATCATTACTTATAAAGAGTTTGTTTTAAAATATTATTTTTCAATGGAGAACTTCCACCATGAACATTTTCTTTGGTTTTCAGAAACAAAATTATCGAGACACTGTCGAATTAATTTATTTTATAAGCGATTCAGAAAAATATAATTGAATTAAGGCAGAGAAGACTATTTATTTTTTCCCAGTCTTGTGGGAACTGATTGCATTCGTCCTCGCAATAACTAAACACTGCAGTTCTTTTTTTTACAAATGATTGTTCATATCGGTGCAAAAGAATAGTCATTTGTTTTAGTTCTTCGCAGAATGAACGTAAGGATGCCTTTTTGTGTCCTCAGTGACGTAAATTTTCAACGCTGTCGTGAAGTGTAGTTTGGAAAGGTAATCCGTTTCGAAAAGAACGAGTGTTTCCTTGGCTACGAAAACAAAGTTATTCATTCGTAGCCTACAACGCAGGAGCCAAGGCTGCGCTCGGGTCATTCCCTTTCATTTTATGTTCGGCAAAGCTGAGTTTTAATTCTTTATTTTTAAGGTTTTTTACATTATTATTAAGGCTTTTAACTCGCATTAATCTTCTATGGAGCGTGTGTCATTTTTATTAATGCGAAAAAATGGTTTCCTGTCACTCTATTATCTATTTTTTATCCGCATGAAATGAATATTTTAACGATCCAACCCTACAAACATTAACCGGTGAGTTTTTTCTGTCCTTCCTTATACGTCCGTAAATGTCTAAAACGGGATCAATTCCGTTGTTTTGTACTCACTATTTGGGGCGTTGATATCTGAGTGCTTAAAATCAGATGGCCTTGAATGTCGTTGTTATAATTGTCCATTCATTCTCAAAAAAGTGTTGATTTCGAAAAATGTTTCCTAATGTTCCATAATTGTTTTCACTTTCGATGGGTCAATACTCTTGGAAAATACCGTTATATTATCTATGATTGAAATTGAAGTGTGTTCCTATTTTTTAAAATTGCGAATCCTTTCTGTTTGGGCGTGGTTATTCTTGCTTCGCATGCGGTCTAAACATACGAAGATGCCTTGTTTGAATCGAAGCAGTCCAGAAGGTTTAGGATTTCGACTGATATTTGATTGTCGGGTGGCTCTCTGCTTCGCTTCGGTATCGACTATTCCGACGCTGTTTGCATTCCGGGAGAAATTCAAACAGCGTCGTATTTCCCCGTAGCACTCAGATAGGGCACCCCTCTATTTATACCGAAGCGTTAGTTACCATGGCGCCGCTCCTCCACAAAACTCCCTAGTTTGCAAAATCTTTAAATTGCCAGCTCAGCTCACTAGGGTCCATCACCCCGGGCTGCTGCTCACGGTGGGTTTCGCAAATACGCGCGCCACTGACGCGATTTCCTCACGGATGATCGAGCGGACACGTGGACGACCCCTCCCCCCCCCGTGTAATGAGTTTAAGGCGGACGCGCTCCACTCTGGGCGGATCCACGCCCTTTGCGGCTCTTGCCATAGCTTCCTTCCCACCCACCCTCAATGTCTTCCTTCCTTTACGCTTAAAGAAACTCTACAATATTGACTTATGATGTTCGCTTTATGTTTTTACCCAGGTCGAAAATATCTTTAGTAATATCGCTCAATATTAACAATAATGTTGCCGTATAATAATAAGTGTTAGTTTAGGAATCGGTCAATTTTCATTTAGGAGGCTCTGTTCTTTCTGATCTCAAGTTGATTTAGGATAAATATGTTGAAAATCTCACCAATGGAGCTCTCAAAATAACTTCATTCATCGAATAGCTTTCTTTAGTCGTAAGTTTTTTCTGTAACGTATGATTAAAAACATATGGAACATAGTTTATTACGAATGTTGCTGTAATATCTAATAAAAGTATAATAATGGACAACTTTTGACACATATTTATAAATATCATTAGATATTCTTATTTTCCAGTAACTAATACTGTCTCCTTCGAACACTATTTATTTTTCCTTCTCTAAACGGTGACTCAAGTTTCATAATACGCCTTCAATTTGGTTAGACTGACTATATTAAATAATATTTCCTTAAGTCATGAAGGGTTTTGTACACCATTGTAAAAGAAAGAAAAGGGGGGGAATATTAAGATTGTTCTGGTGATTTACAGGGGAAGTTGATCCCCCGCCAGTGATATCAGACCCACATTACAAATACTAAGACGTTCACATCTACACGGGGGGGAAGGGGGTACTGTTCCCGAGTTGGTCTATAAGGAAGTTAATCCTATTGCCAGGGACCGTTTTCGGGGACTTACAAATCCACACACAGTCACACTGGTTACTCCAAAGTGGTTTATGGGGAAGTTTTTCCCAGCGCCAGGGACCGGCTTGGGATACCATAACTTACGTGTTAACTAGGAAGAGACCGAATAGGTTTGCGAAGAAATAAATCCCTCCGTTTTCACTTTTCCAGTGGTGTAAAAAACACCCTTTACGGCTTGAGGAAATATTATTTAATGTAGCCAGTCTGAAAAGAGGCCGTAAGGAGCTCAATTCTTCCTTTCAACTTCAATTTGGTTGAGCGTTATAAATCATTTTCAGTGCTTCTCCGCGACCAAACCTATTTCCCTCGAAAATACCGCCGAAACGTGTGAACTGCTCCACCCGCTCTTCTAGTCCTTTCCCTCCAAACGTAACGCTCCCCTTAACTCTTCTGCTTCCCGTACCTTGGGTATAGAATATACTGAACCGGGCAAATAGAATTTCGGCACACTTTTATGGACGCAAGGGAATGAAGGTTTTTCACGGTTCATCCGCCGAAGTGTTTATTTCTGATTCTACGTATAAAGATCTCCCGCACACGCGAATTTTCCGCCTCCCACCAGGATAGCTCGCTCGCAAACACACACACACACACGCATTTAAGGGGGATGGGGGGGGGCGTGTATACCCCCTCCCCTGCTCCCCCCAACTCCCTCGCTCGCCCTACTCAATGCCCTCCGCTCGTCTATATCTGCGCGATTGGCTTTTTGCATTCACGTGTGGCGCAGGCGATAAAAAGCCCTTTTCATGCCCCGCTCTCCTCAAGATATCCATCCCCTCCTCTCTCAAATGGACACGGGGGCGTTCTCCCCCCCCCCTTCATCCCCCCCACCTCCAACCCCAATCCCACCCGCCGTATTGGTTGCGAAACCCCTCGAGTCGAGCGAGTTTCGAAAATACATCCATCCCGGGAAGTGAGCGGGGGCGGGGGGGGGGGAGGTCTCTTGTTGCCCTAACCTCCTCTCCGCCGCTGGATCCGCCCTTCGTGCCCGTCTTGCTAACCGGGAAGTCCCCGCCATCCCACACCCGCCGTACCAAGACGTTGCAGTACGATTCATCACCGGAAGAGGGAGCTATCATGTCATCCAATGGCTGCTCGCGTAATTTACTTCGGGGAAGGACTACTGGAAGATAAATTCTACTCTCTTAACATTCTGAACCCTCTTAAACTCGAGGTTTAACACCCTCCCTAAACAGCCGAACATTATATTGAGCAATTATTCGACTCCACGTTCGTACTCTATGTAGTTTGCATACAAAGTATCGGGAAAGGTTTCTGAAAAATATATTTGTCTCAGATATTGATCGTACAATGCCTTCAAATTCTTCCAAGTACATCCCTTGAGCGTCGACACACTTTTGCCAGCGGCCACGACCCGAAGGCCCGTGCTGGTGGGCGGAGGATTCCGGAAGGTCCTCAAGGGTACGCGTCCAAGCTTCCTTGACGGCTTGACTTAGGGTCCCATTGTGGTGTCCTTTGATAGATGGTGGATTTAACTTTTGGGAATTGGAAATAGCCTGTTGGAACCAAGTCGGGACTGTAAGGGGTTTGGGGAATCGTCGTGATGTCGTTGCAGAAGGTCTTCGCAAGAAGACACTCGACTCTCTGCTGTTTTTGTCGTCCGTCCAAAGACCTTCGGGAGGACGAGTTAAGGGCAGATCTTTCGCATCGCCAATTTTTCATTGATAATTGATGATGCACTGTCTTATCAATGCCAATATGCGATACATGCGACCATGCAAACAGTTAACCGACGGTCTGAATACAGCAGCACTTTACGCAAAGGTTAGGAAAAATTGTTGCCGATACTTTTTATGCAAACCTTGTATTCTTCGCTCACCCAGCATTCTCTGCATGTATTTTTCACGCATTCCATCCTTCAACGTGCAGCCGCCATTCACTTTGTTATGAATCCATTTTTTCTGTCCTTTTGGAATTTCTCCTCGCTTGCTACTCCTCGGCAATCCTCTTTTGAGATTCTGCGGCTGGCGATCCTATTTGTAATTGCATGTTGTATGCGAGTTTCTTCATTTAAAATTGTAGAAACAATTCCTTTTCCTAAAACGAATATGAAGTGTACTGAGGATAACAATCCACCTTTAATGATAATGTTTCTTACAAAATCCATTAAATAATAAAAATTATCCAAAATGTCACAGAGCCTATTCCAATTGTGTTATCACAATTGCTAAACTTTATCTGTTTGATATGTATACCGTCGAGGTAGCGCTAGTTTCCTTACATGGGCTAATATTTGTTTTATTTTAGTAGAAAATTTGAATAATTTTTCTTCGTTAAGGAATAGTGTACATAAAAATACGCTTAGAAATGGAGGTTGTTAGCAGACTAATCGTAAATATATATTTCCAAGAAATGATAAACCTTGAATGAACAATCTTTTGCATAGAACCTACCTGCTTAAAGTTTTCGGAAAAAAGTTGTGTAAATATCCCTTGGAAACGCAGAGCCTCAGGTGTTACTTCACTTTCATTCTTTTCTTTCATTTCATTTGTATGAAATTTAGGCTGGTTAATCTTCAAGCCTACATCTACTTAATACCCCGCAAGCCGCCGCAAGGGCGTGTGGCGGGGGGTGTTAGGGCACAACCCGTAATTAAGAAAAAAACCTCATGTAAAAGCCACAAGTTTATACAGCCCACAAACAAAACGTGGCATACCTTCATGGGAAAACCCTTTCAGCCCAAGCACATGCGGACACACAAACTATCAACTAACATACGTACACATGCACCTACAAATATACTTGATGTCTTTGCAATGTTTAATTTTGTTCCGACTTGTAAATTTAATGTTTCTAATATTTCTATGAAGTGACTTCGGTTTCTTACTATTATGATTCCTTGTTTTCTTCAACATCCAAGCCTACGAAATGGACTTACGAGTAATGCTTTATTTGCGGGAAAGTAATAAGTTGCCGAAGTGTATCAGGTCAAATTAAAGGGAAGGGGTAAAGCAAAGGAGTCAAACATACTGATGATGATGTTATTCACAAGTGTAAGTCATCGCAAGTTTACCAAGAGGGAGGCGTGACGTTCTCTTTGTCAGTGAGTGCCCAAGCAGTAGGGCTCGGGAAGGAGGCTCCCGGAGAGGGGGAAGAGAGCCCCCCCCCTGTGCGTCTACCCCTGCCATTGCAACGATGGAAACCCCTTGCAGCCTCACTCTTGTCTTTCGAGCGGGATGCGCCCGTCGTGGCTCGACTGTTCGCTCCGCGCGCCCTCGTACGGCTTCCCAAAGCTCCATTAACGCATATTCTGCCCTTCGCCTTACTACCCCCCCCACCTCCCCCAACCCCCCAACCCCCCTCTCTCCAATCGGCCGTCCTCGCTTCGAGCCCCCGCCCATTCCGCTTGAATTCTCTCGATCTCCCGTCCGATCTATCGATCGATACGAGAAGAGAACGGCATCGTTCGCGCCTTTCCATCCACTGCAATCTGGAAAATAGTTGGCAAATACCCATGGGGATGCATTTTTAGAACTGCTAACTTCCCTAAAACTATCCCACTTGCGAGGGCTTTAATGACAGCAGTAAACAATTCGTCTCCGGACCGATATTTGAAGCCGTATCTGCCGAGTGCTTTCGCTGAGTTAATACTACCGAGATGCCCTCTTCAAACTGGCCAATGGACACGCCTCGGTTGTCCTCATAACGGACTTGTGCGTAGTGCAGCGGCCGTCAACCGCAGGTCCGTGACAAACCATCCGGCGTCCATCCAGTTCAAATCTTTCGCTCTGAATGCAAACCGTCATTTATCAAGAATTTTGTCACAAAATCTATGAAAAAGTCAAATGTTGAAGGTCATCATAATACATACAGGGTCCACTATATAAGTAATGCGCATTCTCCAGGGAAATCCAAATTATTAATCTTACTGGCACAATTGCTTAAAATTCTTCAAAATACTTTCACCCTGCATCAATAATACACTTGCGGAGATCAGCCACGCCTGGAACGTATCACCCTCCAGAACGTATTAACTCCTCCAGACGGGAATGTCTCTTTCAGGAACGTTGAGAAACATGCTTTTGGATGTTTTCCACGGTCTTCCAATGCTTTCCTTTCAGCTTTCTCTTCAGTCGGGGAAATAAAAAAAAGTCGCATGGAACCGCGTAAGGGGGCTTGGGGATCAGCGGGGTTGGGTTGGGTTGGGTTCTTCGGGCCAGGAAGTTGGTAACGATGAAGAACGTGTGGATGAGAGCATTGCTATGATGGAGCTTGACCATGTATTTGCCGTGATACAAAATCGAAAACCACACTTCATGCAGAGGCATGTCTTTCAACTCAAACAGCTCGGAGCAAAATGGCAATCGGCTGCGTTGGAAGGGTGGGCCCCCCACCACATTTCCCCACCGGTTTTACTGCGCTTTCATGGATAGTCGCGTCAAAATAAAATCATGCGCATCACTTTCGTAATGGAGCATGTATTCAAAGAGTGGCGAATGATTTATCATATTCCTACTGTTTTCCTGCGGATATAGACCGCGAAAAAAGAGAATGACCGGCGGATTCGTTGAAATGTGCGAACGGGCGATGTTTTTCGGCCCTGGCGTGAGCTCGGTGTCTCGTCCTACGTTCGAATAATTCCGTCGTTAAGAGCTTTTTTTCGATCTGGCGGAAGGTCACCGCCAATCCACAAGCGATTGAGGCATTTAAAATCTCCCGCGAGCACAAATTCTCGTTTTTATAAAGTAGTTATTGTGACTCTGAAGAGGAACAAACATGGGTCTTCCGAAGGGCCCGTGGGGGCCAGGAAGGGCGGTACAAGAAGGGTGGGAAGCCACTGAAAAGCTTCCCCCGGTACGATCTTCATGCGGGTGGCATAGCGCCAAAGGTGCGCATCTACTCGCTTAGCAATCAAGAAGAGTTACGTTGAGCCGACTGTAAATCGCCAATTCTTTAAATTAAAACAAGAAGTATCTACATAAGACGTACCTCGCAAGCCGCCGCGGGGACTTCGGGCGAGGAGTGTTAGGTCACCAACAATAAAATAGAATAAAGCCACATGCAAAGCCAAATCATGTTACCTCTGCACACAAATATTAATTTGATCATGCCTTCGATAAATTTTAATCACAAGAAAGAAAGTACTTACATGCAACAATGTTCAATAACAGGGTTGGTATGGTTATCTGATCCACCGTAGTAATTGGGGGCCCTTAATATGTCCTTAGCAACGTCAGACAAGTAACCTGCCTCAAATTGACTCGGTAAATTTAACCTGTATATAATCCTAAGGTCAACTAGTGTCTCCCATCTTAATTCTTCCAATAGATACTACTACTACTTTGGTCATAACTACTTTTCACAAACCTAGCTGATCTACGTTGCACTCGATCTAATTCCAAAATTAAGCCTACTTCGAGAGGATGCCGGACACCCTCAGCATACTCAATGCGGGGCCTAAATAACGTGACAAATTAAATCTCCTTTACCCTTTCATTACGATTCCCAGGTCTTCCTTTTATAAATCATAAATTTGTATTACCTATATTGCAAATTTCACGAATGCGTTTTCTCCGGGGCAATTCCGTAGTAATCGTTACCCTTAAGTATTTTACCGTTTCTACGTGTGTTACGTTGGTTCCCTGTTTGGTGTTTTTTTCTGCTGAAATACTTTTCCTACAAAAATTTATCGAAATACGTATATTCCAATTTAATTCTAGGGTAATATATTAAAAAACCATGGTTGAATAAGCTATGCGGGTTAAATATTAGGCCACTATTATAGCGGGATATGACGGAAAGAAAATTTCCGAAGAGCTCTCTTGAAGAACTGTCCACCCGGTACACCTTCGTACGCGATTCCCACTGTTTGCAGTGCGCATATCATCGTCGCTTTCATGGCGTGTTAAACAAGGGTTTCAAACTGCGGTAAGGACGTGTAGTGATTGGTTCCCGAGGATAGGAGGACGCTTCTTCTTCATCTGCTGGGTGCGTGTCCCTCTTTCTTCGTTGTGTGGTTCTTAAGGTCTGTCAAATTGAGATCGCGGTGACCTATCCTTTAATAATAGGTCACAGATCGAGCCAAGGACTACTGATGTATAGTATTCTACCTCGAGAGCATATGCTGGGATGTATGCTTACGTCGCGACATGTCCATCGCGAGTAAGAGCATCGTATCGTTTGAATCACATCAGCATGGCATCCATATGACACCAAGTATGTATTCTACATGAAAGTGTAATTCATAAAAGAGAAATTATCTAATACCTACTAAAGGAAATAAATTTAACAACACCTGACATGCACTAGAATTTGCATGTTTGAAATCACTTTTCAACGCATGCAAGTCTAGTTCTTAGAAAGCTACGCGATATGATAAGAGTTTGCTAAAATATTGGCTAAAAGCAAAGCCATTTGAATGAAAAAATGAGTATTTAAAATCTTCGTTTCCATAGTTCATATCTCTTACCTTAAGGCAAAGAGAATGGTTATCAATTGATTACATGATCACAAAACGACGAGCTTACAGTTAATACAATTTATTCGATAGCTAATGGTTTTAAATGAGGATTTCAATTTTTGAAAAACACGATGTGACGCTTTGCTGCCAGAATATCCCCGATACATTTCCACAAGTGCGCTACGTGTTTGTAGTATATGTGGAGCAACTCGTCAATGGGACATATCCACTTCAGGTGTTCCCGATTAGTTTAAACCACACATATTTTTGAACAAGCTTTCCCCTTGCGAATAGAGAGAATATATTTTCGGGCGACCGACATTTTGAGAAACGTCTTTGACGACGGCTATGAAAATGTTGGAATTTCGCCTTTAATCGCATTACCGTGATACTACGAGAATGACCTTCCTTCGAATATATATCATTAGAAAACAATTATTTCTTTGGAATATTTTTCAAAACATATATTAGATAGGTATATTAGATATCAAGGCGCGTTACCTAGGCAATTTGTTCACCATGGACTGCAGACATTGTAACACGGGCACTTCCAGACCCCGAAAGAGTCACTGACAATGTGTCAACAACAGTCATCGTTTCACAAATAAATATCAAGCCGACTTAATGTATTACCTAAAATGTAACGATAATTGTTTAGACGTTTTAAACTGAAAAATATCAAAACTTTTTCGTTAGTATTTCTTCTACATCTACATCCACGTAATACCCCGCAAGCCGCCGCAAGGGCGTGTGGCGGGGGGTGTTAGGACACCACCCGTAATTTAGAAAAGAAAAAGAAAAAACCGCATGTAATAACCACAAAATCATATATCCAAAAAAAACATGGCATACATTCATGCATGAACACTTACACCCCACACACATGCAAACACTCAATCTACATCTTACATACACATGCACCTGAAAGTATTCCTAACAGCTTTGCAGTGTTTCACTTTGCTCCGACTTGTAAATTCAATGTTTTCAATATTTCTAAAGTTACTTCGGTTTCTTGCTATTATGATTACTGATTGTTCGGGGAAAGAATGAGTATTTGTACCTATCTGTCTTGGAATCTATCTCCCTTAGTTTATCTTTGTGGTCTGATCTACCTAAGTAGTGTGGGGCCATTATAATTCCTTCAGTGTCATATTTAAACTCGTTTGTTCTGAACCTTTCTAAAAGTCTAAGCCTCGCTTGTTCTCTCCGCACTTCAAGTGGTTCCCAGCCTAAATCCACTAAGGGACCTGTCACACTTGTATTCTTATCAGAACAATTTTTAACGAATCTAGCGGATTTTCTCTGGACTTTATCTAATTCTTTTTGCCAAATTTTCTCCCAAGGATCCCAAATACTTGCGGCATATTCCAAATGAGGTCTAACTAGAGCAAAATAACACCTCTCTTTAACTTTTTCATTACATTTCCCCACCACCCGTTTTATGAAGCCAAGTTTCTTTAAAGCTGATCCGCATATTGTCCTGATATGTGGTCCTCATGAAAGGCGTGGTGTTCTTGTGTTTACATTTAATATTCGTCCAAAAGCGACATTCACAGCTGCAGCTTTGAATTGGCACAGATAGACACTCGCTTCACACAATATTCTTCGCGATATCCTCAAACACGGGCAATCATATTGCGAGCCGTGTCTTAACAAGTCTAAATTCATCAATTGCCACTAATATTGCTTGCCATGTAAAGTATTTTGAATCACTCGTTTCCCCGCGAGTGAGGGTTCTTCTTCCTCGTGCCTTTCCAACGACCTTGGTCGCCGTGTCCCAGTTTTTTCCCCGGCGGGCGGAGGGGCGGGGCAGAAGGGGGGGGGTGTGGATACGGGCGCCGTGCCGCCCCTGTGTTATATTTATTTCTCTTCCTTCGGCTGGCAGTGTTGTTTTTTTGATGGATGGAATGTGTTTGAGGCTCGTTTTTTTCATCCCTTCCTCTTTCCCCACCCAGAGGCGCTTCGTTTTGAGCCCTCCCGGCATGCCCCGCGGTCCCCGATAATCCGGGGGATTTCTCGACCTCCAGCCGCCGGTGACCTTCGTTCTTGCAGCCCCGGAGGACTGACTGAGTCCGACAGCGGTCCCTTTTTACGACCCGGGGGAGGAAGGGACACATCACCGCGGCTTCACTCGCTTGTCTGGGGTCGTTCTTCTCAGTCGGGCTTGGGTTTCGACGGCCCTCGGCAAAGCCTCCCTGTGCACCGTTTGGTCCATGTGGCCAGCGTTCTCCGAACGGTTCTACTTTCCGAGTGCCAACGAGAGAGGCAGCATTGAATGACCGACGGTTACATATTGGTTCGGGTACTCGTGTCTATTAGCAGGAATAAGAAAAATAATCCATCCGCATAACGAGCGGTCCATGTCCCTCCATTCCTACACGTTTCAATGAGAAGAATAAATTGGTGCGTTTTGGAAATTCGGATCAGCGTTAATAAATACCTCTCAGATCTGCCGCCCTTTTCAATACTTTGAGGGGTGATCGATCTGGGTGGGATGATTTCGATCAAATTATTATCAGCCCGTTTACTCTTTATCATAATGATCGACTTAAATACCGTGCGATACACCAAAAAGGTAAATGGCATGGGGTGCGTGCACCAGGTGGGAAGGGTAAGTGATAAGCGAGGATATGGGAGAGAAAGGGAAAATGGAAAAAAAAACATTCAGTACAAATCAATGAAATAACATGCAAATTTTTACACATTCTGGAGGAAGACTCGATTCAAAACAAGGGCTAATTCCTCTAATAAATTAGTTATTCGGTAATACGAAAAGAGGGAATAAACAAAAGTGAAAACCATTCAGACGACAGGCTCCCACCATAACGAGGCAGGGCACGCGGAATTGAAAAGTACAATAATAATGTTATCTATTAAAATTCATGATGCTCGGCTTGTTTAAGAGTTCCCGTGGCCATGGACACATGGAAACAATGCAACGCACTGGCTCTTACGTACTTTAAGTTACTTAAGGCGAGGATTATAGCTTTTTTCGATACCTACATGAATGTAATTGCACCAAACCTCAATTGATGTCATGAGAAAGAAAACGGTCTCCTACTACCGAATTGACAGTTCCTATGGAACGAATCCTCGCTGCCAGTGCCGTATTGGCATCTAACAAGGTGACGATTCCCCGGTACCGGTACGGCGGGTAATACTCTTTGGTACCTATCCTGGGAAATAACCAAGGTGTTCTTATTTACAGTAGCCTCAATGGCCTCCCCTGGCGAAAAGTGTTCTTGAATGTTGTTCATTGGTTGATGCGTTCGGTCTGGTGAGGCTCGTTCCGCTTGCGTGCGCCATGGTCCGCGGTCTCGACGCCTCTCATTCCACGGCATTACTTCCGGCGGGCACCTTAAGGGCGGTGCCGTCCGCGACCGCCGTGCATCTTCCTCCCGAGTCTCGTCTCGGGGTCGGTCCCTCCCGCCCGCCTTTGGTGACCTGCCTAGGGGGAGAGAGGGAGGGGGGAAGTGGCGGACACTCTCCCTGTGAATCGGGGGTCCTCAGGGGCTTGTGTCGGAGATGCGTTATACGATACGTATCAATGGTTCTGGTTCATTTTGATTCCATTGCCTTTCGAATAACAAGTAACTAATTTATTCGGTGAATCAACTCTTGTTTTTAATGAAGACTTCCTTCAGAATGTGTTCCAATTTGCACGTCAGTTGATGGTTGTTTAACGAATATTTTTCCTTTCCCTCTTCCTCTCCCATTTCCTCCCTTATCATTCACCCTTCCCACCTGGTGCTTGCACCCCCTGCCAAACACCATTTTGGTGGCTCGCGGGGTATGTATGTCGATATCGTTACGTTGCGTCGTATGGGACGGCCAATCATTGTCTGGTAGTTTCCCGATTAAGGTGTTTCCGCCGTCAATTTGCATGAGCCCAAACGTTCCAACTGTTTCGCCAAAACTTCTAGGATTAATCCCTTAGAAATTTTCGCCATAGCGTTTTCCACGATGATCTTCCCCTGTTTTGACCCACAAAAAAGTGTTTAGCTTGGTCCAGCGTAAACGCCACTGGAACGCTCAGCGAAAAAACATTATTTAAACTGGGAAATATTGTGGAAGTTTTTTTGGCAACAAAATATTTCACTTCTTTTCCCCTGTATTTCCTTGTAAAATACAAACGTTATTCAGGGCGAAGTATGTTCTACAATCTTAAGACCAGTATCATTCGCAGATTCTCGTCATTAAAAAGTAAATTTTGTCTTAACTCAAACATGCTTGGGAATCGGCAATACGTTCCTCGGCTTAAACATTATTACGATGGGTTGGTTATTAACTTTCTTAAAAACCACCGCGTATTTTTTGGCAGTACATTCGACAAAAAATACACGTCGTTTTAGGAAAAACTTTTGGCAAAAAAATAAAATATACATAGGCATCGATTTGTATCAGTAATGAATATTACTTTCTTCCCTAGAGTATATAGTTTCCTCAGAAACAACGGCGAGCAGCTCTTCACAGCATGCTATCAATTTATCTTATTTTATAAATTAACATGCAGATTGTTGGTAAACATTAATCGCCGTTAATCGTATAGCGTTTGCATGCGGATTCATGAAGTGTGGTCAATTGTGTCGATTATAATGTTGTACAGACTCTAGTGTAACTTTCACAAATGGTGAATCAATTTGAATTGAATCGAAGCGAAGCCAATAAAAAGAGTATTTAACTCCCTCGAACGTCACTTAATGAAGAGTCGCGTCAATTCACGTCGTTCGACCTTTGGGTGACATCGAAGATATTCTCTGCTAATCGTTTTTAATCCAATGGACTTCGTCCTCTCCTCTGAGTCATATAGGCGAGGAAAAGCGTGAGTTGAAGCATTTGAAACGTGGGTATAACGGAAGAAATGAATTCGACAGAAATTCAGGGCAAGTGCGAATTTTTAAATATGTTGGACGTTGAAAGGAAGTCGACCGTTGGAACCTGCAGGAGGCAGAAATGGCGGAGGAAATATTGAGAGAGTAGGATGTTGATACGCATGGCCGTCGTTAAAGGGAGAATGTTGGAAAGAGCCAAGAGAGGAAGAGAGAGAGAGATGAAGGGAGGGTCTTTTGGCGGGTGGAAGTTAAGACTCACTGGAGAAGAAAATAATGTCGAGAGTACAGGAGGGAGTTCTCGTGACGGCAAGGGATCGTTCACAAACCAACTTTAATGCCTATACAGAATACTTCGAGTGAATGGTATCTCCGACGCGGACTTATTTTTCCTTCCAACTTCGCACAACATGTCCCACTGACGCCGAAAAAACATTATATTGAATTTTGTTGACTAAAAGGTCAGACTAACTCAACGGTTTATCTCTTGAAATTGTGTGAAATTAACTCTCTGCTTCGTTACTGTAATTCTCAATATGATTGGTGGGATTTCAAAAGGGTTTGCTGGAGTTAAAATAGCACTTCCGTGCAGCGTTGTTGCAAAATTTTCCTAAATTGTATATGCAACAAAAGTGTGATAGATATGGGATGAGAATCAATATTAATAAAACAAAGGTTATGCAATTTTTCAGAAAGAAAAAGGCTAAGCTAAACATTAAAATAGGAGGGCAAAAACTAGAGCAGGTAGAACAGTTTACGTAACTCGGTAGTGTTTTGGACCAACACGGTCAAAGTAGTAGGGACGTAAGGAGAAGAATTGCGCTAGGCAAAGAGACTTTTACAAGTAGGAGGGAGTTGATGACAGGGACGTTGAGTAAGGATATTAAGAAAAGACTCGTAAAAACTTTTATATGGAGTGTAGCTATGTACGGGGCGGAAACGTGGTCATTGAAGCAGGAGGATAGACGTAGAATGGAGGCTTTTGAAATGTGGGTGTGGAGAAGAATGGAGAAGGTGAAATGGACAGAGAAGAAAACAAACGAGGAAGTACTTGGTATGGTGGGCGAAGAGAGGGGTGTGTTGGGAGCAATCCTATGGAGGCAGGAAAAGTGGATGAAGGGGGTATTGACCGGCAGTGGGATGTTGAAGACTGTGATAGAGGGTAGAATGTTGGGCAAAAGAGGAAAGGGAAGGAACAGGATAGGAATGTTTGACGGGATGAAGGGAGGAAGAAAGTACTCAGAGGTGAAGAGGGACCTGATGTAGAGTAGGATACTGGATCTTGTATTTTGTTAGGATTCACAAAATATTTATTTAGTAGCCGTGTTCATCCAAAATCTACCTTAACCGGTATATTACCTAATAATAATAATAATAATAATAATAATAATCGTCTCAGGAAACAGTACCATGGGACAATAAAATATTTTTCTAATAACATAGAACACATGGTTACATTGTATTCATTCCACAAAATTTAAACCGCATTTTAACTTTGGTCTGATTTTAAAATAGCCCTTCTTGGCAATTCTATTCATACTGGTATGCATTGTTCCGTTCCAAATTTTCTCTTTCCCATTTTTTTCCCTGCATTTATCTCTGCGGATTTCCATCGTTCTTTTTCATTGAAATTCTTTTCGGACGTCATATTTCTTATTTTAAAAGCCGTTTCCGTTGGCGTGACCGGCTTGTTGACTTTTGCCGAGCTGGGTTTCCTCTCCGACTGCGCCGCGATCGTCCTCTTCTTCATGTGAAAGCGCTTTCAATGCTCCATCCAGTGCGATAAATTATTAGAAGGCTCTCCCTCTCTCTCTTCGTCCCTGGATATCAAAATGAAAGGCATTAATATTTAGCAAAACCCCTAAACCATCAGTCTCCTTTGAAATTGTTTACCGACCATTAAAAAGGATTGATATACTATATAATATGAAGTTGCATATTGTCCTGAAAGGCATAAAATGAAACTCAGTCGCACTAAATTGAAATCAAGTACTACAGTACTCAAGTCAAAGGCTGTTTCGATAGGTGAACAGGGAAGATGTCAAATCGTGCCGCGCGCCCCCCGCACCCGATGTCTTGAACTCTCGCATGACATGACATGGTTTTAATGGGGGAGCGGCAGTTCCTTAATCCCTGTGCCAGCAGCCATTTCCCGGACACAAATCAGGAGTCGTGCGTGTAGCCAAAAAATATGAGGGTTTTTTCATATTTACAAAGAATATGTTCATTGAAAATGTTTCTAATTCTTTCTGGAGAGTGATTAAAAATTTGAACTTTTATAAACAAAAAATTGTATCTGAATAGCTTGAGAAAAAAGGTTGAGGCAGTTCGAAACTTTCTTGCATTCTCAAATTACGTGAAGTTGGGCTTTCCGGTTATCTTTGCAATTTTACCACTTAAAAAAAATTATTTTCGAGATTTCTATGCACATATAAAGGACGAACACAGGAGAGGTGGGGAAGGTGGAATCGAGCAGGTCTCAAGAGCAAAAATATTTCCTTGACCGGATCTTTTCCGGTTTTCCAGTCCTGGTACAGGAAATATTTTTGCACTTGTGATCTTCTCGATTCCACCTGACCCACCTCTCCTGTGTTCGTCCTTTATATGTGTCCCTCTCCCTTTTCCTTACATCTATTTTCCATATGTGAATATATATATATATATATATATATATATATATATATATATATATACATATATATATATATATATATATATATATATTCACAGTTTCTGTCCTTCTCTTCCTTGATAACGGTGGTCACGACCACCGAAAATTCGAAAAATAGTGAGTCTCCTTTTTGTGTGTTTCTGTGTGTTATTGTCTGTGTCCACCAGTGCTAAGTGTTATACATTATTATTCACGTCCGTGAGACTTTCAAAAATTGTTATATATATATATACGAGTATATATATATATATATATATATATATATATATATATATATATATATATATATATATATATATTTTTTATCTGAGAATCTGATGATGACGATCGAGCCGTCGAATCGTTAAAACTACATATGTGAGTTTCTTTTCTTTGTGTTTCTATGTTTTAGAAATCTATATGTGTTTATACATAATTGTGCATCGCCTAAGAGCGTTCTATTTCGAATATAAATGTAAATAGGGATACCCAATAGGATGTAGCGATAGATTTTCGAATGTATACCCTTACTACTACTCCCTTTCGAACAACTGCTGTAGGTCCTAAGGAGTTACTGTGCTATAGCCTAGCAAGTAGTTTATTTATGACAGAGGGTACTCACTATAGCAGATGTATTTCCAAAGAGTCGTCGCGGTTTGCGGGCGATGCGCGTGTCGTGCCCGGTGAAGTGTTCGCACGTGTGGAGCGTTTCTTTCCAGTCGTCTGGCCCCCGTGTTCTGGTCCCATCAGAGGCCCCACCCACCCCCCTGCCCTCTCGCATCCCCCGGTTGCGTGTCGAAATGCGAATGGGTTCGATACATCCGTGGCAGTGCGTTCCATGCCAACGGCCACCCACCACCGGAGCGATGAGAGAGGGACCTTCGACCCCCCCCCACCACCGCCCCTTCAGCACGGGCGTGCGTCGTGTTCATTCGTGATTTGGCGCCGTGTTGCCTTCCCTCCCCGTGAATGCATGCTTGGCCCCCTTGATTGGCTTTTTTTTTTAATTTACCCCCCCCCCCTCCCACCCAACCCCCTTGGTAGCTCCGTCGCGGTACGACGCTTTGGCACGCTCGAAGGAGTTCCCGGCTTCAGCGTCCGATGGCGCCACCGGAGTACGGCCCGTTTGCCAATTTCAGCAATATCCTTGTCGATATCCATTTCCTTGTGGCTGGTGGACAATATCGAGAAAAATATCATCGGTACATTAAATGTTCATGCTTTACATTAATGTCATTTTGCCGGTATGTATAGTATATCGTAGAAAAAATACCGGCGCTCTGATATTTAATGTGTTCGTAAGCGCGTATCGAATTTGCGTGTGTGTTTGAGGATGGTTAAGTTACAATTTACCATGGTATTTCTTTAAGAACATTTTTCACGCAGAAAATAAGAGGGCAGGACTATGCTGGACTTTCCTCCACAGTCAGAATAGCGAAGAGAGGCCTGATACCATGGAGACTAATCGGCTTCAATTATCCTCAAGGAAGCTCTCGATTTGAAATCCTGCAACTGGAGCGTGCGACTGAATAGATGAGAATGGCGGACGATTTTAATGTCCTGCCGAAGAGAAAATCCACGGACATTGTGCTTGAGACTAATGCCGCGTTATAATGCAGATGAGGCGAAATTAGTGAAAAACACTCAAAGTGGTTAATGTATGGGATCCCTGGACAGTGCCGAAGGACAAATGAATGAGATACACATGATCATGTCGAAGGAATTTAATATTAGGTGCTGCACGAATTAGCATGCAGAAGGATGGGTTTCACATTTTAGTCTTCTGTTCCAACGCAGCTATGCATAGTTACAGCACATGTCTTGCCCTGCCAATTTTTCTCGATTACGAGTTCAACTTGAGAACATTTCCTGTGGTCCTTCCCTTGCAGGCATCCAAAGTTGGCCTTGGTCTGCAGTGCACTTGTCTTCGAGACCAATTTGAATATCAACGATAGGATCGCGTGCAGCGTCGAGGAGATAGATTTGTAAAACGTTGTCACTATGATAAAGTGAGTGGCGTATCCAAAATATTAGATGAGTTAGGCTGGGAATCACTTAATGGAGCGAAGGTTAAATTACAGATTGAATCTCTTGCATAAATAAGAAGGACGTCTCTTAAGCAGCGATGTTGAAAATGTGTTATTACCTCCATCATACTACGGCAGGAGAGATCATGTCTATAAAATTAGAGAGATAAAGTGTGGAACAGATAGATTGAAGATGTCATTTTTTCCACGAGCAATAGGGGATCAGAATAGTGCTTGTCCGACCGCAATAAGGACGGAAAAGTATTTTGTGTCAAAATTAGTCTGATATGCGATCACCCCATGCCGGGCACCCTGGCGGTGGCTGTCAGGGTACCATTTATGAATAATTCTGTCGTGCGAGTTTCCTGAGGAAAAGGCAGATTGAGGGTGTGACCCATCTCGTCCACCCGACCCTCGTCTCCCCCTCTCTCTGGTAGCCGAGTATCTCCCGCGCCCTCCCACACCCCAATCACGCCCTCACGGTGATATAATTTTGGGTCAAAACAAGTTAATGAAACGCTTTCCCATATTTTCGCGTGTTAGCCTTTCCCATGAATACCCTGGCGCTTCGTGACGCGAGAGGGGAGGTGGCAGTGGGTGGCGAGGCGGGACGAGAATAGCCCGCTCGCGGGGCAATAAAGCAGGGAGGGCGAAATTTAGCCACTATATGACCGCGTGAGCAAACTTCCTTCGGACTTCCCATTTACTTCTCCCCCCTCCCCCTTTCAAGGCCATTAATATTTTCAACCCCCCACCCCCTCTTCCTCCCCCCGCGGTAAATGCCTCGCCGCTAAAAGGGTAGCGAGGGGGCGGAAATATCTTCACTTCTCCCATCCCCGCCTTCCCTCGGGATTGTTTCACTTTCTCGTTCCCATCGGGGAGCACCAAAAGAAATTCGTCGATAATTTGCCACAGAAAAGACATCGACGCTTATCTGTCGATATCAGTGATCCATCGATCTTAGACCATCGATATTTCCAAACATTCGCTAATAGTTTGACTTGAATGGCACGGACGAATGAGAATGCGTGCTCGGGACGACAATCAAAGGAAAATTTAAATTTGAAATCGATAAAATATTGAAAATAAACTATCGATCTTAAATTCGTTGTCGCTTCTGTCGATCATTGGTCATTGGTCTTAAATCATTGATATTTTCAACCAATAAGTCTAAATTCAATATAAACGAAAATATTCGTAAAAGAATATCTATTTGGGAATAATATCAAAGGAAAAACACGAGTTAGCATTGGAAAAACGCCTAATATCGAATATATCGCTGTATGTTTGCTGTACCATCTCCACTTTAAATTGGTAAGCCACGGCTATATGTGGTTCTGTTTTCAAATAAATTAATGCACAGATCACCTGCGATACAATATATGTCTTCCACTAGTTCTTACCAATGGTGATAGTTGGACCCTTGACCACTCAAACCGCGGTGCCAGGACCAGTTCCATATTCCGTTTACCGTCCGTGCATCCCGAACACTGAAGGAAGCCACACGGGCGAAGTTCAAGGTGCCCAGAGGCGTCACTCGGAATCGAACCAGGTTTCTCTGGGCAGTGCCCCCTTGCACTTCCAAACCCCTAGAAAAATAGATTCCTCTTTGAGTGTAATTTTTGTACCAAGGTTAAATGAAATACGCATTGTTGGTGTTGGCTCGAGGGAAGCGGAGGAAAACATGTATCGGAGATGACGATACGATACTTGTCGTGATAATCCTCAACAGATTATCGTTGGCAATGAATTTGATGATCGGATGATAACCACATCGATGTGTCCCGGATATCGGTCGCCGATGCTCGACCCGCGCACCGTTAGAACATCCCGCTCCACGTGGTGCTCGCTTCCTACACTTCTTCCTTTTTCCATTTCTCTCCCCCGCACGGAATCCGCCCATTTGGGGCACTCGGTCCCTCCCCCACCCCCCCCCCACCCCCTCCCTTCATCCCCCTCCCTTCATCCCCCTCCCTTCATCCCTCTCCCTTCATCCCCTTCCCTCATCCCCCTCCAGGAAGCCCATCCCCGATTTATGGGCATGCTGTTGAGAGAGGGGGCACCACGGCCGCGGATTGACGTCACGGGGTTAATTTGGGGAGGGGGCGGGGGGGGCATGGGAAAGGGGGGAAGGGGGCGATTGGAGATTCCGATCTTTTTAGTTGCGAGGGAGTTCGCTTCATTTCGTAAGACATTTAGACTTGATTAAGAAGGCTATATAAGTGATACGTTAAATTCACAGGAGACCCAAGACTAGAGCAAGTAGACGAGTTCACTTACTCTGCCTGGAGCGTGCGAGTTGGCGAAGGTGGACAGAGTGGGGATGGAAACGGAAGGAGAGGTGCGGAAGGCACTGCTTTCGCTAAGAGAAGGGAGTTGATGACGAGGGGGAAAGATGGCTAGAAACTATTTGGTTAAGCTTCGATAGTTGATCAGTTTTCTGGTTCGGCTCGGGACCTCGAGATCGGGAGGCGGAAGCTCCTTGCGTATGAGTGGGTGGGTGGACTCGTTATTTGTCGATAACACGTCTCACAGTTCGTGCTTAGCAACCCGTGGATGTCTCCTTCCTCTCCGATTACTTCGCCCATGACAACTCGAGTGACCCCGCTCTGAAGGCACGTATCATTGCAGTTGTAAAATGGAATGCTTACTGGATTTACATCGCGCACACGAGTGACCCTTACCTCATTTGTGCCGAAAACCAATTTAAAATAACTGCAGTTTATATTTTGCTTATTATGAGTTACTCACAGCCAAGTGAGTGATAATTTGTTCGCCATTTTTATTAAATGGATAATTAGCTGATAGTTGAGCTTAAAACTTATAATTATACCGAACTATCTCATTACCCATGGCCCCCGGCGCAAGGAGTCAAAAGACCGCCAATTTTCTGTCATATATTTGATCTTTGATCGAAGATTACATGTACATGTCTCTATGAGAAAAACAACCGTATGCCTGTTAAATATGATGGATCGCATGAATTCGAATCTTGCCTTGTACCAGAATATGGTTCGATGAACTGAAACGCGTTGTACGTTACAAATAAATCTGTGCAGAAGTGCAAATTTGTTTCTCTCACATTGACGAACTTCCAATAAATCTCGTTTGAATATTTTGCACGTATACCTAGTTAGACTGCCTATTTTTATATTATTTTATTTAAATAGAAGTCATCTATTACATTAAACATTTTGAGGATATGTTGCCAATGTTTAAAAATACTCGACATTTTACTCCTCTTGCTGTAGACGTGAAATTGAGAGCTATAATGCAGTAAATATAATGTGATCAATTTCAGACTTGTAATCTTACCCGAGTGTTATATGGGCCCGTGGCCTTTGCTCCGCTGTTAGGGGGTTGTGACAAAGGCAAAACCATTACCTTATTTTCGTTCGCTTGGACGGAAATCTTTTCTAGGCCGCGCTTAGGATTTTAATATGAACGGAATTCTTCTCCATGAGAAGACTCCGAGAAAGCGAAGCGAAACGTTGAATGGGGATTTTAGACGAGTTACTTCAGCGATAATTTTGGAAATGTAGTAGTAGCCCCATCGTACTATGGTAGGAAATGGGAGTCGGTAAAAAGGCAGGTATTTCAATACGATTAGAGATATTAAGTGTAGAACAGGTAGATGAACGATTTCATTTTTCCCACTATCGATAAGGATAACGTAGTCCGAACGCGCTGGGAGGGAAAAGTGTTTCGTCTCAAGGGTAGTTTGATGTGTAAATCACTCCCTGCTACTCCCTCGTACATACTCTAGCGGTAGCTTGCGGGGTACTTTATAATGTAATGTAGTACTTTTAAATAGCTAATTTCGAAAATTTGTAATGTGATAAGTTGTAGCAGACGCATTTATTTGAAGTTGTGTTGGTGAATATGTAGCCACTGGGTGTATCGCTCTTCATGTGCTAACTTTTACAGTTGGAATTAAAGACACCCGTTAATGATCGTCTTTTATATAAAGTATTGTGTTTCAAGCTTTTCTGTATTCACGTCAAAGGAAGTAGTCGTCGGTGCTGAAGAAGGAATTCAGGAAGTATAGAATATAAATATATATTTCTTTTGAAATTACTCTCACTTGGGGTCCCTGAGGCGGAAAGGGAACTGACGAGGACCACTTCGTCTCCCATCTCGTGAGTGATCGAGGCTTTAGGCGTACAGTGACGCATTTATTGACGCCACATTCGAGAAACTGCACTGCTGTGGTCTCACGCGCCCAATGAATGCAGCCACAGAAGGAATAGACCGATACATAATCGAACCACGCCCACATTAATTACGGTTGATATGGCAATTTTAATGGATGAAATAATTTGGCCTACATTTATCCTCCCTCAAGAATCTATATAAAATTAAACGTCTTCAATTACAAATAACGTGAAGCTTTGTTATTGTTTATGACCCCACGACTATGGTATGAACTATCAACTGACTGTCAGGTTTAGTTATGGCGACGGACGAGCATCCTTGAATCTCTAAAAATAAACCTCCTTCCGCGAACGCCCTCTCTCGTTACCCAAGGCAACCTGCTTTGCCTCCATGGTCCGCCCCTTTGGCCTTTTTTTGTTTAATGTCATGTTTCACTCATGTGGAAAGGGGCTTAAAATACGCCCGACCAATTTGTACCCTGTTTCCTTTCAGTTACGCGTTTAATAGCGCGTCCGTCCGCCTGTCATTCGCTGGGGCCCCTCGGCCCTCGCTCGCCTCCATCCGTCTTCGCCGCTCCCCTGCGCTCCGAGGGGCTCTCGACCCCCGTTTAGGGGCCCTCGTCCGAAACCGTCCTCGACTCCTCATTCTGCGGCGCGAGGGGGTAGGGGGCGGGAGGTACCCCGGAGGCCTATTGAGGCCGGTGAATGTTTTCCTTCATTTTTTCGGGTGCGCGATGCTCCGCTTCTTTTATTTCTCTTCGAACCCCGCCCCACCCCCTCCTTCGCTCCCACGATTATCTCCTTCCCGACCCCTTGGGGTGGCGCTAATGACCCGGCCCGAGACGGCTGTTCTTTTGTTTCGGGACGGACGGGAACGTGTGGTTTTTTCGTGCGTGCTTAGCGTCGATGTGAATGGCCCGCGGGAGGCGTTTTTCCATTGTTTCCTCTTGCGTTCGATCCGATTGGCGGCACTCAATTGTTCCCTCGATGAGTGGAGCGTCGCTCGTGGCACGTGTGGCGGGGTGTGATGGGGGGGGGGGGAGAGGGGGGAGGGGGGTGCGGCCCGACCCCGAGGCAGCGAGCCAATCGTCATCACCTCTCTCTCTCGCTCCTTTCGGCGTTCGTTCGAAATCGCGTCCGGACGACAGAGAGGGACGACAGGGCACGCAAGCAAGCACGCGTTCGCCCCCCCCCCCAAGGCTCAGTCACTCCGCGGGACCGACGTGCAAAAACATTGAACACGATGGAACCGCTAGAGGACTGGGGCTATAAGACTCTTCCTCAAGACGAATGGATGGAGATGTCCCGTTAATCATGTGTCGTCTCTCTTTAACGGTGCGAGATAGCTTCGATATGAAAAGTGTATTTTGTGAAGACGCGATGTTTTTCTACCAACGCGACCGCAAGATAGCTTATATGTGGATTTGAAAAAATATATTCCTAATTATTTGAAAACACTTCATTCATTGAATCTAATAAATAATTGACTGTTTTTATTTTATACTGTTGTTATCACTTTTTCCGCTTTCCTGAAGGAAGTAATTTCATTTCTTTCAATTAATTCATTTGATCTCTCTTTGATTTAGTTATCAAAATTACTTTACTTGAGTTTGTTTTGTGTATTCATTTATTTTGGTCAATTTCAGACACCGCAATTCTATAGCCATTGCTTACCTTTGCGTTCATTCGATTAATAATATTCGATGTTATACTCCTAAAATCTCATTTCCTTGTAGTAATAATAACCCCAGCGATAACACAGTCCTACATGTGGACTAAAGTTAGTAATGGAGACGTTCTGTAACTACGAAAAGGGCAGAGAACACTAAAAAATAATGTGTAAGATAAAATAATGGCGAAACATTTGAAATTCACCTTTTGAACAATGTCTTCTGATGAGCATTCGCCAAGGAGGTGGGACTTGCTCTGGAGATTCTTGCTCATGTTTCTCCAAGCTAATACTATGTGGACATTCCATTTATTTTGCTCCGCCTTAGTCTTTTGTATATATCAAGCAAACGCTAAAAGTTCTACGTTTCTAATCCAAAAGTCTGCGTTTCTCATCCAAAGTTTGGAAAAGCCTTTTCACGTTCTAATGGGTGATTTTTAATACTGAGCATAACGGATTAAAGTTGGGAAAGAATGTTGGTCACATTTATTATCCGCTCTCCGTGAAAATTTAAATGAATGTAGCCTTTGGATTGCCCCACGCGAACATAGTATTTAAATCTACTCAATACTCCACAAGGGCATTTGGTGGGGGGTGTTAGGTCACCACACGTGATAGAAAATAAAACCAGATGATGAAAGACCAACAAATTAATACCAATCTACACCCAAAAAGTCGTATATATTCATGCAAAAACATTTATGACTAACACACATGCAAATGCATATGCCATCAACTAACATATACCTGCACATATGAATATACCATATTTCTATGCAGCGTTTACTCTTGTCCTGACTTGTAAATCGAATGTCTCTACTATTTGTATAATGCTTTGATTTCTTATTATTATGATTCCCGATTGTCTGCGGAAAGACAAATATTTTTATATGTCTGTATTGGATTCTATACTCCCTTATCCTATGTTTGTCGTTTGATCCACCGAAGTAGTGTTGGGCTACAATAATTCCTCTAGTGCTATTGTTAAACTCGCATTTGCCAGTCTTTAACCAGTGACTAACGCTAAGGTTAGCCTTGAGGAAAGTACAGTTTCCCCTCGTGCCTATGCCGTGCGATACTCACGCAGAATAATAAACGGGCCAGGCCCCTTTCCCTGTGCCGACTGCTTGTATTACGAGGTCCGCAGTCCCAATATATGTAGTATCCGAAAAAAAACAATGCCGCAGTGGTGTGATTGTTAGACATTGGACCCACTTGGTGGCATGTCAAGACAACACCCCAATGTGTAAAATCGCGTCCCTCCGGTCAATGATAAAAACTTTATCCATTATTCAGGCCCATTTGCTTACCCCGTTATTCATTCCAATATCTTGAACTCCTCAATAAACAAAGCCTTCGTTTTCAAAGTTCAAATATTTTAAGTACAAGGTTTGTATAAATACTATCGGTAATAATTTTTCCCAGCATGTGCGAGAAGTGCTGAATTAGGGCCGTCCGTTAAGTGTGGGCATGATCGCGGATATCCTATTGACATTAATACAAGATGACAGTGAAGACACCATTATCAACTAAATTTGGCAATGCGAAATACCTGCGGCGTTAAAATCGTCCCGAAGGTCTTCGGACGGAACACCCAAGAACAGAGTCGAGAGTGTCTGCTTGCGAAGACCTTCTGCGACGACATCACGACGGTTCCCCAACCCCCTTACAGTCCCGAATTGGTACCAGCAGACTATTTCCTGTTGCCGAAAGTGTAATAATCCCTCAAAGGATACCACCATGAGACCCTAAGTTCCGTCGAAGAAGCTTGCACGCTTGTACCCTTAAGGACTTTCCGCCTACCTTAGGGAGCGTTCGGGTCGGGTGGAAAAGCCGCAAGGGTAAAAGTCTGTCCACGCTCAAGGGATGTACTTCGAAGAATTTTGAGGCATTGTAGAAATATCTTAAATGAACCCATTTTCCGAAACGATTCCCGATACATTTTATACAAACCATTCACATAGAATTCATTCCATTTCTATTAAATTATATGCATAACATGGCTTGGAAAATCAAAATGAAGGAAACAATGGGGGTGATAATCTGTTCGAAGATGCCCTTCGGTGACGCCGACTGTCGGGTGGTCAACGGCGCAGCTCGAAGGCCATCCGTCGGTGGTCATCCGTGACTCAGCCGCGCAGCTCTGCCGGCCCTGGCGGTTGTTCCCATTTGTGCATAACATGCGCCCACCCCCTTCCCCGTCGTGCCAATTGCTCTCTGTTAAGGCGGCCAATTGGGTCGGATGGGGGCGGGGGATGGGCGGAACGACTTCGCGGGAGGAGGCGCCGCCTTCGCCGGGTCGACTGAATGCCCCCGGGGGGGCCCAATCGCGAGGCATTGCGACACGGCACGCCGACAGCGCCCCTCCCCACACCGCGAAAGGGAACGCTGGGTGGAATGACACTCGCGGGGGATGAAATCCTAAAATGCGGGAATCCCGAAAGAGTAAATTTAAAACCGCAATACATGGGGGCGGCGGACCATTGAGGCACCGGCTACTTATGTATGCTTATAAATAATTGCAGCATATGCAAATAAATCTAAAATGAACATTTGTATAGTAGTTGCATCGACTTAAATATAATTACGAATGTATAGGTATAGCATTTGCCAGTACACCTACATCCACATCTACTTAATACCCCGCAAGCCGCTGCAAGGGCGTGTGGCAGGGGGATGTTAGGGCACCACCCGTAATTAAGAAAAAAACCGCATGCAAAAGCCACAAATGTACACAATCCACAAACAAAACATGGCATGCCTTCATGCAAAAACCCTTACACCCCCTATACACATGGAGATACACAAACTACTAACTGACACACACATGCACCTACAAATATACCTCATATCTATTTAGCCTTTAACCTTGTCCTGGTTAGTAAATTGAATGTCTTCACTATTTCTAATGTGACTTTGGTTTCTTACTATTATGATTTCTGATTGTTCTAGGAAACGATGAGTATTTTTATCTATCTGTACTTGAGTCTATCTCCCTTATTCTATCATTGTGGTCTGATCTACCTAAGTTGTGTGGGGCAATTATAATTCCTTCGGTGTCATCGTTAAACTCGTTACTTGTGTTTTTATCATAGCAATTTTTAACGAATCTAGCGGATTTTCTCTGGACTTTGTATAATTCTTTTTGCCAAGTTTTCTCCCAAGGATCCCAAATACTTGCGGCATATTCCAAATAACGCCTAACTGGAGCAAGTAACTACACATAGTAATTAGTCGTGGAGTTTCCCGCGACGTACCCATCTACACCATGCTATAAAGAGTGTGTTCGACTATAGCTTCTAATATTTCCTCATTAATTCAAAATGTGGTGGGAATTAGGTATGATTTTGTTATTATTGCGTGTCTTACGATGGAAGAGGGTGATTTCAATCCATCCGCGGAGCTGTCTATTTTCCTGATTTCATTCGGGCTGTTCAGCGTGGTGCTGGTGTCCTGTGGGTGCATCGAAATGCCCCTTGGTGCCACGGGCGGGTCTCGCAGTTAGAGTGTGCACTTAATTGCTAGAAGTTTCAAGGGGAAAGAAAAACAATGCACCTTCGCTCGGATTCGAACCCGGTTCACTTGATTTCCGGCCTTGTGCTGTGGTCAATTCAGCGACCGAGGGAGGAGGGCACTGGGTCGGAG
This sequence comes from Hetaerina americana, assembly GCF_022747635.1. Taxonomy (NCBI): domain Eukaryota; kingdom Metazoa; phylum Arthropoda; class Insecta; order Odonata; family Calopterygidae; genus Hetaerina; species Hetaerina americana. Next base: position 82,763,849 of record NW_027287316.1, read on the forward strand.
CTCGATTGCGGGAGACGGAAACTGACTCGTTCGGCACAGTCGAGAACCAATAACCCGATCCAGTGTGATTGATTGATTATTCGAATCCATCATATCTTCCTCGGATATCGACGGATGCCCACAGGAAATGAGTAATCGACCCATCTTTTCCTGTTCAAATCGAGCCATCATCGATCGGTTTCAAGTATCGATATATTTCGTTCGATGTTTTCGTGACATCGATACGTAGTATAGCTTCTGCGTTTTTTCGATGTCAGCTGTCGATCGTTTTCTTTCGATACTTCCCCCCCCTGCTGGAGCATCGCAGGCTACGCAGTGAACCGGAGCCTATCCGTGGAGTAAGTGGTGCAATCGCCGATTGGTTTGAACTGTCATCGATGGTTGTTTTAGGTCACCGCTTTCGAGGCGACGACGAGGGAGGTCGGATGCTTTGCCGCCGATGTCCTTTGGTGCCGCTGTGTCGTGGGAGTGGCTCCTCTGCCTTCCCGACTCGAGACGTCCCATCCCTCCCCCGCCGCGGCATCATTCAATTGGCCTCGTTCCCCTGTAGGGGGACCCGAGATTGGTGCCTTCCAAACCGAACCGAGTAATTCCCATTGGGATGCTTTGGATCGAGAGAGGTCAGAGGCGCGAGGGGGGCATCGCACACGAGGGTCTCGGTAATGGTGAACTTCGGCGATACCTAATTTGCAACCTTGTCACACGCTGCGAGCCTCCCGAATTTGTTCTGCACTATATTTCGAAACGACCCGAAGGGTTTTTATGGGCTTTGATAGATGGAAATTATTTATATTAGGCTATAAATATCCGGAATAAAATGAATTATTATTTGTACCCATGGAGTAGATAAAGTTCAAAATTCATAGAAAATTCGGGAAAAAAGTTTTGAAATTGTTAAATGATTGCGAAATTTTTATGCGAAGGAGACGTCACATCTGTAACCTTAAATTGTAATCTCATACCCAAAATGAAATATAGTCGTCGAAAAGTATATTTATTGCAAAAAGATACAGATTTTGGAGAAAAACCTATATATATATATACGTTGCTACAAGTGTCATTTCAACTAACTATCCGGTAAAATACTTAGAGTATTAGGAGCAACACCTGAGCTTATCGTAACAGTTTGACATAAGCAATATCATTGGAATGGCTGAAAAACTTTCTATTTCCACAATTTATTTATCAAACGGTCGGGCCATTGCTGAATTGAACGCATCAATAGTTCTTACCGGAAGGAATTCCACACTGTTAAGCCTGGGAGAGTCTCGTACAAAAGGAATGGAATCGGATTGGTGTTTTTGAAGAGCCCTGTCAAGGATCAATGAAGGCATCAAATTAGTTTAAAATGTCTGTATCAAAAATGTCTGTATCACGTGTGTCATCATGTATCATGTCTGTGCGTCGCACGTGCGCGTAAGTATTAAGTTACGAGGGTAGTTGGGAAGGTTCTCTGAATCACCACCAGATGTCAGTGCTAGCGGAACAAGTTTCCCGCGTGTTAATAGGTATTCTTTTATGAGTAAACACGTAGCGCGCCAATGCTCTGGGAAGATATCAGTGGTGCGGACGCCTCTCTTCTTGCTGCACCCGTCTATTTATATATTATTATTATTATTAGTTAATCTACCAGTTAAGGTAGGATTTTGGATGGGCACAACTACCAAACAAACATTTTAATACTCCTAACAAAACACAAAATCCATCATCCTACTCTCTATCAAGTCCCTCTTCATCTCTGAGTACTTTCTTCCTCCCTTCATCCCGTCTAACATCCCTATCCTATTCCATCCCACTCCTCATTTGCCTAATATTCTCCCCTCTATCACAGTCTTCAACATCCCACTGCCGGTCAATACCCCCTTCAGCCACTTTTCCTGCCTCCATAGGATTTCTCCCAACACACCCCTCTCCTCGTCCACCATACCAAGAACTTCCTCATTTGTTTTCTTCTCGGTTCATTTCACCTTCTCCATTCTTCTCCACACCCACATTTCAAAAGCCTCCAATCTATGTCTATCCTCCTGCTTCAGTGACCACGTTTCCGCGCCGTATATAGCTACGCTCCATATAAAGGTTTTTACGAGTCTTTTCTTAATATCCTTACTCAAAGTCCCTGTCATCAACTCCCTCCTCCTTGTGAAAGCCTCTTTGCCCAGCGCAATTCTTCTTCTTACATCCCCACTACTTTGACCGTGTTGGTCCAAAACACTACCGAGATACATAAACTGTTCTACCTGCTCTAGTTTTTACCCTCCTATTTTAATGTTAAGCTTAGCCGGTTTCTTTCTAGGAAATCGCATAACCTTTGTTTTATTAATATTGATTCTCATCCCATACCTGTCGCACTGAATTTCCAATTCACTCACCAACGCTTGCAACCCCTTGGTTGACTGATAAACTAAAGCTTGGTCATCAGAAAATCTGACTGATTTAACGAATTCCCCGCCCACTTTCATTCCTACCTCCAGTTCTTCCCATGCCTCTTTGATCATTTCCTATGCATACAGGTTGAACAGCAACGGTGATAATGGGCAACCCTGCCTTACACCTCTTCTAACACTGCCCAACCGGACTCCCCGTTCCCCACTCGCACCTGAGCAGTCTGAGACATGTACAGGTTGCGGATTAGCATCCTTTCCCTCCAATCATATTCCTCTCAATTAATAATCTCATCAATCCAAAGGCATCACGCGACCCCTTTATAAACCCAAACTGATCAACCCATAAATAATCATTTGTCCTGCTCTCTATCCTTTTGTTTATGATCCTAAGAACCACTTTTGCTACGCGGGATATCAAACTTATTGTCCTGTAGTCCTCAGAAGATGTAGCCTTTACCTTTTTCGGAATAGGAACTAAAACTGATCTCACCAAGTCTTCCGGTCAGATTCCGTCTTTATATAGATACTGCGAATCAGCCCATATAGCCTCTTCCTCCCACATTTTCATAAACCTTTCAGTAGTTCCGCAGGAATTTTATCCACCCCCACGGCCTTACCGTACCTTACCATCTCTTCCTTCGCCTTCCGTCGCATTCCAATCCCCCATCACTATCAAATGTTTCCCTGCAGGAACACACGCGATTATGTCCTCTAATTGATCATATGTCCTATCGACCTCTTCCTCTGTATGGTTGCTCGCTGGCATGTATACCTGGATAATAACCAAGTTCGTCGGTTCTGCTTTGATCTCTATTAGTAGTATTCTATCCGTTACCTGTTCTATGCTGACTACGCTTTTTCGTACCTCTTCATTTAATACTATGTCTATATATTATTTTATAATTATCACTCCAGTAATCACCGCTATCCTTCCATCTCACCTCGTATAGACCTAAAATATATATATTTCCCCTTTCCATCTCTCGCTTAATATTCACCAATTTCCCTGTCCTCATCATTGTCCTAACATTTCCCGTCCTATTCTAACTAATTTGGTCTTCTTCTCCTGCGTCTTCTGTCCTCCTGCTCCAGGTTTTCCCTTGCAAGGGTTTCGTGGGATGACGACCGCGGAAGTCTTGCCTTCCCCGCTGCCAGGCCCGACACACGGCCGATTGGGCCGAGCCCCGTGGTTGCCAGGACTCAAAATCTCTGTATAGTCCATCATATTAATCTTGGGAATGATAATTGAGGTGGTTTCCCGTTGCCTTCCTCAATAGTGTTTTTAACGTGACACCATCACTTACTGGCTGCCCCACTGGGGTCAGACGCCATTGCAGCCGCCTCACTGAGGAACAGACGCTGCGTGGATTACCTTTCGTCCGGCTCGTAACCTTCGACCTATCTGGCATGGGTGACCCTACCAGGAGCAATTATTATTACTTCTACCAGCACAACTCTAGGGGTCATCGGAACGCACAAGCCCTTGCACCACGTCAAGTTTGTAGTCTGGGGAGGGATATATATATATATATATATATATATATATATATATATATATATATATATATATATATATATAAATACACATCATACTATTTTTTTTCCTGAACATGACCCTACCGTGGTCGAACGATGTTATTATGATCCCCTATCTTTCGTGTAAAAAATGCATCTTAAATCTATGCGTTCTATACTAAATCTCTCTAGTTGTGTTACCATCTCTCCTGCCGTAGTAAGATGGGGGTAATAATACATTTTCAAAATCGCTGGTAAAAAGTCGTCCTTCCAATCAATCCAAGGTCTTCAATCTGTAATTTAACCTTCGCTCCGAGAGTGATTCCTCGCCTAGCTCCTTTAATACCTCGGATACGCTACCAAGTGTATCATTACAACATTTTACAAATCTCGCTCCTCTATCCGCGATCCAATTCGCCATTTTATCCAACTTCGTGAGAATCCAATTTGTGAAAATGGAAACATTACGTAAAATAGATCTATCAGATCTGCGTAAGCTTTCTGTTTTATTGCTGAAACAAACGCTTAATTGTTTATATTTTAGATTTGCCACTGAATGCTTAGTAGCTCGAATGTTTATCTTCCCAATAATTTGGAACGTGCTCGCGGCCAAGGGAGTGGAATTGTGGGACGCTAATTACGCGCGTCGTGCGTTCGCTCGCTTTCCGCGTACGCACGCCGTCGGCGAAATGATGCGCGATCGTCATTTGTTTCGCAACATTCCTTCCGCGCCATTGTGACTCCTCGCAGCGCACTGCCCCTGCTAATTGCTCCAGTTCGCCGCCCCTCAGGATTCGATCGTCTTTTGAGTCGGAAGTGACGCCCTAGTCGCTGCCAAGGTCATCATCGCTCCTCTTTCGCCTCTGCCCTTCGCTCGTCTCACCGCGCCGGCATTTCGCAAACGCCATTTCGAAGAGGAAGCAGCGGATGCTCTTTTATCGCCTCTCTGCTATGAACATATGCTGAGAGATTGGACGAGGCTAAGGCAAGGTTGCGTTTTCCTTTAACTAAAGCCTTACCTCCTTGTTTAATTGAATCTAGTTAGCTGTGGAGCAGAAGCTAATAGCGGAATATAAATTACAGATTCAGGTGTAATGAGGTGGAACTGTTTCATAATAACAGAGAAGAAGATTACTACAATTTTCCATTAAATAATTATTTTTTCATGATTAGTATCGATGCACTAAATAATTTCAAATTGCATCGAAACTAGTCCGAAATAAATCTGTATTAAGAGGATAATTGTATTTTTCTTCGTCTCTGTTATAAGAGGGGAAGCTTTTCTTTTGATTGCCAACGTGGAAATTGTTGGCGTTGCGTATCATCTTGAACTCTTATAATATCTTTTTCGAATATTAGTTTTGAAATTCGTTTCAGTAATCCGAAAAAAAAACATCTCCTGAAATGTCATCACGTTAAATTAGAGAATATATATATATATATATATATATATATATATATATATATATATATATATATATATATATATATCCGTGCGAGGACGTTTACACTAAAGAAAGCGGAAAGAATGTCATATCTTCGCCTACAGATGGCTTTGTATAAGGTCAATTTATTCCGCATTATATTATTTTCTGTCAAACGGATACTATTAAGGGAAAGTATAGATTCGATTTATATTATTTTTATGGAGGTACTTATAGCATATTTGTGCACTGCAAAAAAGGGTAAAAATGATAAAGTACTAATACTACCTTGATCAAAAATTTCCCGGAATTTATTCAGAAAATTAAAAATACAAGTTTATTCATCTAAATCTATATTGTCCCCTTCAAAGTAATCCCCATCGACTGCAACACACTTATGCCAGCGCTTGATCCAATCCTCGAAACATTTTTTATATTCGGTTTTCGGTATGTCCATCAGTGCTTCCTGCGATTTTTCCATTACTTCCTCTCGGCTGCTAAAACGCGTTCCCCGTAATGGTTTTTTAACTCGATTGAACAGAAAGAAGTCACAGGGAGCCAAATCAGGTGAATTCGGTGGCTGTTGGATGGTATTTGTTGCATTTTTCGTCAAAAAATTACGAATAATGATAGCACTGTGCGACGGTGCGTTATCATGGTGCAAAATCCACGAGTTTTCTGCCCACATTTCTGGTCTCTTTCGGCGAATTGCTTCACGCAAACGTCTCATAACGCCCAAATAATACTCTTTGTTTACTGTCTGGCCTTCTGGCAAAAATTCATGATGCACTACACCGTTGTAATCCATGAAAACCGTCAGCATTGCCTTCTTTTTTGACTGAAAACGACGTGGTTTTTTTGGTCTCGGCTCATTTGGTGAACGCCATTCACTTGCCTGATGTCTGGATTGCGTGTCGTACTCATAAACCCACGTCTCGTCTCCAGTAATGATCCTTTTGATGAATGTGGGATCGGATTCAGCCTCGCAAATCATGTCTTTTGCGACGTCAACACGGTCTCTTTTTTGCTTGAAATTGAGGTCTTTTGGCACCAACTTTGCTGCTACACGACGGAAACCCAAATCATTAACCACAATGTCTTGGGCGGATCCATAGGCAATGTTCAAGTCCTCCGCTATTTCTCTGATGGTTAATTTGCGGTTATTGACCAACATTTCTTTTACTTTATCAATTTTTTCACCGACTTTCGATGTCGATGGTCTGCCACTGCGTTCATCATCTTCGATTGACTCACGACCACTTCTGAACCGCTCGTGCCACTGGTAAACGACCGTTTTTTTAGAGAATCGTTGCCGAAACACTTTTCCAACATTTCCAACGTCCGTGCGCCACTAAATCCGTTTTTTACGCAAAATTTAATACAAGTTCGTTGTTGCAAATTTAAATCCATTTCTGAAATTGTAAAAAATCGCCAACACACACAGAGATAGATGTACTCTTGGCTACGTAACTTTTGCAAATGTCAAGTTATGACACTAAGATTTAAAGGGAATATCAACAACAGATGTACCAATTTAACAAAAAAAACAGAACTCAAATCGGAACGATGGGAGCGCCACACGGTGGTTATTCCGGGAACTTTTTGATCAAGGTAGTATACTGATTTTGGAATTTTTGGCTAAAAATCCACACTAAAGAGCACGGAAAAGTTATTCGAATGTTAAAAGGTTGTCTAAGCATAGAGTTGAACCTTATATGAAGTTAGGAATCCAAGCATTAAAACAGGCTATTAATGAATGGCCGGTCGTTCCTTACTTTGCCAGGACCACTTGCAGTTTTCCAAGGATACATCTGCAACCAAAAAGTGACAGAGCTGAGGTGGAATCGATTATGTCCAGAGTCAGTTGGATTAAATCCGCGGCTCTCTGGTCATCGGACTCTACGCAGATGGATGCCACGTTTCTCTAACATAAAGTCATCATATTATAAACATTAAAGATTCATATATATATATATATATATAGACTTTAAAATTAACTTTAAACGGCCACAGCAACCGCATCACTCCTAATGTACCAGAGACATTTCGGGATATAAATTGCACGCCTCCCTCTGTGAGTGTGTGTCGTATTTTTTGTACTATTGACCGTTTACAGTGTCGCCAGCAGCATAAATTCTATCCACCGCATCATGTGCCTAACTTTTATTTACGATTTTATTGAGGCAAGTGGTGCACTGGTATGCACTGTACAAATGTCTGTGCAGTCAGTGATATGTCTCCTTTTCCTTGCAGACTGTGAGCCGAGGGGGGCCGAGGGCCCGTCCGGAGCCCGTGTCGCCTTCACCCGACCTGGGCCTCCACATGGACAGGGCCCCCACTTACCCACCGACGCCCTCTCCTATCGGCGGCAACCACGCCCACTGCGGGAATGGTGGAGACTACGCGGGACCCCCGGGCCACGGGTGGCACAAAGGGGGCCAGGGCACCCCGTCGCGGGCGGGCACCAGGGGGGGCGGGGAGGACGAGGACGAGGCGGACGGGGAGAAGGGAGGCAAGGCGAAGCGGAAAAAGAAGAAGCGGAAGAAGGAGGCGAAGGAGGGCGGAGGGGGGGGCACGGGGGGCAAGTGGACCTTCGGCGCCCTCTTCCGGAGGAGGGGCAAGAAGAAGGGCGAAGAGGAGGGGGGCGGGGAGGAGGAACGGGCCAAGGAGTCCACCGAGGAAGAGGGCGGCGGGGTGGTTCCGGGCAGAACTCCGGCCCGGAACACGATCGCCCAGCCGGTCGCCCCAAAACGCAGCAAGGAAGAGGAGGAATACCTCGAGAGACTGGGCCACCCCTGCGTCGTGCACAACGGGTGCTCCGGGTGCACCGGCCACGTCTCGAGGGGGCGCTACAGGCCTCCCGCCTTCGGCTCCGGGAGCGACTGCGGCCGCGACCAGTACGGCGGTTGCGGTAGTGCCCTCGTGAGGAGGGACTCGAGCACGTCCAGTCACAAGGAGAGGAGGGAACTGATCAAGGCCCGGGTGGAGGCGATGAGGGAGAGGCTGCCCAGGGACTCCTCCTCGGAGGAGGAGGTGACGCCGGGAGGGTCCGTGGGCAGCTGGGACGCACACAGGAGCAGGCGTGGCCCACCGCAGCACCCGGGAGTGGTGGGCGGACACCCGCCGCTCCCGGCGGGGAGCGTGGGAAGTGCCGGGTCCTCGCCGTATCTCGGCCGAAGATCAAAGATTATGGGCCGGACCGAAAGGTTCCACCAGAGGAGGTTGTCGAGGGATTACCGGGAGGACGGGGACGAGGAGGAAACCTGGAGGCGACGCCCCAACGGCCTACCTCCGCAGGGCATTTCCTGGAGGGCCAGTCAATCGGACGCAGAAGCCGCTTACATCGGCTGTCTACCCGGACCGAACGTGGACTTCGGAGGGTTGGGCAGCGGGTCGGCCCTTTCGCACAGTCCGGGTCCGAGTCCCATGAACAGTCCCCTGATGGGCGGGAGGAGATCGGTCAGTTCGGCGGCGGGGTCATCGGGGTACGCCGTGGAGGGCTCGGGGATGCGCTCCCGACCCAGGAGATATCCCTCCACCCCGATATCGCCGCAGTCCTACCCCGACGGACATGTGGAGGGTAGAGCCGTGGGCCCCCCGCAGTCCGCTCAGGGCTTCCCCACCAGGAGTCGGAGCACGGACCTTCTCCTGTGCTGGAGGCCGGAGGAGGGGACGTCTTACCACGTGAGCGAACCCAACCCTTTCCACTTCCCCTCGCCAACGGCCCAGAGGAAGGCGGCCGTGCAGCGTCCAACTCAAGACGCCAATCAATATCTGCAGCACCTCAACGCGAGGTGGCCCTCCACGGCCCCGTGCCGCAGTCCCCCTCCCCCGCCCCCGCCCAGGGATCCGCAAAGGAGGATTAACCCTCCGCCACAGTGCTACCCGCCGCGCTTGCAGATGCGTGACGGGCCCCCCCATCACGATCCCGGTGCTTACGTAACGAGGAAGAATTTCCATCATTCCCAAAATCCACCCCACCTCGCCCCTCAGCACCAACCGGCGCAGGAGAACCCATACGTGAACGTGGTGGTTCACAAAGGGCGACCATCGATGGCCCTCGGACCCCCCCAAGGGGTCCAGGCGTGCCTCGCGGACGCTCAGCCCAGGAGTCGTCGCCCTCTGAGGGTGACTCAGAGCAGTGGAGGTTACTACCCTCCTCGATCGACGGAAGCGTCTTACATGAGTGATTCTCAGGTCGGTTCGCCTCAGGGGAGGAAGCAGGTGCACCCAATCTTGATGCAACATCCCCCCCTGGAGTCCCACTTCGCCGTGCCCTTCCTTGCCGAGTCTCCCCCGCCAAGATGCGTCATTAACCGGGTACTCAAAGATCCTCCCCATGTGGCCGAAGGCGTTGTGCACAGTTCACGCCCCTTGATGCGACAGCAGCGGTTGCCTGTGTTGAATAGGTCTAGATCTTCGAGTCCCGCGCCCGCTCCTCCAGGTAACCGCCCTCCTCACCTCCACATTCGCCCCCTGGATGGTTTCAGCGAAGGCCATTCCTTTGCCCATAGAGGGCATTCCTCCGCCCCCCAAACCCCTATAGACGGTCCGATCAACCGGCCGTTGTCGATAGTTTCAGAAGAAAAAGGCGATGTGAGTCCTAGGATCCCGCCGGTTCCGCCAGCTAGGAGTTCCTCCCGTAGAAGTTCAATATCTAGTTTGGAAGCCCTTGAATATGGTGTGTGGGGTGTCGATAGGCCCACTAGATCTGTGAACAAGGGTCCTTCCGGCCTGGAAGACGCCCTGACGGAGCTTGAAAACATCTACAAGAGTCTCAAGTTCGAAGACGACCAGGATGGTGAGACGGACAGCAACTTAATGGGATCCTCGGAGCAAGGTCTCACTTACGACGATCAAGACCGACCGTTCACGGACGACATGGCTTACCGACGGCTCCACTCCAAAGAGAAAACTAGTCCATCCGCCCAACACAACGTCGGGGGAGTGGTTGCCCAAGCAGGTAGCTACCTGTTGGTATCCCCCACTTTAGGACCCGCTGACCCTTGGACCGATCCTCCTCCAAACTCAATAAACCCCGGTGAGCCGGACATTACGCTGGACGACGTAGTTTACAGAAGCGTCCGACAGGCTAACGCACACATTTCACAGGATCCCCAACCGCTGTTCGGTATTCCCTTAGGCCCCGTCACTCGGGCAGCCGATTCTGACTACCTCCACGTCAAGCCTCCATCCCCCTCGCCTACCACGAGAGCCGCCTCAAAGAGAACGCCTGACGTCGTCAAAGATGACCTGGCCTTCAGAAGTTTGCGGAAGGACAGGACAACGTACGCTCAACCCGTTCGGCCCGTACCCTTGCGCGGCGTGTCGTCCCCGCCTCCGAGGCCATCTTCCTCCTTCTCGGGTATTTCTAGTCCTCCGCCATTGCCCACGCCCACTCTAGATTTTCAGGCTATCCGGAAGAAGAGAGCCGTGCGGTCGCTGTCGGCGAACCTTCTAGGCATTTTGCAGACAGCCAACGTGTCCGCAAGACCCATGTCGCCTCCGTTGGCGTCTAGGTCTGTGTTGCCACCACAGTCACCGCCCTCACCGCGCCGGGAGGCACGCGAAGCCCTATTTCCGCCCGCGTCACCCGCGAAACCCACGTCGTGTCCTCAGTCACCGTCGAAGCAGGTCACGACGAATCTTTCTTTGGCGCACAGTGAAGATAGCGAGTCAGGCAACGTTGTGAATACCGCCACAGGCCAAGAAGCTACTTCGTCTGACACACTGACCGAGGGTCATGCCGAGGAATCGAAACCAAAACAATCGGAGGCGAGAGAGGCTCCTGGTGTGGATCAGCCCAAACCTCTTCAGTCGACCGAGGAATCTCCGGGAGAGATATACGAAGCATTGGGACGGGTGTTGTCCAAGGTGACTAAGGAAACGGATACGCCTGTGAAAGAGACCAAATTAAAGGGCACACAGGATGATGATTTAGAGACTCTCCTGGTCGCATTAGCTAGAGAAGCGAGAGCGACAAGCGAAAACCTTGGAAGAGAATTGGACCAGCTTAAGACATCCACAATAAAAATGACTGAGGAATTGAGAAGAACGCATAGGAGGGCAGGTTTGGGATTCGAAGAAGTAGATGACGCATTCGAAGGGTTTTCCAAGGATTCCTCGAGTAATAAAACTCGGCCAATTGATTCAGTTCCTGGAGAGGAAATACTGCGTACCAAAGAGTACTTGCTCAACAGATCCTCATCTCCTGGAAGAGTTGGTGCAATAGCGTCTCTCGCTTTGAGAGAACTGGAAAAGCCTCGGACACTCTCCAGTTCGTCGTCCCCTGATTCGACAAAGTTGGATGGATTGAGCGTCGTCGTGGGAAAATGCACAGTTGGGAAGGACTCAAATCATCCCGGGTCCATCGTTTCTTTTACGTCCTCGGTCGGTCCGATCAAGTCCGATGCAAAGCATCCATCCGGGAGAATTGATGACTCCAATGCCTTGGGACGGGTCTCCACTTCATCGGTGGATAGTCCGATGGAGCCAAAAGGAGGCATCCCCAATGCAAAATGTGAGTCGGATGGTAAGCGTGGCGAAGTCTCTGCTGCATCGGCTAGTGTTCCGATTAAGTCTGGTAGCTCGAGCTTCGAAGTCGGGAAAGGAATTCAGGGAGGACTTGCTGCGGTAGAACCTGTTGCCGAAGTTGACGCGGAGGAAGGGAAGAAGTATAATTCAGAAGTCAGTCACCTGAAAGATGCAGACAGGTATGTGAATTCCATGAGATGTTTTGAGGAAAAACAAAGCACTCTGAGGATTGTATCTAAGGCTGTGGAAGATGTATGCATTCGGGAAATTTCTCGAGATGAACGCTCCCTACCGTTGACAGGAACTAAGGGCGAGGCCTCACCATCGATAGAATCAAAGTCAAAAGAACACTCGAAAGAGCCATCCCCCACGGAAACAACACCCATCACGGGCAGTATGCGTCTAGTGGTTAGAAAGGACCCAGAACACTCGAATGACCCCGCTTTTAAAGACAACCTGCAGCAGTGTAGCTGGGTAGTGCGTAGCGAACCTGATCCGGGAGATGACGCGCACCGAACACTTCCCAAAGATTTAGTGGAACGAAACGCCGATAGACGCCAGTCGTACGTTGAACCGAACGAGAAGGATAGAGAGTACGAATCCGAGGTGAGATGTTTCGGGAAATCCTTCGTCGCGTCCGAAAGTTCACAAGCTCCGACTACTGACGCACCGCGGACGCAATGCAAAGCCACTAGCGCGGTGGTGGAAGAGATTCAGAAAGAGTTTGATCAGCTCTTGTTCTCGATCCCTGCGAAAAAGGCGAAAACCTCGGACGAAAAGGAGAGTTCGAAGGAGTTCACGCCCGCGGCCAGGCCTCGTCTCGCAGAATCCAAATCCTTAGAGCACCCCAGGAGAACCGGCAAGGACGCAAAAGGTGGACACGAAGGCCTACGCAAAGCATTTCCCAAAACTTTGGGCGGCAGCAGTTCGTTCGCCAAGAGCACGACCGGCGTCTTCCGCAGCTCCTCCGACGCCGATAAGGTCGAACTGGTGAGCACCGCATTCGAGCGGGAGTTTGAGGAACTGTGGAAGTCCACGATCGAGAAGGACTGCAAGGAAATGGATGGGCGGGTCGGAAGCGACCGGACCACCGGGACAGCCGGACCGAACGGGGCCCTGGACCAGTTGCGCGCCGGGGCGAAACCGGAGGCCCCCGAGGGGCCTTCCCGCACGGAAGGAGCGGCGGAGAAGGACCCTCCCGAGCCGGACGAGAAGGAAGTGGAAGGTGAGGTGGGCCCCCCCGGTGGGGAGAGGGAGGCATCCTTCGCCGCTCACGCCTCCGCTGCATGCGCAATTAAAACCGCTGTCGCTGCTGCACCCGCATGTCTAACCCTCGACGCGATTTGCTACCCTTGTAAAACTGCATCCGGCGAATCCGACTCGGCCCCCGACACCTCTTCTCTCTGGCCCTCCTCCTCGCTGCTCGCCGGGATGATACCCGAGCCGGGAGATCCCCTGTTCACAGCCTTGGCGGCGTTCCTGGCCCTGGTATCTCTCATCGCGGCCCTCATCGTGCACCCATAGGGACACCCTCGCGGCTGTTTTTGAACTTCAACTTGACTTCACGATTTCCTTCATTTAAGGTCTGATTTTTTTCTACACCAGATCCATCGATTTTTTGAGTCCGTTTTGTGACGCGGATGACGAATTTTTTAACCCACTCGTTGACATTTGGGATGTGGCGTTCGAGTGCGTTGATCACTCGGCTGCCTTCTATTATTTGTCGATTTACACGGCATCGTTTATAGATATGCATGACCCGGCCAATTCAAATTTCGTGATTACAAGCTTACCTGAAAAGGTGGTTTAAACGAGCGACAGGAGCTCGAATGTACTATTCACGTAACTTACATGCTCCCATCATTTACTTCTACCTCTGTCTATAAAGGCGGTTGATAATTGTTTCCATCGTGACATATAGTATAAACTTGTAAAGGATGAAGTGCCAGGCAAGGCTCTCGCTGAAGAGTACATGTACTTTAATTGAAGTCTGGTAATATTTTTTATTGTTTTAATTTTCTGTCGTCTCCTTTTTCTCCCTATTAATCTATGTGTGTGTGTGTGTATATATATATATATATATATATATATATATATATATATATATATATATATATATATATATATATGTATGTAAGCATGCATGCATAAACACATTTCCACACTGACATATATGGGGATGAACATACATGGGTGTGGGTATCACCTTGGTTCGCGAAAGACAGGCGAATGTAAATGTATTTCATGGTCGGGAAAGATTTTGCGTTTTCAATAATGTTGTCAGTATCACCCTGAAATGGTACTGAAATATTTGTAATCATTTATTTATAGAAACACTTTTATTTATTTTCTGTTATCCGTAATCAAATCATGTTATGTACCTGTGACATGGCATTTACTCTCGGAACAATTGTAAACTAGCGACGAGCGACAGTAATTAGTCGTAGACCTGTACAGTTATACCCTTGTGGTGGTTTTGTAACAATCCTTAGACTGATTCAGTCTGTATGATAGCACCCTTTTGCATCCCAAGTGTAATCGCAAAACTTTTTATTTTGTGTCGTGTAATGATATGTATGTATTAGCCTGTCCTTAGCTGAAATTATTTCTTAGTGTGTGTGGTATGTGTGTGTGTTTTATTTTTCTAACAAGGATGGTATGTATGACTTTGTAGATTTTTTGTAGATTACTTTCTCATATTATATTTTCAATGGCCTTTCAATAGTCATGGCACTACATTACATGTAACAAAAAAAAGAAGGAAATTTTGTTTTATTTTTCTCAATGTAAATTTTATCTCAAATTTTTTTTTAATAATTCTATCCCTATGTATTGTTTGTACATCCTAACTTTCCTGTTGCTTTACTAAAATATTGCTCTGTAAGAATAAAAAGGCATAAAATATTCATTGTGGTTTCAAACGTTCGAATAAAATGAATTTTTCAACAACCCTCCACCGAGCTTTGATTTCCGTTTTTATTAACCCCTATCCCACTCCCACCAACACTTTGGTTTGTTCTTTTTAAGGATTCGCATTTTATTTCATAGTTTTAGTCTAGAGGGTATTTTTTTTTCAAAAGAGATTATACGGCCTTCGATTGGACTTGCCGTTGCTTTTGATGCTTGCTCTTGAAGTGATTTTTTTTAAGTAATCCGGTATTTTGAATTTTTATTCTTTGTGCTTGATCTTTTGTACCGAACGGCCTCTTCCCTTTGAAATGACCATTCATTTTGATCCAAGGCTTTTGCATGTTGTAGCAAGCATATGCCTAAACTCAGGGAAATTCGTTTCCCAGTACTTCATTGCGACCGTTTGAGCAGAATCAACGGTTGGAATAATCCGACATTGTGACACCATATATCAAATGGGATATCTCATATCACCCCTCATAAGGTCTTTCCTAGCTTGTCCAGTCGAACGCAACCATTTCCCTCCCTTAGAGTGGAGTGCATATGCACCCGCTGATTTTGCGGAATTCATTTTATACGCGGAAATAAATTATTTTCGTCACGACTGTATGATCCTTTTGCCTTTATTTGCCAGCATGTTATAAATGGTCACATATCACAGAGGGAAGGAACCATTTTAAACTCTAATTTCTTTGAAAATAAGAAGAAATCGAATGTGAAGTATAACTAAACGGGACATATTTGCCTGACGCTCTTGACAAATGCCGCGAAAACTCGATTGGATGCGGTATTTCGAACCTCGACCTTAGAATGAGATGTGTGTTTGAAGTGACTTAAGAGGCGAAGCTTTAGGTGCTCCGTTACCCTGTGTTTTTTTCTTTGTCAATGTATGTTAACTTTTCCACTGATTCGTGTTTGTTTTTCGTCTAGAGGACTGCATGCTTGCATTGTGAGAACTTATTGAATAAATTAACCTATTGCCTGGAATGCACGTGTGATTGAGCGATTTTCCTATCCCAAGCAACTTCAATGTTTTAAACCCCATTGCCTAATAGGGGGGGGTGTTCAACTAGTGTTTCAAAAAAGCATGTAGTGCGCACACCAGCACCGCTCACATTTCACGTCTTGCCCCACATTTTAGTCAACTTCCCCTGGTCCCCATATCCAAACCTTATTTGGTATGAAATACTCAGAGTCACGTATCCATGAGTTGCCCGCACGTGTCACCTTGCTCACTTGAACTCCCGCCTCTTTCGCCGTTCCCTCTCCCTTCGCGTCACGCTTTCCGTGGCACTAGGGCCTGCGTACCCCTTATGCGCCCTCCCTCGCACCCTTCCGGGCGACATCGCCTTCCTCGCGACTCTAACTGAGAATATGGACAGCCCCGAAGTGCAAATCCAGGCCCGATTCTAGACATGCGCGAGGTGAAACCCGGAAGGGTGAATGAGTATAGTGGGTGTGGGGCCGGTAATCTCCCTCCCCCCCTCCCCTTTCCCATGTGCCTCATCTAGTTTACGCGTTGTTCGTTACCTATGCCGCAATGAACGGCACATTCCCATACCACTCTTAACATACCACTGAGCCGAGGCGCGTGTGGCCGAATAGCATTAACTGAGTAGCGTATGCAAGTTATTCGATGAACCAGGCGGGGAATCACTCGGCGAACGTCAAATTTGCATTATTGCATAAATTGGAAAGAGATCTCTTTTGCAGTGATGTTGGAAACATATTTTTACCCCCATCTTACTACGGTAGGAGGGATCATGTCAATGAAATTTCAGAGATCAAGTGTACAACAGATAGATTTAAGATGTCATTTTTCCCACAAAGAATAACTTCGTCCGTCCGCGTCATAGCGGAAATAAGTATATTTCGGGAAAGTAGTCTGTGTAATCACCCCCTGCCGCATACGATAGCGGTGGCTTGTAGGGTACCACGTGGTAACCGAGAGTCAGCCGCTGCTCATGACGCTTGGGTCCGGGGGGTCCCATCAAACATTCGCCGCTTGTGTGTCGCCCTCGACAAGGCTTACGTGAACGGAGTGCGTATTATACTTTACTGCGAAATGTGATGCCGGCAAATTCATTTTTCGATCGTCACGTATTCCTATTTCTATGCCAATACTGCGAATAGTCATGCCCAGGCCTGGACGTAAAAAAATCTCCCGTTCAATATGTTAAGCCTGTACCTCCTGTGATTTTCAAAGCATCCGGCTCCATCGCGCCGCGGCTGTCATCCAATACAAAATCATTTTCTTGTATGGCTTCCGCTTTTCTGCTAACGAATAATATTTTAGGCGCCATTCGGACACTTAACATCCTTCTGAACGTTTTGAAGCGGCAACGAGTGACTTCCAATGCCCATTTCTGCTCCACAAGATTTTATTTCTTTTCCTCAGATCCTAGAGCAACGATATAATCGATTCAACAGTAACTATTTCTAGGTAAACTTCAAAAAACACCAGAAATTAAGCATTAACAGAATGAGCGCCAAATATATATTTTCGATTCCCAAACTAAGCTACTTGGTACTTTCATTCGAAAGAGGACGTTAACATTTGGGACGAATCGGAGTGACGCCCAGCTCTGAGCTTTTGAAGTGTCGCGAAACTGAATCTGGGGAGTGTTGAGCTGATTCAATGAAGATGATTTATCCTCAATATTTCACTATAACGAGGCTCGTCCAAAAAATAAATTACATTTTGAAGTAAAACATTAACCTTTTAAAAAGACAAAGTTTTATTGTATAAATTGAAAAGGGATTGAAACTATTTTTCCACAGAGTCGTCATTCAAATTGAGTCATTTATCATTAAGATTCGCAAGTATTTCAATTCCGTCTCTGAAGCAATCTGCCATTTTACATTTTAACCGCTTGTTTTTACACCATCATGCAATTCTGCGTCACTGTCGAAGCGCTGGGTTGTAAGCCACGTCTAACGAGATATCGGTAGTCGTAAATCGGCGATTTTCACCGTTGAATGTTTTCGTTGATTTTCACCGTCAGTTCTTAACTGTCACCGCGAGGCCAGGCCGACCAGTGTGGTGTCCTCGTCGTGAAAATTGGTGCTATGGCTATCTTTAAACTGAGAATGCACCACTGCCTCACTCCGCTGCCTTCACTCATTACTATTCCATCTCCGTACACACTTAGCAAATTCGCCTGTAGGTGTAGGCCTGTATGAATTTCAATTTACTTGTGGTTTTTTGCCGGTGAAAATCTAATCACGGATCGCACTTCACAACTCGCATGGTGATTTTCTATAGCAGCGCAGATTTCCACAGTTCGCAATGTGAGCAAAGCATAGAAGAACCACACACACACTATACCAGAGCAGGATGCGTAGACTGAGTGTAGGTACCTTAAGATGCCGCCAGGATGCACCGCCACATGCTAAGAGTAATTTTAATTTACTTGAAGAAAAGTAGACTCAATTGAGAGTGTGTGAGGTTCGAGGGTTATTCCGTTTAGAATGTTGAAAATCCTATGCAATGCGAGCTGCCTTCAAGTTATATAAGGTCTCCGGATCGGAAGTGGCTAGGAATGTAATTGAGCTTAAAATGCGCGGATAATCTTTATGGATATGAGCCACAGATACATGCATAGTGCCCTAGGTTTGCTCAGCTAGGGTGAACTCGGGTGTATCTGATGCGAAGAAGGGGTCAAGTTGATGTGCGGAGGAGCAGCTAGAGGGACTACGACCGCATGTGAGGTCAAAGAATCGTATACTATATTGGTACGTGAGGACATTTAGTGTAGTGTTGAGCAGGGCTTTAAGTGAAACATTGTTTACTCTTTATCTATTGGCCTATCAAGAACTTAAACTTATACGTGAGCCTGCTAGAAGTGCCAGCAAATGTTTGCGATAAGAATAGTGATAACCAATGGACAATGTTATTGGAGTGCTTACCTTCACGGGGAAGAGACACTCGAAGCCCCAAAATACGTGGTCATTTTTCGCCACTTACATGGCCCAATTAGAATATATTTATAATCAATTGCCTCTTTGCTCAAAGAACTGATTTTTGAAAGCTTTTTATAGCTCTAAAATACGCTCAAGAATTTTCTTTGGGCTTGACGTTTCGCTACATTCTCCACCAGGCTTCTCCGTCCGTCGAATATGAAATTCGATTGCTTCCCTTTCTCCGTCTGACTCTCACCAGTCTCAGCTCTATTTCCAAAGTACACAAATTAGCAGTTGTGCATTTCTGGAGGATGTTTTTGTGCTAATTGCACTTTTTTCTACATTGCTATTTTTTATGCGTTTCCTCGTCCGATTCGTTGCTGCTCTCAAACTCCGCGAGAAAATATGTGGCGTGAGGGTCGGCACTGCCCAAGCAAAGGAGAGTGAATTGCAGGTAGTGAATAAACGCCAGACTAACTTTGGCCCGACCATGACCCGACCGCGGTCGGTCAATGTCATTCTGATCCCTTATCGCTCGTGGAAAAAATTTCATCTTAAATCTGTTTTTTTTTTAATTATTCTAATTTTACTACGTGCGTTTGAGTGCTTGAGACTAGCATACATCAATGCTGTATAGTATATCCAAGCTAGATAGTACGTGATTTATTTGCAGTCCTCCATTTCATTGTTCTAACCGTTTGCGGTATTTAAATATTTCAATTATTTTCAGTTTTTTACTAAATTCATTGTTAGTCTTATTTTCAGTTAATTATTTAATTTTATAATTTTTATCGATTTACTGTTTCTATTTTCTCCAATATCCCCCACCCATCCTTTGCCCATTTATAAGAGTACGGCTGGGGTGAACTCTTCCCATTATAAATCTGTTTGTTCAACACTTAATCTCGCTCATTTTATTGACATGAGATCTCCTATCGTAGTAAGATGGGAGATTACCTGTCGATTTCATGGGACGGGACCTACATCCACCCTATCGAATAGGACTTAGGTACCACCGTTTTACCGCCTTCTCGTTTGAGCCATGGGAGCGCGTTGTCCGCACTAAGAGAAGAAGACGACACCGAGTCACAAACACGGTAAAAATGTGTAATTTTGCACATATCTATTTAAATCAATATCAAGCATTACTCTAGAGCATTGCAGAATGTTTGACAGTATGAGATAAGAGTTGATTATAAGGAATTGTCTTCCATGAATATTGTGGTCGGAGTGCGCAGGCGAGAACATTAAGCACAGTTCGGGTACTTGGGAAGTGTTTGCACTTGCATGAGGGTGGGGGCGGAGGGAGTGGTATGGACTTAAAAAGAAGACCGGTCCCCCGTAAAGAAGCGAGCACAAAGAGGCAGGAGGTGGTTGGAGGCACCCAAGTGCCAGCAACCGCCTCCAGCTTGCAGGCATTCGAGTTAAGATGGGAAGAGAGAGCCCTGGCAAGAGTCTTAGAAAAGTGAGGGTGAATCATATCCCTCATCGCTGACTTCTTTCGTCGTCGGCATTGTCTTCCTTGCATCTCAGCATCGGCGCTCCTTATTTGGGGACACATCGATCCGTAAAAAGACCCCTTATCCATTTCCTATGCTGGGCAAAGAGGTAATATAGTTTGGAGGGTGTGTGAAATCAACCGGGGCAATTTCATATGTCTATGACTATCGATTTTTCCGACTTTAATGCGAGTATTTTAGTCTCGCATCATCGGCACAACTAAGTTCTTGTATTCGGTTTAAAGTCGATGACTCCACGGTAAGGAGCGGTCATTTTGCAAAACACTTTCGGCGTTGTTAGCCTTGGTAAACAGGCGATAGGTAGCTTCATTCATCGACTGTTTTCATGAAATGTTACGAAAACGCTGTGGTTTGGCATAGTAGTAGTAGTTTTGAGGGGAGGCGACCGACAGCTAAGGTCATTTGCGCCATAGGGGAAGGACAGGAAAGGATGAAGGGTGGAGAGAAACCCGGCGTCGGCATTAGCCTACTCTTTACGAAAGGCGCCAAGGGGTCCGCGGCTTAACGTCCCATCCGACGGACGGCGTACTCACCCAAAGTGCCCTCCACAAAGCACCTCGAGTAGGGATCGAGATACCACTGAAAAATATTCAACACCGCAGGGATTTGAACCCGGGCCCTCAGGGTGGGAAATGTGGGTTGGCATTTTCAAGGTTAAGCACTGAAGCATGCCTGAACGTGACCCGATACTAAACGCACTATCGGGTAAGCCACGCCTTCCTAATTCCCATAATTCCGTTCAACATCTCTCTTTCCCCCTCCCCCTCCCTCCCACCATATTTCGCAGATGTGCATCGTAGTCTCCAGCGATTCATTTCTACTCCTGTGCTGCCATCTTTCGGCCCATTCCCTGAAACCCTCTCCCTTCCGTTACCATGCCCTGCGCTTCCTCGTATTCGTCTGTTTTAATTCTTCCAGTCCTCTCTACGCCCCTTGTCAGAGCTCTCCTTCGTTTCGCTTCGATCGCTCCTCCACGACCACGTTTCCGAGCCATACAAAACTACATTTCGTACAAATCAAATTTTATTCTAACCTTTATCTCTATGTCATCTTTTAAGGTTTTATCGTTCCATGAGCTCTCTCGCCTCTTTGCTGAACGCTTTGTTACCGACTGCAAGTCCTCTCACAATATCCTTGCTGCCTAAAACTCATTTTCGCCCCAAGCGAACGCCCATGGCCCTCGTCGCTTTTGGTGCACTGATAGACAAAATAAATAAATTCTTTCAAATTAAGTGGAAAAAAATATAAATAAAGTCGCATGAGGTATCAAACGTAAAATTTGCTATTCACTTCCGAGGATATTGATTTCACTTCATGGTCAAGAGATTCCATTTCATGGAATTCCATACACCTCCATATTTTAACGGATGCCATAAATCTCATGGATATCAAATGATTCTTTTATTTTTTATTTAGCCTTAACCCAAAGACCGAAAGTGTTCCTCTCGGATCAATCATGAATGAACAACTAGAACACCCGCGCACACTTCCTAGCCCCCCCTGGAGGGAGCCCCGCGACATGTGGCCCTGCAGGCGAGGGCCTAGCGCTTTATTCTTTTCTTTTATTTTCCGTCTGTCTATTTTTTCGATTCTTCTCCGTATTAACGTTTCCAAAGTCTGCAATTTACGCATAAATTATTGCCACAACGCCCAGGTTTCCGGGCCGTACGAAACTGCGCTCTACATTTTGAAGTTTCCGTTTCAAAGTGAGGAGAGGCATGTCATAATATTCCAATCGGTGCGTCACTTCGTGTCGTGGCCGGGGGCCTCTCCGCTCCTCTCTGTCTTTCTCGGAGCCATCCATCACTTCCACACCCGCCGCCGCGACTTTAAGCATCTCTTAAATGCCGCGAGCGAAATCGTTGACGCGATTGATGCTTTGTCGGACGTTTGCGTCCAATATGATGGATGGATGCGATACTTTTCGCTATTCTGTGACAACATTTGACGAACCGAGTTTGCTTTGTATTTCGATCAATCCTGTGGAACTGTCTCCCTGGTTGGGTTCCAACAGTATTGGGAGAAAAAACGACCCCACGAGAAATCGAATGATGGTGACCTCATTGATTCATTCACTAATTACAGAGTATCAGGTGCCATTCTCGTTTCTTTATGTTCAGACCGCGTCACACCGTAATTATTAAGCGCGTGTTTTCCTTCCCAATATATATCCTTCACTCTGGTCGGAAAAGGCCCAGAATGTGGCGTGGTCAGTGACGTCATTTCTTTAGAAACCCCTCGTGGATACAAGAACAACATTGGTTGCTTTTAGTAGTATGCGTAGCATGTACAATGAATACGCGACCTGTTGCACTCTGGCGGCCATGATGCGGACTATAGCCCCGCCCACTAGCGGCGTTAGTTTGTCAGAGACTCAATGAGTCGTCTGTGCTTGGCGGATCGTCGAGCTGTGCGTATGGTGCCAGTTATGCTAGTTTCTGTTGTCCTTGTTTTTACTGTTTGTCTGAAAATGGAAATTGACGAAATCACGGGGTAACATCAAGTTTTTTTTGGTGAAGTGCGGTAAATGCTATCAAGAAATTACTGAAAATGTTGACAGCTGTATACGGTGATGATGCTCTGAATAAAGCATCCGTTTTCAATCCGTGATTTCATCCGTGGATTAAGCGTTTTAAAGATGACCGAGAAGACACCAAGACGGTTGACGCAAGGCCGGGACGACCTTCAACCACCTGTGTTCAGGACAACATTGATCGTGTGCGGTCCCTTGTCCTTAACGATCGTCGAAAAACTGTCCGAATGATAGCTGATGAAGTGAAATTAGGAAAATCAGCAGTGCATAATATTTTAACCGAAAATTTGGGTTTTAAAAAAATGTGCACAAAAATCGTGCCCAAGCTGCATTGATTGTTCGCCAGTTTCTGGCAATAAATTCAATTACCATATACTCGTATAGTTATTAGGGGAAGCGAACGACAGTTAAGGTCATTTGCGCCCCTTAGAGATAGGTGAGTCATTTGGTGAGGGTATGACATTCAGGGAATGAGAGGAAGGTGGAGGGAAACCACCGCGTTGGCCGTAGCGTTAACTCAACGACAGGCGCCAAAGGGTCAGATAATTTAACGTCCCATCCGATGGACGACGCGCTCCTCTAGAACTGCCCTACACTCAACACCCAAGGACATACCCCTGAGAAATCCATCTGGATTCGAACCAGGGTCCTCATGTCGGGAAACCAATTCACTAACCATCGCGATCCTCTGCTTGTAGTACACTCTTTGTACCTGGGATTAGTAGTGATTTAGGGGGAGGATCCGAGGGGATCTCACCCATCCCCGGGTCCCCTCCCGGATTTGGAGCTTGTAAATTTTGGAGTAACAATATGCCCTCCAACCAAATATATACAAGGTTTTCATGAAAAGTATTGGCAAAATTTTCGGAAAGAAAATAGCTTCCCTTACGATATTACCCTAATGCCTCAAAATCCTTCGAAGTACGTCCCTTGAGCGTCGACACACTTTTTCTATTGCTGCTTTTCCACGACTAGTAGTGTATAGGTGGATTCCGGAAGGTCCCCTTAAGGGTACGCGTACAAGCTTCTTTGATGGCTTGACTAAGGGTCCCACGGTGGTGTCCTTGGAGGGAGGATTTCATTTGGAAATATGAAATAGCCTGCTGGTGGAAATTCTGGTCTGTAAGGGGTTTGGGGAATCGTCGTGATGTCGTTGCCGAAGGTCTTCGCAAGCAACTCTCTAGGGCATCTATGAAGATCTTAAGCGACTTAAAAACTATAGTTTGTGACACGCTTTCACCCATGAACACTTTGAAAATCATGTCCAACATCTACGTACCCGATTTCTCCATTCCAACAAAACATTTTATAGCGAACCGCCGTTCAATCGTTCTCTGTATTTCGCGCCTGCACCGAGTCACCCGAAAGGGGTCCACTAAACACGATCTTTGCCTGATCGAAAGCTCGCAGGCGATTGGCGCGTGTTGAAGGTAAAACCCTTCCCCCCACCACCGACCCGCGCGGTGCGAGCGCGCAGCGATGTACAGTCACGACACAGGAAAAAAATTGAAAACGATATATTTCATACAAAGCGTTTATATCATTTGAGAGAAACGGTTTCATTCCAATTGGCACGGACTCTAGTTTTCTCCGCCCAATGTGCGTCTACGAATGCACCTTGGGTTGTGGTTGAACGACCGAGGCTGGTTCCTGTTATGAATGAAACGGCAATCACTTTGTCGCAGTGCCTTCCCCACACCACGCATCGCGAGCCCACCAGATAGGCGCGCATCACGAACTGACCTCGCTGTCATTGGCGCCTGGTATACACGTGTCGATGCGAGGCAGCAGAGTGCAAGGTGATGCCGACAAGAGAGATTACTAATACTCTAGACGGGAGATTATGAAAACTATTTTTGAGAAAAGAGAGTATTGCCTTGTGCCATATGGCTTATATGGCTTTTTTGAAAATCTGAGCGTGCATACAATGTTTTACTACGTCAAAGGTGACCATCGTAACACACTTTCAAATTCCGACATTAAATCAATTTGAATATGGACATTATTTTACGAAGCGAGTTTCTTCTTTGCGGCCATGCCGCATCTATCTCTGAATGAGGCACAGATTTCGTTCCGCTGTGTCCAGTCTTTGAAGAGGGGCGTTCGTTATACAACGTCCGTTATACTAACGATGAAGGCAACTCGGGCGCGTAATTGAGACGACGCGTGGTGCGACTCAGGGAGCAGTATTTTTAGGGTGGCATCTCTGAAATGGATTGCGTCAATTCGTCCCTGCCCAATACTTCGGCTTTGGCCTTACCGTAAAAGTATTTACGAGCCGAGACGAGTAAGAATTTTCCGATTACCTGCAATGAGACAGAGGCTTTCGTGGAGCAATCCAGCCAAGCAGTCGTATGCTGCTTATCTAAGGTTCAGGCAAGCAGCATGCGACTCAGTTTTGGTCTTATTCGGCGAGAATATCGCAGCCATAAGCTCACCGTTGTCAAAACTCAGCCATGCTTTCACCATTCTCCGCAAATCAGAATCGGTACCGCAGGAGAGATCTGGGAGGAGGAGGGACTGGAATGGGGACTTTTTAAATTATCAAGTACAAAGAATAGTGATAGATGAAGTTTGCTCAAATGCAGTGGAGTTGTGCGAAGGGATACATTTTTGGAAAAGGGGCAATTCCCGCCTGAATGCCTTCTACATTGAGAACACCGCATTGGAGTGTGGACTCAATTAAATACTAGGGCGCTACCCGCAATCACGATCTCTCCGGGGTGAAAAACGTCCGGGGGAATATTTATATATTTATCTACGTACCCTACAAGCCACGGCTAGGATGTGTGGCAGGGGGTTAATACACGACTAATTTTTACCCGAACATTACCCTACTCCGGTCGGACAATGGTATTCTAATCCCTTATTGTTCGTGGAAAAAATGATATCTTAAATCTATCTTTTCTGCTCTTAACCTCTCCAATTTTATCGACATGATCTATCCTACCGTAGAACGATGTGGGTAATAATACATTTTTACCATCAATACTGCTAAAGAGACCTCCCTCCTATTTATGCAATCTGTAATTTAACCTTCGCACCATTGAGTGATTCCCAACCTAGCCCATCCATAATTTGGGATACGCTACTAAGTTTATCATACGAATCTTTTACAAATCGGACTCCTCTACGCCGCACGCGATCCAATCCGACAGTTAATCCAACTTCTTGATGATCCCATATTTGTACTTGCAGCATAACGTAGATGAGGCCTAACCAACAAGTAATATGAGGACAGCAAACTAATATTTGGACAAGCTTTCAAAAATTAGGATTTATTGGAAGAGTACTCGGTAATTGACATGCAAAGGTCAAAGAGAAATATTATCCTTCGGTACATGACGCACCAAAGTCACTCCCCACACACCCCCTCCCGCCTCCCCAAGCCAACCTCCACGTTGTCAAACAGACATTTTGTGAGGCGGGTTTGACTTCCAGCTAACTAACCAACTTGTGGTGTCGGATTTGTTTCAGCAGCCTCGCCAAGAGAAGCGGAAACGGAGGCTGAATGTACGAGGGTCGCGCCGCGAGGAGGAAGTGTCTGTGGGGAGGAAAGAAGCGGGCTTAAGTGAACGAACGCCCCGGGACGCCGGACGTGCTTCTTCGGATATGCTTAAGACAATATGTACCTGCCTGCAACTACATGCACTATATATATATATATATATATATATATATATATATATATATATATATATATATATATTTTCATTCAAACACAAAATCCCGCCAAACGGCGAATAAATACTCATTAATATAGAAACAGATATAAGGAAAAGGGATAGGAACACACATAAAGGACGAACACAAGGGAAGGCGGAATCGAACGGATCACAAGAGTAAAAATATTTCCTTGACCGGGACTTCCCACTTGCCGGGCGGATGCTCTTAACCACTTGAGCTATCGAGGAAACGTAATTTACCCTGAGATCCGTGGGTCTAATTTGTCGCCAAGCGCCCCGATTCTTTAGCCAAGAGATAGAATTCATACAACATCATACAGGAAAGCTAACCCAATGCCCTTTCCTCTTGTGTGGTGTGTATTTCTCCTTTGGTGGGTGAAACAGCCCCCTGACGCCATCTCTTGGCTAAAGAATCGGGGCGCTTGGCGACATATTAGACCCACGGATCTTAGAGTAAATTATATTTCCTCGATAGTTCAAGTGGTTAAGAGTATCCGCCCGGCAAGTGGAAAGATCCGGTGTTCGAGTCCCGGTCAAGGTAATATTTTTACTCTTGTGATCCGTTCGATTCAGCCTTCCCCACCTCTATTGTGTTCGTCCTTTATGTGTGTTCCTATCCCTTTTCCTTATATCTGTTTCTATATATATATATATATATATATATATATATATATATATATATATATATATATATATATATATGTATATATGTATATATGTGTGTATATATATATATGTATATATGTATATATGTGTGTGTATATATATATATATATATATATATATATATATATATATATGTATATATGTATATATGTGTGTGTATATATATATGTATATATGTGTGTATATATATATATATATATTCAAATAAATGCGTGCACGAGCAGGTTTCCGGTCAGCGACCCACGTGAACAGTTAAATTGTGAGTCACGTGACCAACGTCACCGGTCGCGCCATCGACTTCAACCAATGGCTCTTTTTAATCCAAGGGAGTAACAAAAACCGCTGAAAAGCTGTGACTTAGTATTTTGTACTAATTTCGCTATATAATTTTTATTTTTCATTTAATTCCAACCTTACTGCGTTTTTTGCTGAAAAGTCCATAT